>NC_132848.1:41442745-42042745 GCF_048164855.1 Canis lupus baileyi
GGAAAACCATAGTTGGTCTCAAAGTGCTCAGTCCCATAGAGGAAGAGAGCATTATGACATTAATCACGACACAATGTGGAAATTGCTGGATGAGAGTTGAGTGGGTGCTAGAAGAGCATAGACAGCAGACAACGGGTCAGGCATCCATCAGGATGGGCTTCCAGAAGGTCACATGCGGGTCACATGCCTGGGAAATAGAAGGTCAGCCCAGGAGACGAGGTCACAGACAAAAGGAGTAGGATGCGCGCAGGCACAGTGGCACAGAGCAGCAGGTGCTGGGGCTGCATCAAGCAGTTACCATATTCCTTCGGGTGGGAGAGGGAAACAAAGGCAAGACTAGTCACCATGACCTCAGAGGCTGTGTTTATTCAGAGGGCGAGGCAGCCATGGCATGTTTTAAAAAGAGGAATGAGATCCATAGATGCATGTGTCTGAAAGCTCCCGGGAGCTTCAGCAGGGAGAACTCAGGGTGGAATGAAAACGGCAGTTTCCTGATGCTGCCAGATCCTTACTTTTAGACTCGTGTAAAAACCCAAGTTTTGGGGGCACCCAGGCGGTTCAGTGGTTGAGCGTCTGCCTTTGACACAGGTCGTGATCCCGGGGTCCTGGGATCGAGTCCCCCATCAGGGTCACCGCGGGGAGCCTGCCTCTGCCTCTCCCTGTCTCTCATGAATGAATAAATAAAATATGTTTTTTAAAAAAACTCCATGTTTTTAAAAAATCACACCATCAGCTCGGCCCTCTCTGTCCCCTCTCTTTAGTGTCCTTTCCCCCTTGTTCATTGAGGATGGCAGCCTGGCTCACTGCCTTCCTTTCCATCCCTGTTCATCCGCTGATCCTGGGGGATTTTAGCAACCATGTTATTAAACATCCCTCCCATCAATCCAAGCTCAAAATGCTTTGACCTTCCTGTATGCAGCAGCTGACTCCTGTAGCCATTTGAAACTGGCTCTACCTCTGGAATCTTAACCCCATGGACTGTTTTTTGGAAGCCTTCCCTTCTCCAGCTTGCTCTTGAGCTGGCATCACGCTTACTATTTCAGCTCTTCCCTATCATCTCTACCCATCACCATCTATGGGTTCATTTTCTTTCCAGTTGAGCCCGCACTCCAAGGTTTGACCTCCTTCATGGCAGTTGTTCAAATTTCTCACTGCCTTGCCCACCCCTGCCCCCTGCATCCTCACACCTGCTTTAACCAATTGTTTGCTTTTCCTGCTGCTGAACCACAGATGTGGGGAACTTTGCAAAAAACTGCATCATCCAACCTCTTTTTCTGTCTCTGATTCATACTTTTCCCACTCTCTCAAGGACTGCCCACTTTCAGGAAGTTTCTTCTCATAATTCACAGAGGAAAATGAGGCTATTTGTTGCAGAATGCATCCATTTTCTTTCAATCATGACCTTCATTATCAACTTAGCTACCTCTATCCTCATTGGTCCTTCTCGTTCTTTCTGTCTTCTCCTCGAATTCAAGATGAATCCCTCATAAATGACTCCCAGTCTTACCACTGAGTTTCTTAAATGATTAGGCCACTGATTCTCTCTTCTCTCACGTCTGTCTTCAAGCATCTCTATGAGTTCTACCTTGTATTTTCATGACATTCTCAACCACGTCACAGCTTGGTCCAACTGACAAGTGACTCCTTCTTCTCCCCCTCAGTGGGCTCCATTTCCCCTGGTTCCGCTTTAATGCTGGGATGGCATGCATGTTCTATCTTTCTTCTGCTTTTCTCTCATTCTTCTCAATATATCTGGATGATCTCACTCACATCCAGGACCCCAACTACCACCTGAACAGTAATGATTCTCAAATCTAGATTTAAAAATGTAAATCTTAAGCCTTAGACCTGTGTTTTATATTACCTCAGTGATTTTCATCCGGATGATTGGAATTCCAGGGTCCAACCCCAGATAACCTGGTTTATGAAGTTTGAGGTGAGTATGGGAAGAGTGACTTGGTATCTGCATTTTCTAATTCTTCTTAGATGGTGCTATTATTAAAAAGCCTTGGAAAGCATTGAAGTATCAACTGGAAATGACCTCTTGAATGTCTCGTGTACATCTTAAAGTTAATGTGTCCTCATTATCTCTTCCCTCAAGCATGATAGTCTAATGTTCCCTAACTTGTTTAATGTTCCACATTCCATTGGATCATCTCTAGTGAGAAAATTGGTGGTCATCTTATATTCCTTCTTATTCACACCTTAGGGGTGTTGCTTCTAACTCCTAAATATATTATTTTGCTGACTTCTCTCCATCCCCAATACCACTGAGTCCCACCTTCCTGTCTAGGTGGGTATAATATACTTATTATTGGTTTCTACCTCCACACTACTTTCCCCTATCCATCCTCCCTGATGCTGAGAGAGCTCCTCAGAACTCCTGTCTGATCATGTGATCCTCCCGCCCAAACCTTTCAGTGGATCTCCACAATTTACAGTTCCAATAGATATTCACAGTCTCCCATAATTTCACACCTGTCAAACCTCTCCAATACTAGCTTTTGCTCTGCCCGTGTCAAGATACTAGAACTCTTGCTCAGGTGAAGCAAGGACCACAGATAAGGAAAGGGCTTCTACTATCACATTATGTGGCAGTAAACATAGGAGTTTGTCATTTTTAAAAGGATTATTTATTTATTTCAGGGTGGACTGAGGGAGAGACTCTTTAAACAGACTCCCTGCTGAGTGCAGATCCCGATCTCGATCTCAGGACACTGAGATCACAACCTGAGTGCAAACCAAGAGTTGGATGCTTAACCAACTGAGCCACCCAGGTATCCCTAGTCATTTGTTTCTTATGAAGAGTCAAAATATTCCTGAATCCAAATTATCCTCATCAAAATGTAAGCTACCCATGCCTGGGAAATAGATGGTCAACTGATTTAAAAAATGAATAAATAAATGATGGCAAGATTGTTGTTAAAAATATAAAATGTAAATGATGAATGAATGAATGAACAAATGAATGGATGAATGAATGAAGGCATTAAAGACAGAGGAGAATCCAGCTGGGAGCTACTTAATAGTCTAAAAGAGAAAGAATGAGGACTGCATTTAATTTGTGTCAATAAATTGACATTAAATTAAAGTGGGTCTTAATTAGGATTGGAAAATTTCTTGTTGATCAATCCGGGAATGGCTCTAGCATTTGAAATTTGTCTTTACCTATCCATATGCTGTTGGATTCGATAGGATGGTGTTATGAGGTGAACGGGAAGATTTACACCCTTTGTGAGGAGCATGCTGTTGCAGGCTAGGGAGGCTATCATTAGACTGCGGAACACAAAGGTAGTGATCTGGCGAGGTTAAGGTGAATTCTACAGAAAGCCAATGGTACAGAAGAAGTGAAGGGCCCTTTTTAGTCATTGCTGTTAAATTTAAGCAGCATGTCTGAAAGAGCATAGATTATACATCAGACTACAGTTCTAAAGATAAAATAATTGTATTTGGAGGTAATTTAACAACGAATCTTAGAAGTAGAACACTATAATGGGAGCTAGGAAGAGATGGTTGCATCCATGTTGACTAGTTTGGAAAATTAATTTTGGCTTCTAAAAGCCCGAGGAATCCTGGGAAACTCTTGGAAACTCCCTACTCTCTCACTGTTTTTTCACATGTGTTTGTATCCTCAGCACACACTTGTTGTCTGCTGTCCTGTAGGTACTTTGTAAACATTTTTTTAAAAAACCACCAAAATATTAAAATAAATAAAAACTCAGAGAATAGTGCATTATTTGATGGGTATTTGATTTGATTGTATGGTTTGAATACAATTTTTTTAAAAAATTATTTTATTGTGGCAAGAACGCTTAACATGAGTTCTCTTAATAAATTTATTTCTACAATATTGTGGGTTATAGGTACAATGTAGTAGGGCGGAGTGTATTCATCTTGCTCAACTGAAATTTTATGCCTATTGATTGATAACTCCCTACTTCCCTTTTTCTCCAGCCCCTGTTGATCACCATTCTACTCTTTGAGTCTATGAATTTATTTTAGATACCTCTTATAAATGGAATCATGCGATGTTTGTCTTTCTGGGACTGACTTATTTCACTTAGCACAGTGGCCTCTGGGTTTACCAATGTTGTTCACCAGGATTTCCTCCTTGTTTTATGACTAAATAGTGTCTTGTTGTATGTATATTCCACATTTTCTTAGCCATCTATCCATTGATGGACATTTAGATTGTTTCCATATCTTGGCTAATGTAAATAGTGCTGAAATGAACATAGGGGAGCTAATATCTCTTTGAGATCCTGATAATCAATTCTTTTGGATAAATACCCCAAAATGGAACTACTGGATCATAGAGTAGTTCTGTGTTTAATTTTTTAAGGAACCTTGACATTGCTTTCCAGAGTGGCTGCCCCAGTCTTCATTTCCACCAACAGTGCAGTGCGCAAGAGCTCCAGTTCCTCCATATCTTCCCTAATATTCGTCATCTTTTTTCCTTAAAGATAATCATCCTAAGAGGTGTGCAGTGGTATCCCATTGTGGTTTTGAGGTGCATTTCCCTAAATTAGTGATGTTGAGCATCTTTTTATGTACATGTTTGCTGGTTGTATGTCTTCTTCAGAGGGATATCTAATCGAGTCCTTAGCTCATGTTTTAATTGGATTGTTAGCTTGTTTGCTATTAAGCTGGAGGAGTAAACTTGTAGGTCATTTTAAGCTTTGTTTGACACAGTGCACACCATATCATAAATCAGATAACATTAAATTTTAAGTTTGTTCATTAATACAAGAAAAAGCAGGAATATTTGTGGCAATTCACTTAATCAAAACTCCAAGTGCCAAGCAGTGGGTTGGATGCTATGTAGAGAGAGAATAAAGAGAAAAGATCAGTAAAGGCCTGAGGTACACTCCTTGGAGACTCACCCTCTATGGCATTTACTGAAGAGAACAGTGAATGCGTAAAAGTAAATACCCTCAATCAAACCAAAGCCGAGAGTGTGGAAGTTAGGTTAACAAAGGAGCACAACATATATTTTGCTTGCTAAACTGTATGCTTCTTCATTAGGTTTATAACTAAAACAGTCTTTCCTTGGAGATCATACCAGCATTTATTTCAAATCGATGTTGAAAATTAAATGGTAATCCTCAAGGGGAGGGAGACTCTTCCATAACCACCATTTCCTATTGGAAATCATTCTTTCGTGTTTTTCTTAGTACTCAATCCAGGGTTTGAAATTAATTAAAAGATATTCTTTCTCTAATCTTTAGATAATTAGCTTCAAAGATTTTCTTCAAAATGTTGTAATAACTTTATCTTTTATGTGTAAATTCAGAACTGTATCTATCTGGACAATAATAATTCAGTAGTCGTTAGTAACTGAGAGAAAGGAATTTCTGTCAGTTATTTGAGTGGTTAGAGTTCAGTCATCTAAAATAAGTATTCCCCATAAAGCCACTTTTAGACTTTCTGTACAAGATCAGAGGATGAGTAACGAGTCCCAGATAGACTCCCAAAACTTGGAGTCAGAAAGCACCATATACATGTTAGCCACTCATGGTGCAGATAGGGACAATCCAGTTCCAGATAAGATGTAAATTTCTTTAATTATAGACACTCAGGCTGTCAAACAAGGGCTTTCCAGTCACCTGGTGACTAACTCCATGAAGACAGAATAAGGAAAATGGCCTTAAATTATAATAAGAAAGGTTTTGTTATTTTTTCTTTTCTTTTTTTTTTTAAGATATCATTTATTTATTCGAGAAACAGATAGAGAGAGACAGAGACCAGGCAGAGGGAGAAGCAGGCTCCATACAGGAAGCCTGACGTGGGACTCAATCCCGGGTCTCAAGGATCATGCCCTGGGCTGAAGGCCATGCTAAGCCTCTGAGTCACCCGGGCTGCCCAAGACATTTTTTTTTTCTTAGAGAAAAATGTGAAGGGGCACCTGGGGGCTCAGGGTTGAGCATCTGCCTTCAGCTCAGAGTGTGATCTCTGGGTCCTGGGGTTGAGTCCCACATTGGGCTCCCTACATGGAGCCTGCTTCTCCCTCTGCCTATGTCTCTGCCTCTCTGTGTGTGTCTTTCATGAATAAATAAACAAAATCTTTAAAAAATAATGTGAAGGACTGAAAATGGGTAAGAACTATTAAACATTCTTCCTACAGAGAGCAGAGTCTAATTCCCTTCCTCAAGAATCCACATTGGCCTGATTGACAAAAAGAATGTAGCAGAAATGACATTTTCAAACTTCTGAGGCTGAGGGGTAAGAAGCCTTGTACCTTCTTCTGGGCCTCTGAGAAGCATCGTTTTGGAGTGTGGGGCTCCCAAAGTCTCATTATCCTGAAGCCACCATGCTGTGAGGAAGCCCAAGCCAACCACATGGAGAGACACATGGAGACTCGCTGAGCCTGTCACTCCTGAACTGATGTTTTGAGCCACCCAAATTTGTGGTGGTTTGTTATGCAATAGATAACTGGAACTGGGATCCCTGGGTGGCGCAGCGGTTTGGCGCCTGCCTTTGGCCCAGGGCGCGATCCTGGAGACCCGGGATCGAATCCCACATCAGGCTCCCGGTGCATGGAGCCTGCTTCTCCCTCTGCCTGTTGTGTCTCTGCCTCTCTCTCTCTCGTATGACTATCATAAATAAATAAAAAAAAATGTTAAAAAAAATATTAAAAAAAAAAAAAGATAACTGGAACAGCAGCACTTTAAAACTCAGGAAAAAATATCTTGGAAAGGGCATTGTGATATATCCTTACTTGAAGATTATGATGATGAGTAACAACACATCTGACTTAAACAGTTAAGGTGGGGATTTTTCTTATCTGGGGTAATTTGGATAAAACATTAATGACCTAAGATGGTAGCCTATCCTCCTTTCCTGCTCTTTTACCTTCTTTTATCCTAATACATTAATCTACTATGCTCTTAGGTCATTAATCTGTATATGTGTATTTTCACTTCCATGAAAACTGTTTTTGAAGAAAGTATCTCATAGACATACAATAAGTGAAAATGGCTGCTGAGATGTACTGTTTTGATCTCTACTGATTGTTGATTCACTCAGAAAAATATGGATTTATTGTGTGCTATGTGCTAATCACTATGCAAATCACTATAGGAATATAGCAATCTATAAGCTAGTTAGGATTTCCACCAGTCCTGTGGGGACTTACAGCCTAGGGGGAACAGAGCTAACTAAGTGATTGGATTTGTTCAGGTCAGATTCTGAAACCAAAGAATGCTTGTATAGCTATGGAAATTAAGGCTTTGGGGACTTGGATGCTAGAAATTTTATTTTAGAGCCAGGGAGCCTTCCTAACATCTAAACATCGCACCTCCTTCTAAGACAGGCTCTGTAGAAAGACTGACTACCCTTTTTAATATTCCTCCTCAGTCTGAGATCCGTTTTTGTTTCCAAAATCAGTACACATTCCTGAAGGCAGAGAGAGGCTAAAAGACTCTGGCTTCAACCCCCTCACCCTGTCCACCTGGCCTCTTGACTTGCCACCAATTCATCAAAATCTATTTACCAGCTTTTGTGAACCAGGCACCATGTTGGATCCTGGGAAAGAATTAGAAAGCTCATAACCTACTAGGGGAGAGAGGGGAATAAGCAAAGGATTACAATACAGAATAATAAATGCTCCAATAAAATCAAATGAAAATGCTAAGATCTTATGTAACAAGTATAGCATGGCAAAATGACACTTCTATGTGAGGCTTTGATTGATGACAAAGATGGCTTTCCAAATCAATGGGTAAAGAAGCTTTAAAGAGATGCTGGGACAATTAGCTGTCTTGTGGGAGAAAAAGACATTGCAGTCCCAACTCCTTTCATATCTCCAAATTAATTAGGAATTAAGAGTAAAACCTAAAAAAAAGCTATAAAAACGGAATAAAACTGTAATGAACACCTGCCTGATCTTTGAATGGATAAGGGCTTAAAAGCATGAAAAGGATCACAAAGGAAAATATTAATAAATGCAACTATGTAAAGATGGAAACATGTATGCCAAAAAAATCTCAAGGAAAGACAGCACACTAGAATATATTTGTAACATATATAAAGGATAAGAATTTAACACCTCTGATATATGAAGAGCCCATTCAAATCAGTAAGAAAAACAAAAGGCTTTAGTAGATAATTGACTAAGGATATGAAAGCTAACTTTCAAAAGAGAAATATAAATAGTCGATAGCAGGTGAAAAAATGTGTAGTTTTGCTATGATCATGAACTTATGGTTTTAACCATATAATATTTGCCAGATTAGAGAATGCTAGATACTTAATCCTGTCATGATTTCTCTTTGGTACAGGTATGCTGTAGGTGGCAGCATAAATTGGCATCCTCTTTCTGGGAGGCAAAATGGCAATGTAGCTAAAAACCCTTTAAGATATCTATGCCAGGGATCCCTGGGTGGCTCAGTGGTTTAGTGCCTGCCTCTGGCCTAGGGCGTGATCCTGGAGTCCCAGGATTGAGTCCCACGTCGGGCTCCCTGCATGGAGCCTGCTTCTCCCTCTGCCTGTGTCTCTGACCCCCGCCTCTCTCTGTCTATCATGAATAAATAAATAAAATCTTTTTTTTTTCAAAAAAAAAATCTATGCCATTTGTCCAAGGACCTCCTCCTTCTCTGTGAATTAGTGCTAAGTAAGAATTGGGTAGGTGGACAAGATGTCTGCACACAGATCTTCATTTTAGTAGCAGATAATATAAAATACTTAGAAACAATACTAATGGTCACAGTTAAGCAGAACATGGTAACCTACATTATGGGCTATCAATCAATTGTTTAAAAAATATTTGTTTTTGATACATTCTTTTAGCAAGAATCCTGCCTCAGATAAACCTCATTGGTGACAGTACTGCCATCACACAAGGCTTGATACAGTCCTTCTCTCATAGAATGGCTTTGATATGTAACAAAAAAGGCAGGATACATAATAGTGCCTATAATCTAATGTGTAAGCAATAATAGAAAATATGCAAAAATTTAACTTTTTCCATTGATGTATGGGCATGTTAATGATTTTTATATTTATATCTTTATACACTATGTATGATGCATTTTTGAAAATTTCCAAATCAGTTGGCTTTACTCGAATCACTAGAAAAATGCAAAATAAAAACATTGTATTCACAATTAAAAAAAAAGATTTTATTGATTAACTTATTTTGAGAGAAATAGAGCACAAGAGCAGGGGAAGGGCAGAGGCAAAGGGAGAGAGAGAATCTCAAGCAGACTACTCTGAGTGCAGGGCCTGATTGGGCTCCAACCCACAACCTTAAGATCATGACCTGAGCTGAAATCAAGAGGCAGATGCTCAACTGACTGAGTTGCCCAGGTGCCCCATAAATAATTTTTATTCCTGGCAGAGTGCTTGGTACATTAATTAATGTATCCAACATTTATTGACTTTTACTATATATCTGGCATTGTTTCAGGTGCTTAGAATATATCAGTCCAATGTAGGGCTTACATTTGAGCAGTGGGCAACAGAAAATTAATAGTAAATATATCAAATAAGTGAGTCATACAGTATGTTGGATGGTGGTAAGAGTGCTAGATGAAAATAAAAAGCAAAATAGGATAAGAGGAATTAAAAATAAAAAAGACAAGGACCCTGAAGAAAATAGGATTAGGGAGACAGGCAGGTTGAGGTATTAAACCACATGGTCACATCAGGCCTCCTTGGGAAGGAAGGTGACACAGGAGCAAATATTCGCAGATGAGGAAGTTCACCATGTAGATAATGGGGGGAAAGGACCATTCCAAGCAGAGAGAACTACTAGTGCCAAAGTCCCTGGACAAGGAATTGCTCTGAAGGAAGAGCAGGGAGCTGGTAGGCTGGAGCAGAATTGGGGGGATGGAGAAAGTAGTAGCTGAGATCAGAGAGATAATTGCCAGAGAGCTGGGGCAGGCAGACCCTGGGGGCATTGGTAGGCATTGGACGTACTTTGGTTTTTACTGGGAGTGAAAAGGGGAGCCATGAAAGGGTTTTGAGAAGATGAATGATGGCTGCTTTTAAAGGCTTTCTCTGGCAGTGGTGGGGCTTTTGATGGTGCAAGGGCAGAAGCAGGGTGCTGGCTGGGAGGCTGATGCAGTAATATGGGCAAGAGAGTGGTGGCTTTGACTAAAGTGGCAACCATGGAAGAGATGAGAAGCTGCACTCTGGATCCATGTTGAAGGCAAAGCCAGTATAACCCCTAATGGGTTGGATGTGGGTGCGAGAGGAAGGGACCAGTCAAGGATGACTAACACTTGAGCAGCTGGAGAGATGTGCTGTCATTGGTGTTAACTGTGATGGGGACGTCTTGCTGGTGGGCAAGTCCTGATGGGATCACCATGGGAAAGAGTGCAGAGAGGAAAGCGCAAGGCTGACCCTGGAGACGTTCATCATTGAGACATCTGGGGGAAGAGACAGAGGCGGCAATTCCTGAGAAAGAGCCTCCAGCGAGTCAGGAGAAAACCCAAGGAAGTACGATGACCCACCTCCCCCCCCCTCCCCCCCCAGGAAGTGAACACATCAGGGAGGAGAGAGTGATTAATAGTGTTTTTTGTTTGTTTGTTTGTTTGTTTTGATTAATGGTGTTAAATGTTGCTTCATCAAGTAAGAGAACAGTTATTGGACAATTGAGTTTAACAGCCTAGACAGTAGACGTGGAAGTTCTTGTCTGCTTCAATTTTCTCGGAGAAGTAGGAAGTGAGGTCATGGATGACAGTGAGGACAGGGGGAGGGAACCACAGCGACAAACCTCCTTCAAGGTGCTCCAGTTAGTGAGCACCAGAAGAAAACCTTTTCTGTCTTCTTTCAATGGAGATGATACTTCATAAGGGTTGTCCTGGGGTGGTATCACCATGTTCAGGTTGAAGCATATCCTATAGGAGGTGAGCACCATGAGTAAGTTGGTTGGCAGCTCCACAGAAGCTGGAACTCTAGCCTCTGTTTAAACTCTAGGCTCTTATAGTGTGTGTGTGTGTGTGCGCGCGTGCGTGCGCATGCATGTGTGTGTGTGTGTGTGTGTGTGGTGTGGAACGTGTTGCCATTTCTTTTTATCTTAATCCAAACTTGCTCTAACATGAGTGGTAAGGTTGGTGTCTTCATCATTAAGAAACAAGGAATAAAGAACAGCACGGGTTTCCTTTATCACTACTAATCTGACGTGGAAGGATGAATGAGATCAACCATTCAGTATAAGCAAAACCACAATTGTCTTAGAGTTAATAAAAATGATAAGATTTTTATATAGCACATTAGTTTAAACCAAATTTACTAATCTGATTTGATAGAAAGGAACTGTGTAAAAGATTAATATAACGGACTAGTGCTTCTAATATAATTGAAGACTCTTGGCTTTTCACGTCATATTAGTGACTTTCATGCTCATTGCTGTTTTCTGATGGAACTAGTGCCATCTGCAGCACATGAATGGCTTTCGGGTATCACGTTGTCTGAGGACTTCTGTAATACACAGGCAGCTTCACATCTTTAGACATCATTGCAGTGTATTGTCAAGTGTTTTGTTTTCCTAAGTTGAAGTCACTCCACAAAAGACAGGAATTCTGAATTTTTTTCTGCTATGAAGTTGATGTCCCCTTCCCCTCTCCCTGGCCTAGCAGCACACGTCATCTGAGCATCCCTGTCACCCTCCACCAGCCAGGAATGTTCAGTCACATGCACCTTCTCACACCCTTTTATCTCACCTCTGATGGCCAGACCTGTGGATTTGCTAGCTGGGTGGACAGGATTGTGATAAAACTTTGGGTCTTGGGAAAAAACGCTATTTAAAAAAAAAAAAATAAAAAGTTTGGGGAGCCTGGGTGGCTCAGTTGATTGAGTGCCTGACTCTCGGTTTCGGCTTGGGTCATGATCTTAGAGTCATGAAATCAGTTCGAGTTGGCTCTGAGCTCAGTGGGGAGTCTGCTTGAGATTCTCTCTCTCTCTCTGCCTCTCTCCACTCCCTGTGCTCACTCTCTCTCTCTCTCTCTCTCAAATACATACATACATACATGTTTAAATAAATATTTTTTAAAAAATCAAATTTACTTATCCAAACAGACATGAAAATTGTGTTTGCAGAATTAGATGAAATTGTTCCATGGGTGACCTCCTGTTGCTGGCAGCAAGTCTGAACTGCTTTGGGCGGCCCAGGAGGTGTCTATTGTGCCAAGGGTGCATTATCACTTCCCTTCCGCCTTGGCATCCTTCTGCTTTGTCCCCTCTGCCCATGTCTTCCCAGGGGTTCTCAGTTGCCCCCACTGAGCTGTCTCACCACTCTGACCTTGCCACGCCCCTCATGTGGGCTCTTCAGCCTGGGAGAGCCCTGCTTTCTTCTGTCTCGTGGTATCTGTCTCTTCTGGTCCTACACCTCCACATGGCCTCTCCATCCCATCCTTGCCATGGACCTAAGTCTCACTCTCTAGAACCGCCCCATCCCTGTGACCTCAACATACCTCTGATTGCACTGGATAACGATTGCATGTGGGCATGCCTCTCTCCCCTTCTAGAGAGGGAGCTGCTTGAAAACAGGGACTACGGCTTTCATCCCTGGATCCTTTCCCTAGTTTTTGACACAAAAAATGTTTAATGAACAAGTAAGGGTATGGGCAAATGACAAGGTCATTGTGAATAAATCCCATCAACTTGGAAGTTCCTTTCTCACTGAGTCAGCCTTGATCTCTACATATTGACTTGGACTAGTTTCTATTTTGTTCAGTTAAAAATAATGGGAGTTCATTGGCTTATCTGTTTCTATCTGTCATCCATCTGTTTATCTATCATCATCTTCCTATCTACCCACCTATCACCTATCTATACATAAATTGTAGGTCAATCTGGCAGTGATCTTGGCTTTTCTTCTGGTTGGAGATAAACAAAAACTACAATAAAATTATAGAAATAATTTTGCAGGTATGCTTTTCTGGTCTCTTTTCTCTCCTCATTTGAGAAAGGCCATTGTAATTAACACCTATATTAATGGGTGATGCTAAGAAGGCACTGATAGGAAGTCCTTCTAAACAGATAATGAGACTCTTTCACTCCATACCGATCTTTTGATAACTGTGAGATGAAAATAAAGTGGTTTAGCCCATATTCAGCCTAAAGTAACCTCCCCGTGGCTGGCTGGGCTCTAAATTCTGTTGGAGATCTGAAACAATGGTGTGGCTCCTGTGAACTCCTACACATAAGACTGATAGAGTGTTTAAGACCTTCTAAACAAATGGCAATTCACTGAGTGGTACACTGTAATATATTAGTGAGTGTGTCAAGATCTCGGGGACCGATTGTTTATTTGACTCGCTATTTTAGCAGAGGCTGACTGAAGGGAATTGCATGCACATAGAATGCATGCCAATAAAGGCAGGGCATTCCTTGGAATAGATGGAAAAGATTCTAAAAGGTGATTTGTATGACATTTTAGATCAATTTCCCATGAGTATTCAAATTTGAAATTATAATGGAGATCAAGGTGAAAATATATTTGTTTCTCTATATTTTGTTTTGCATATAATTTCCTTACTATTTTGACACTTTCAGCTGTGTGGCACCTAAGAATGCTTATCTCACTCTTGTTTCTGAAATAGAATCTTTTCTTTTCCCTCCTGAGCAGCTCCACGAAGCTTTTAAATATGTAAAACTAAAAAAGGTATTACATAATTAAATAAAGCTGCCTTCTAGCTGCTCCTAGAATTGGGGGAGAGAGGGAATGAAAAGAAATCAGAAACAAGGTTTTGATTTTGTGTTTTCCTCCCTCAGGCAGACCACCCTTCCTTGTGTGAAGTTCTAGCATGAATGAATGATGGAATATTTGACTGTAATAATTTATGGTGTTCTATGTGACAGCCTATTTTAGAATGCTTGGGGTTTTTATAGTTTCTGGGACTCGTACTTGCTGCTGCAACAAGAGATCACTCTCCTTGGACAGACTGTAATTTAAGAGTATAACTTGGGAGCTGGCCACCCATCTTGTATTCTTGTCACCGTGTGATATGTAGAGAGGCAACATTCCTCATTCAGTGAGGCGCTGTGGATCTTGATTGTATTAGGACACATCAAGGCTGGCAAGAATCAAGGCTCCATGCCTTGGTTGAAACACAACCAAGCTCCATGCCTACTTACACTTTCTGAGGCACATTTGGATGAGTTGAGGGGAAGGGTGGGTTTCACTATATAAAACAAAAGTTACAATCTCAAAAGTATGCAAGTCAGAAGAAGAATTTGGTCTGGATAAAGTCACAGTATTAACCTGTATATTTTTGCTGGATTTGCAAAGTGCTTTCATATCATTTTAAGCATTCTTCACTGTCTACCTGTGCATGAGGTAATATTATTTCTACTTTGAAGACAGCGGAACAGGCTATCTGAAGACAAATGACTTATTTAAGATGACATGGTAAGTGTCAAAAATCAGAATTTGAACTTTGGGTTTTTGATTCTTGATTGATGTAATGTGTAAACATTCTAGGAAGACTCACGGCTTCAGCCTTAGTGCCTTGGACACCTCACTCTGGAGCAAGCCAGCCACTGTAGAGGAAGTTTGACCACATGCAGATTACCAGGCTAGGAAGAAGCCCAGCTAATCAAGAGGCCACATGCGGTTTCAGCTGTCCTAGCTCAAGCATCAGAAATGGAAGTGAAGAAGCCTCTAGAAAACTCACCCTTGCCACCATGTGGCAGCAACGACATGAGAAAGGCTCTGAGCACCGATAGCCAAGCTGGGCCAAGAACCATGAGAGATAACAATCAATTGTTTGAAATCACCAGGTTATGGGTTCTGTGATTGGCAGCAATACATAACTGGAAGAGTGATATATAAACTTTTTCCTATTTTCCTTCCAAAATGCCATGAAATTTCTACTCTATATATTCTCAAGCAACAAACCTCAAAACCTAAGTGATCATTTTCCTGATCTGGGTTTTCGTAAAACCAGTATTTTTGACCCATAGAAGGTCAAATTTAAACATTTCAGAGCTCATGGAAAACTACTCTAATTCCAAGTTCTGGTTTTCAGAAGATCAGTTTTGGGAGCCTGTTCCCCATGAGCCTTTTGTATCTCTGGACATCTTTTGAACAAAGGCACTGACTACCTTTCAAAGGATATAGTATAGCAAACAGCCTTGGAAGGTAGAGGGAGTATTTCCATATGGAGCAAAGAAAAAGATCTTACCTCATTTGCAAGCTTACAAGTTAGTTCACCATAGTACTATGGAGGCTGGTAATTTAAGGAAGATAATGTTTTAATTTAGAGCAAAGAGGAAGTAGGCTCAGTGCCCAGTATAAAAGATTCACATTCTCCAAACTGAGGGTTCACTTAGCTCCCCAGTATATACAGCTGTCACCTTATCCTCTTGGGGTCACTTTGTGGGAACTGGAGCTAGGGGAATTGGTGCTAATGTTGATACTACTTCTGGTGTTGTGAGTAACGAGCTGTCTCTTGCACTGACATGGGAATCTTGTGTCTTATTTTAGCACCCATGAAACTAAAGCAAACTACCTTGTGGGCTGGCAAGCAGGGTAAAATCTCGGACTCTCCCCCGTTCTTCAGAATCAGGTGAGATCCTTTGCCAAAGCAGGTAAATGCAAAGCCAACTAGTTTTAGGACTTTAAAATAATCGTGGAGATTATCTGGCTCAACTCAAGCTCTCATAGACCTTGTTTCATTTAACTTAATGGAAAATGAATGAAGGCTTGAATAGTTGGTAATGTTAATGATAAAAGTGAATCTCATGTTGGAGGAGTCAGCTGAACTCTGCTTCCCATGTGATGATTTTTCATTTAATAAGTCTCAGACTAGACTCCTTGCAAGTTGACAAGACCCACTGGATGTAAAGAAAGGTAGAAAGCGGGCAATAAAAGAAGGAAATTGGAACTTTTGGGGAAGATTTTATCTTTTGCCTTTTGTATTCTCCACAAGCTGACTTATTTTCAGGTGTTGATCAAGTAGCTGGGTCTTATTACCATTTTTTAAAAATTAAACATTGAATTTTGAGATAGTTGTAGATTAATTTTGCTGTTGTAAGAAACAATACCAGAGTGATATTGTATATCCTTTACCCAGGTTCACCCACTGGTACCATGGAAAAATACGGTACAATTTTACAACTGGGATATTGACATTGGCACATAGAGATACAGAATGTTTCTCACCACAAGGATCCCTTTCATTCCATTCCCACCCACTTCTTAACTCCTGGTAATCACTAATTTCTTTTCTGTTTTTACATATATCATCATTTAAAGAAAGCTATATAAATGGGATGATGCAGTGTATAATCTTTTGGGATTGGCTTGTTTCATTCAGCATTCAGTCTCGTTTTCTGGAGATTCATCCAAGTTGTTGCTTCTATTTAATGTGCAGTTGTATTTCATGATATGGATGTACTAAATCTACTTAACTATTTAGCTACTGGAAGATGTTTGAATTCTTTCCAATTGTTGGCTATTAGGGATATAACCATCATAAACCTCTTGTACCGGTTTTTCTATGAACATAGGTCTTCATTTCTCTGGCAAAAAGGTCCCAAAGTACCATTGCCGGGTCATATGGTGGTGTCTTGTTCAGTTTTTAGAGAAACAGAAAAACTATTTGCCGGAATGATTGTAGTATTTTACATTCCTAGAAGCAATGTATCTGTGCTGCAGTTCTCTATGTACCAAAATTTGGTATTTTCACTATTTTTTATTTATCTGTTTTGATAGATGTGCAGTAGTATCTCATTGTGATTTTAATTTTTTGGTTTCTCTAATGGCAAATGATGTTGAATATTTTTTTTAAAGATTTATTTGTTTATTTTAAGGAGAGAGAGCAAGAGAGTGCACATGAGGGGAAGGGGCAGAGGGAGAGGAAGAGAGAATCTCAAGCAGACTCTGCATTGGGTGCGGAGCCCAATGTGGGGCTGACCTGAGCTGAAACCAGGAGTCAAGATGCTTAAATGACTGCACCACCCAGGTGTCCCAATGTTGAATAATTTTATTATGCTTATCTGCCATCTGAGTATCATTGGTGAAATGTCTCTCCATGTCTTTTGCCCTGGTTCTAATTGGAGTTTTTTTCTTTGTTGATTCTGAGTTCTCTCTCCTTCTCTCTCTCTCTCTCTCTCTCTCTCTCTCTCTATATATATATATATATATATATATATATATACATACATATATGTATATATATACACATATATATGTGGTGTGTGTGTATGTGTGTGTGTATATATATATATATTCTAGATGGTAGTTTTATGTGGGCATGTGGTTTACAAATATTTTTTCCCACTCTGTATTTCATCTTTCATCCTCTTAAAAAGTCTTTTATAAGCAAAAGCTTTAAATTTTGATCAAGTCCAGTTTATCAATTTTTTCTTTTATAGATTGTACTTTTGGTGTCAAGTGGAAGAACACTTACCTTAGTTCTAGATCCTGAATAATTTTCTCTGATAATTTTCTTAAAGGTTCATAGTTTTAAATGTTACATTTTTGTATTTTTTTGTTTTATCTTTTCTGTTTACTTTTCTCTGTTTTCATATGGATTACTTGAATATTTTTTAGATTTCCAATTTTTTATAGTGTTTATGAATATATCTATTTCTATATTGCTTTTTTGGTGGTTATTCTAGGTATTACATTATAAATACATAACTTATCACAGATTACTGTCGTTTTACCAGTTTATGTAAACTATAGAAATCATAACTTCCTTTGCTTTTTTTTTACTTTCTTCATTTACTAGTAATATTCTTAAATATCATAATATTCTTAAACATTGTTTAGAAAACTTACAGGGAGAAGAAAGGCCCATTATATTTACACATATTTTGCAAATTTTACCTATCTGTATTTTGTTCCTTCATGACATTCCAAAGTTCCTTTTATTTCTTTTCGTCTGGTTAAGAATCTTCCTTTAACCATTCTTTTAGGGAAGCTTGGTTGATGACAAATATCTTACTTTTCCTTCATATAAAATGTTTTGTTTCCCTCTTAATTCCTGAAAAATATTTTTGTTGGGTTTAGAAATCCGAGTTGATGATTCTTTTCTTTCATCACTAGAAATATATTGCACCACTTGCTTCTGAGCTCTGTGGGTTCAATGGAAAAAATCTGCTCTCAACTTAACTCTTTTTCTCCTAAAAATATTAAGAATCATCTTTCTTTGGGAGGTTTCAGTAATTTTTCTTTGTCTTTAGTTTTCAGAAATTTATGATTTATCTTGGTGTGGATTTCTTTGATTTATCCTCTTTGTAGTACATTTATCTCCTTGAATCTGTAGATTCGTGAGTTTTGGTAAATTTGGAAAGTTTTCTATTGTTACTTCTTCAAAGATTTTTTCAGCTCTATCTTCTTTTGCTTTTCCTCCCAGAACTTTGGTGACTTAAATACTAGATATTTTGCGAGATTCATATGGATCATTTAGAGTCTGTTTTTTTCCCCCAGTCTATTTGCTCTCCATTGCCCAAATTGGATAATATCTCATGTCCTGTCTTCCAGTTCACTGATTCTTTGCTTATTCCTTTTCATTCTGCTTTTAAGTCCATTCACTGTGCATTTATTTCAATTACTGTGTTTTTCAGTTCTAAAATTCCCATTTAGTTCTTCTTCTTCTTTTTTTAAAGATTTATTTATTTTAGAACAGTGAGCAGAGAGAGGGGGAGAGAGAAAGAGAGATAGAGAGAGAATCCCCAAGTAGACTTCCCACTAAGGACAGAGCCTGATACAAGGCTTGGTCCCAGGACCCTGAGATCATAACTTGAACTGAAGTCAAGAGCTGGTTGCTTACCTGACTGAGTCACCCAGATGCCCCTAAAGTTTCCATTTAGTTCTTCTTTATATCTTCTATTTTTCTGACATTTTTTATGTTTTCTATTTGTTTCAAATGCTTCCATATTCATCAAAATATTTTAACATGATTGCTCTAAAACCATCTGCAGATAATTCTAACATCTCTACTATTTTATTTTTGGCATCTATCGATTTTTCTTTCATTCATTTGAGATCTTCCTTGTTTCTGGTCATGTCCTGTTATGAGACTCTTGTTTAAGTATTCTGGTGTTCAGCTGGTGTTCTCTAACACTGCTCTGGTAAGGGAAGTGAGAGCAGAGAGTGCTGCCTTGTTATTCCCAGGTGGAAGTAGAAATCCAGGTCTCCCATTTGGCCTCTGGGTAGCCTCCTTGTTACTGCTGGGAAGGTATGGGAGTTCTCACTTTGCATGTGGTCTTTTCACAAACACTGTGTGGGAGTAACCTCCTTACTGCTGGTCGATCCCGTCAGTCCTGATACTTCTTTATACTTTCCTTAATATCATTTTGGAGGAGCAGGAGAGAGGTGCCTCATTACTTAGGTAAAGGTAGATGTTCAGGTTCTAGCTTTGTTATCTGTTGGTGTAGTTTATAGTCCTAGCTCACTGTGGCCCTTTTCTGAGACCACCCTTGAAGGAGGTTTGGATCATTCACGACAATGTGACAGTAGAAGCATAGACCCTTGCCCCTCACTCACCCTTTGCTGGTATGGGTAAGGTTGGAGACTGTTTCTTCTATGATGTTTGTTTGGAATAGAATAGTTATTGTCTAAAAGTTTTCTGTCTTGCTAGTCTTCACATTTTCTGGTCATTTGGCTACAGAGAGTAGGCTTTTGTTGGAGTTTTTGTCTGAACCTATTGGATTTCCACATTGGTAGCTTCTTCAGCTCCAACCACAGGATATATGAGGCAAAGAGAAAATTCAGGGATCTCATCATTATGTCTTTCCTCTGGATCTAAGGTCCCTTGTCATTCTATGGTCTTTCTCTCTACCCTTCAGTTTCTTCTTATATTTGTTTTATATATACATCTGAAGTGAGGACAGTCTTGTGGGACCGAGCCCTTAATCTATGAGGTCTGCATTAACTCTAGCTAATTAGTGCCAAAATTGAACAGAATTGATGAACACCCAATGAGTGTTGGTGGAAGGCAACACAACAAATATCGGTGTCTGAAAAAATCCCTACGCATTTGGGTATCAGAGGTGGTTTCAGAAAAAAAAGACATCACAAGTGAATAATCAGACTGTTAAAAAACAAATTTTGCATTCTCAAAGAAAAAGATAATCAGAGCATGCAAGAGATAGCTGAAGAGAATATTTTGGAACAAAAGAAAGATTACTCTAAAAAACAGGTAGAATTTGGATGACAATAGCAATTTTAAAATGATAGTTCCTACAAAATTAGAAATGAAAGATGAGAGAATAAGAAAACATTGAAACAAAAAGTGATTTGAGATGAAAAAATATATTTTTAAAATTTATGTCATAGCAGAAGTAGAAAGGTGAAGAAAATTGATAATGCAGAAAATTGATCAGTGAATCAATTGATCAATGATTGATCAATGAATTGGAACAGAAGACTTGGAAGAGAAACACTGTTCAAAATTACAATTGGAAAATAAATGTAGTTTTTTTCACAGCCAACATTTTCCCCCAAATGAAATAATACACAGAACCCCCGAACATGAATCAAATAGTAAAAGTGAAACTATGTTAGAAAAGGTGTAGGAGGTTTACAGGGCCTGTGTATCATCCTCCATGTCTTTTAATCACCTTGATTAAAAATGTTCACTTGGTACCAAGCAAACACCAAAATTAACAAATACTCTGCTGAAAAAATTGAATTTTAAGGCTATAGACATCACTCAGGCAGAGAAAACTATAAAATATGATGAAAAAATAGTGTTTTTTTTTTTTTGAGAGAGAGAGACTGGGGGAGGGGCAGAAGGAGGGAAAGAGAAAGAGAGAGAAGCAGAAAGAAGGGATCTCATGACCCTGAATCTGTGACGTGAGTTAAAATCAAGAGTTGGACACTTAACTGTCTGAGTCACCCATGCACCCAGAAAAAGTAGTTTTAAAACACTAATAATCTCAGGTTAGCCATAGTGTTGTACAAAAGTTAGATGCCAGAAAATAATAGGGTTTTGTCTGTAGAGAGCTAGGGGAAAAAGTGGTATGATGCCCAAATTCTATACCAACCAGACTGTGCTTATGTGTGAAAGGAGCAGAAAGGCATTACCAGATGTAGAAGGAACATAGGAGGAGGTTTATCAATTATATTTCATTTCTGAAAAAATATTTGAAGATATGATAAAGTCATATGAGACCTTAAACATATAATAAATTTTGAAACTCTTGAATTGGAAAGTCATAGTGTAAAAAAAGCCTGTAGTGCCCATAATACCATTTAAACAGTTCAATAAGTAACAACTGTCATCATTTCGAGATTAGGAAGACTATAAATGTTATAAAGCTTGAAAGAAGAAAGATGGAATAATAGAAGCTAAACAGCAGGACAAAAATCTCAGAAAAAAATATGTGAAGTGGTGGTGGGGTGCGGTGGGAAGTCCACTGGTGAAGTTAATAGTATTCATTTTATTTTTGTAGAGAATGGTCTTAGGCGCAGAGATGAATTTTTAATTTTAAAGTGTCAATGACTAAAGATAGGATACGTAAGTCCAAAGTTAAAAGAGGGAGAAATCAACGAAAATAATGACCAAAATAGAAAAAGGCAGAAAGCTCAAAAAGTATCAAGAAAGGATTAAGAAAACTAAAAGCACAAAATATGGTGTAATAAGCATTTTTGACAAGCCTGGCTGTCATGACTTTAATGCAAATGGGAAAACTCACGATTTTTGTTTTTTTATTGTTGTTACTGGTTTTTTTGGAGGGGGTTGGTAAGAGCTAAGTGTAGTGGAGCTGGAAGAGAGCAGAGATAGAAACCTAAAACGCTGAATCAAGAGACAGCAGAATGCTATTAGTTAGAAATACCAAGAACACACTGGATATAGTTAAGAGACTTTAAAGGAGTTTGTTCTGGACTGAAAAGTGGGTAAATGTATCAGGGTGGTGACCAGAAATTATTGGGTTCATATTCTTAGGATTTTTATAAGCTTTGCTCACCATATGTGTTTTATATATTATGTACATGTACGAATTGGGTAAAAGTAATATTTTAAGTTAATAACAGCAAAATATTGGTCAAATATTAAAAATAATTTTTATGACTTTAAGTGAATAAGAAAAGCAGGCTGTAATTAAAGCTCACTGAACTGTCATGTTTGTTCTCTTCCTTCCTTTTTTTTTTAAGATTTTATTTATTTATTCATGAGAGACACAGAGAGAGAGGCAGAGACACAGGCAGACGGAGAACCTGGCTTCCTGCAGGGAGCCCAATATGGGACTTGATCCCAGAACCCCAGGATCATGCCCTGAGCCAAAGGGAGATGCTCAGCCACTGAGCCCCCGGGCGTCCCCTCCTCTTCCTTCTTATTAAAAGACAAAATCAGAGAAAAAGAAGGAATACAGTGATAGCAGCCCCCAAAATTAAAGGTCCATAATTTGTGAATCTTTGAAATAAATTTCTACTAATTTAGCTATGGGAGAAGTCAAATTTTAAAACCTCTAATGACCCACTCATAGATCACAGAAACAGAGAGAAAGAAAATAAATTGACAAGTAACTGGCTGTTTGGAATAAGTAATACATAATGAGCTATAAGGAGATTAAAGAACTACAGGAGACTACGTGTGCAACTTTATACTAACATATTTTATATACTGTACAAAGTAGGTGTTTTTGTAGGGTGCAAATTATAAAAAATATTCAATAAGAAATGGAATTATTGAATAGACCAATAACTGTGAGAAAAAATAGCAAAGCTAGCTTTAGGCCCCAAGGGTTCCCTTCCAAACTTCAAGAAATAATTATTTCCCAGTTTACACACACAGTTATATAGAATAAAAATGAAGCAAATTTTATTAGTTCCATTCATCAAGGTAGCATAACCTTGATATGACATTGTGCCAAAAATTGGACTAAAAAAAGAAAACTCAAAATCCATATCACGTTTAAATATAAATACAAAAATCCTTAAATAAATGAAAGAATTCTTTGAATGAATTCAACAGTATCTTAAAATTTTATTCACCCTGACCAATTACAGTTTAAGATTGTAAGAGTGTCTTCAAATATATTGCTGTAATACATTATATCTATAGAAAAAGAAGAAACATTATCTTATAGAGGCCAATAAGTCATTGCATAATGAATGCAAAATTCAACATCTGTTCTTGATTATAACAACTTGTGGCTAAATGGACATAGAATATCCCAACCCAACCTCATGTTTTGGGGTAAAGTAGTAAAAAAGTATTTCTTTAAATACAGGAGAGGGCAAGGTTACTCACCATCACCATTGTTATTAGCTTTTCAGAAAGAATCAGCAAATGCCATTAGACAGGAAGTCAAAATTTGTCATGTAAATATTGAGAAAGGAGAAATAAGATGATTATTTGTAGATGACAGGAGTATGGACTTATAAAAGAAAAAGGAGTCAACCTACCAGCTGTCAGGAATAGTAAGAAAATGTCTGGTAAGAAAATAAAAATAAAATGTGAAAACATTCTCCTAGAATTATAAAAAGTATTAAAAATGGTACAAAAATCCTATCTCTAGCAATATGCTTGGGAAGACTTGTCATATATGAGAAACTAAAATTCTACTGAGTGACAAGATAAAAAAGGCTCACACGGATAAAAAGACTGCAGTGTTCATGGGTGGGAAGACTCAGTGATGATAGAAACATTAACATTTTCCAAAGTTAAAAAAAAAAAGTAAATTCAATAAAATTTCAATAAAACCACAATGAGAATTTGGAATGTTGCATTGTTTTAAATAATCCGTTAGGAAGGCTAAACGCTCTGGAAGGTTAGGAAAATTTTGGAATTAGAAATGAGAAAAGATTTGCTGCAACAGACACTATGCTCTAAAGTGGAAGACAATATGACACTAGTCCGACAAGAGTCTGATCTCCTGGAACGTAATGCAAAAGAAGGTAGAGACGTATATATTCCTGAGGGTGGTTGTGAAAGCCTCTCTAGGCATTGCACTGGAGGAGGTAATGTGAAGGGATATTGGATACATTTTACAATATTGTAAGAAACAAGAGCTTAGGGACCTCCACTTTCAGTTTCTGTAACATAACAATGAATTAACCAAGATAAATACATTTTATTTTTTTTTTAAGATTTTATTTATTTATTCATGAGAGACAGAATGAGAGAGTGAGAGAGGCAGAGGCACAGGCAGAGGGAGAAGCAGGCTCCATGCAGGGAGCCCGACGTGGGACTCAATCCCGGGTCTCCAGGATCACGCCCTGGGCTGAAGGCAGGCGCTAAACGGCTGAGGCCACCCGGGCTGCCCGACAAATACATTTTAAAAATAGACGGAAAATAACAAAATTGAAGAACATTCTCATTAAGCAGTAAAGGTTAACCTTTTTAATAATATAAAAAAGTGTTCTTATAGCCATAAGAAAAATTGGGGAACGTTCCAATAGATAAATGAGACAAGGTCGTGAAAAACTCGCCCGAGAAAAAAAACATGAAAAATTTCAAACTGAAGAAATCAATGAATGCAAATAAAAACAAGATACAATTTATGACAGATATACAAAATGAATGAGAATAAGCGGCATTTTTCATCTTTGGGAAAATGGGCATTTTCTCCTCAATGGATGTGAAAAGTATTAATTAGTACAACCTTTTCGGGGAGGGAATAACGATGTATGTGCATGTGCTGTACGTACATACTGCAAGCACTCTAAAGATGTATTTTCCTTTAATCCAACAATTTCATGTATAAGATTTCCAAAGGGAAACAGAATAAACAATCTAGTCCCTTTATAGATATTAATGACCTTTATTTCCCCATCCTTCTTTCTTTTTATAACATTTCAAGCAAATTTATTTTTCGTCATAGCGTCAAAACAATTCTGAATGACATTTTCTGCTTTACCATTCTTTTAGGGGCTAGACATCCTAGTCTACGCCGCTCAAAAGCCATGGTTTATAATTTTCAAATATTTTCAGTGATGTTTGTTGAATGAAGAAAACAAATTTAAAGACAATATTAAAAAAAAAATCAGTGGTGGCTCCATCAATTAAGTAACTGACTCTTGATTTCCGTTCATGTCATGCTCTCAGGTCAGGGGATTGAGTCCCATGTCTGGGGCTCAGCAGGGACTGTGCTTGAGAGTCTCTCTCTCTCGCTTTCTCTCTCTGCCCCTTCCCCCTCCCCCTGCACCCACTCTCTCTCTCAATAAATAAATAAATAAAATCTTAAAACAATCCCACGAAATACAAAATACTGGGAAGAATTGAAAACTCTTCTAAAATGTAGTCTCAAAAAAATACAGGAGGACCTGATGTGGGTTTTAATTTGAGTTAAAAAAAAAAACAAATTAAACTAGATTAAAAACAAAACATGAGTTGCAATTAAATTTGGCATGAGGACTGGAGTGTCAGTAAGTGTTTGGAGTGGAGAGGTGAACACTAAAACCATCTCTTGTTAGTTATGCCCTGATGTCAAGTGGGCACCTTCTACAGAAGAGTCTTAGCAGAGGGGAAGGCAGAAAACAAAAAAGTGGCTCCGGGGACTGGAAGCACCAAGAGTTGTGAGATTTTGAGTGACACTTGTAATCTGCTTTGTCGTGAGAGAATTGTGGAGGTCTACACTGTGGTCTTTTGAAAGCAAAAAATGCTGTAGGATGCAAGACTGCTATGTCACTGGCAGTGTAATATTAATTTATTGCAAGTAAGCAGCCATTACCAGGATTCATAAAAGGGATAATTAATGGTATTGTTAGCTTTTTAAAAAATTGGAAAATAAATGGCCACTTACTAGTTGTTTTGAAATGCTAATGAATTATGGTGGGATCATTTCCAGTTAGTCAAGTTTATCTCCCTACAAGCTAGTTTTGCAAATATGGTTCAGAACTCGAGTCCACAGTGCTTGCAGGCAGATCTTTTCAACATTTATTAAGTGGAAATGAGATGTTCTTAACTCTAGAGATTTGCTTTAGAAATCAGCCCAGGTTCTTGTTGCCATCAAAGGGCCAGGTGAGCATAAATCCCCTGGGGAGATCATCTCCCAGCAGACCAAGGGACCAGTCCCAAGCTCCTCCTGGAGTAGCTGATCCAAGCAAGCAGGAGAGCCGTGGAGCCCCCTCAGAAGGCACATCTGTCACTCAAGAAATGTTACCCCGCCTTGGCCAATTGGAATAGGAAATGCACTGATTCAGAAAGGTGTAGACAGACAGCTATTTGAGTGAGATCTGGACCAATCTGGGAAGGAGGATGCAGGTCTGTCCAGCTAATCTCTTCTTTTTAAAGGCTTTTTTTTTTTTTTTAAAGATGTATTTATTTTAGAGAGAGAGAGAATATGTCAGTGGGAGGAAGGACAGAGGGAGAGGGAGAGAGAGAATCTCAAGCAGACTCCCTGCTGAGCAGGGAGCCCACTGATTTGGGGCTCGAACCCAGGACCCTGAGATTATGACCTGAGCCAAAATCAAGAGTTGGCCTCTTAATCACTGAACCACCCAGGGGCCCTCCCTCTGCCCCCACAACCTTTAAATCTCCTTTAAAAAGACTTTTCATTTCTAATAGGAGAGCTTCCATGGTAAATGTGCGCTTTCATACACACGTGCGCACACACACCCCTCCACCCCATTGTCTCAATCCCCTCTCTCACCTGTTTTGGAATATTTCTCCCAGTTCACGTATAAGAATCATAGCTTTTGTGTAAACCTATATCCTAGCGCCAACCCCTCATATTCACCATTGAAGAAACTCGAAATAAACAGCCTTGTCCCCACCCTCCTCCTCTGGCTCAGGAAAACCAATTACCAATTGAGCATAAAAGTGCTCAGTGAAAAACAAACAAACAAACAAACAAACCCTCAAAACAGGGAGCAGGCAGTCACATTTCAGGGGAGGGCAACAAAAGGTTTTATTTGCAAAGGCCCAGAGCTGGAGAGGTTTTTTTCTTTCTTTCTTTCTTTCTTTCTTTCTTTCTTTCTTTCTTTCTTTCTTTCTTTCTTTCTTTCTTTCTTTCTTTCTTTCTTTCTTTCTTTCTTTCTTTCTTTCTTTCTTTCTTTCTTTCTTTCTTTCTTTCTTTCTTTCTTTCTTTCTTTCTTTCTTTCTTTCTTTTTTTTTTGTAAATTAGCAAAGGCCCGCACTGCTCCCTGGGAACAGAGAGGATGCCAGGAGCCCCTGGGACACTGGGACACTTCCCTCACTTCCGTGGCGAAAGGAAAAAGCTGCTTTAATTGTGAAAATTTATTTTTTCACAGCAGACTTTAGAGGAAGACCCTTGGCAATCCGCACTTTGAAGATTTATACATGGCAGTTACCCACTCTACTTTTATATATTTGAAATAAAAATAGCTCAGCAGCAATTTGCTTCTTTTTGACTCTTGTTTTAAAACTCATTTCTCTCCTACCTTTGAAGTGCAGAGAACTCTCTTAGTCACCAAGCCTTTTTGGATGGCAAAATGTTAATCATAGGAATTTATTTTCTGTGCTAACAAATGTTTTCCTCTGAGACTTTTTTTTTTTTTTAAATCATTTAGGCAGAACTTTTTAAAAAGATATAAATTAAATCAGATTGTTGGGAAATTTCCCTGGGGGACACCACCTTCATTTGTAAGATTCTCCTGATCACCGAGATGCTTCTAAGAGCTTCCAGTTCCCACAGAGGGAGGAAAATACTGCCCAGGAAGGCAGGAGGTCAAAGAGTGTCTTCTTCTAAGGAGATCTTTCTTGCTCCTGAGCCCTAAGAGGCAAATGATAATTCTAGTCATCGGGTGACAAATTGAAAAACAAAACAGAAAACAGCCTCGAGGCTTTCAGGCCCAGGCCCTCTCTGCCCAAAGTTTCTCCACTTGCATAGGGAAGAAGATGAGGCGGTTCTCCTGAGCTCTGATCAGCAGATTTGATATGTGGATTTAGATCAATTTTTTCTTATGGCAAATCTATATGTTATTCTCCGTCTTCATTTGGTGCTATTTGCTGAGTGGCTGTTACTCAGGGGCAAAGGTCGCTCTCTGGCGGCTGAAGCAGCCAGGCAATCTTTTACTCCTCACCAGAGGAGTGTGAGATATTAAATCACACTTGACGTACCTGAGGCGCCGTAACTTCATCCATATTTTATCTGCTGTAAATCTAATACCACAGCACTTTTTAGGGTGATGTATTTATTAACTGGCTGGGGATGAGCAGTACAGAAATTCAGTTTGTTCAGGAAAATAAAATGAAGACAGTCTGACAAGTTTATGAAGTAAGCACAATAGCTATTTATTACTTTTTAAACACACGGTTTTGCTGAAATGTCTTTAGCAGTGTTTGTTCAATAAATGCATAATGCTTTCTAAATCATCCCTGCTTATTTTTTTTTCTTCTTCTGTGAATGTTAATAAAGCCTTTTTTTCTCTTAAAGCAGCCTGCTGGGCCCTGCTCCCCCGGGCAGGGCTCGATGGCTTCCCTGGGCCCTTTAGGGAGAGAACCGCACCTTTGTTCTGCTCCAGCCGCCCCGCGGAACTGTGGGAAATAGAAGCACATTCAGGCTCGGGCCAGGCTCCTGCCCTGTCCTTCGGCAGGTGCTCAACTGCTGCAGGGTGATGGTTACCAAGGGCACTGCTTCCCTCAATTTTTCTGGCTTTTTTTTTTCAGTCTTCCTTTCCTTTCTTTCTTTCTTTCTTTCTTTCTTTCTTTCTTTCTTTCTTTCTTTCTTTCTTTCTTTCTTTCTTTCTTCTTCTTTCTTTCTTTCCTTCTTTCCCTCCTTCCCTTTCTGTTTAGTTCCTTTTCTCTCTCCTTCCTTCTTTCTTTCCTTCCTTCCTTCCCTTTTTCTTTTTTTCTCTTTCTCTTCCTTCCTACCTTCCTTCCTTCCTCCCTCTCTCCCTTCCTTCCTTCCTTTCTCTTTCTTTTCTTTTATTTTTTTCTCTTCCTTCCTTCCTTCTTCCCTTCCTTCCTTCTTTGTTTCTTTTTTCTTTCTTTCTTTCTTTCTTTCTTTCTTTCTTTCTTTCTTTCTTTCTTCCTACTTTCAACACTCTCAGCCTTCCACAGCACGTGCATTCCTAAATCCTTATTTTACCTGCACACAGATGACAGGCTTCACTCCTGTGATCCACAGGCCTGCCCCCACTTGCCCTCTCTCTGTCTGGTGGCATGAGAAGTCAGCTCTTCGAGGTCTGCTCCATTACTTTGGATAATCATCCACCTTGTTTTCCTTTCCCGTTCTTGAAAGATAAAATCTTGAGGACTTGGGCCGAGCTGAGCCATCTGGAGGTTCTAGCGATCGGGGATGGCATTCTTGTGGTTAGAAAGGTTGCCCTCCTCTTTTCGTTGGTGGATCATTTTCTTTGGTGCTCTTTGGCTTTCAATCCATGTGGTCACCAGCTTGCAGCTGATATCTCCAAAGAAAACAGGAAGGCTCTCTGCTTTACCACTGGGATTAAGTTGAAGTGCTCTGATTCCATAAAACAGGACTAGAGCATTGGTTCTCAAAGCGTGTTTCGGACCACCAGCAGCAGGATGCCTTGGGAACTTGTTGGCTCTTGTTGGGAATTCTCTGGCCCCACTCCCTAAGTCAGAAGTGAGGGGGCGGCAGTGGGGGCGTCAGTGGCCCAGGTGGTCCAGCTGACTGTTCAAGTTTGAGAATCGCTGGGCTATAGTCTCGATGAACTACAAACCAATGATCTATTTGCAATATCAGTGTCCTTGACTTGCCCCCCACCCCCACTGCCCCAATATAGCAGACTTCTGGGAGGATATGCCACATCATGATCCTCAGGGAGCGAGCACAAATTTGACTGCCTTTAGAAACACTGCTCTGACAAAGTACATTCCAATGCCAGATACAAATACTGTTTTGGATTACTCAGTATATTTAGAATCATCTCTTGGCATGGCTTATTTTAAGATGACTCAGTCTTGCTTTAGGAAGGGGATGGGCAAGGGGACTGGCATTTTTTGAGGGAAAGAAAACTTTTATCAGTAAATCTCTTTGAAAGTTAACTCCTACAACTTTTTAGTACAGTGATGCCATATTCATTTATGTCCTTTTGGTCTTTATAATGCCTTTTCTCCTATAAATAAGATAGGAATATTTTCAGGAAACCTTTCAATTCAATTGGGTATGCACTGTCTCCCTCCTGCCCTCCTCCTATGGCATGACTTAAACAGAATATATAAAGAGGGAATACTTCGAACCTATCTTTTTATCAGCATTTTAAAATATATTAGCTCTTTTTACCATCCTGAGTACATCATTCCAAAATGCATTTCAGTTCATTCCTTGATGTTTTTCCTCTCTGAAGTATTGGAGGGTACAAATCCCCGGGTCATACTGTTGCCTCTGACCCAGTGTATCAAACCAAATTATCAGAACATGAGCTTTGAATCTTATACTCTGAGGGGTTTGATTGCATCATAGTCGATGTGTCAAGAAAATAGGGTTACAACAGTGCCGGCAATTCACAGAAGAACCTGAATTCACCTCCAAAATTTGGGGTTACACAATTTAGAACTTAGATGGAACTCTAATCTGCTGTCTGATCTAAATTGTTTTTTAACTATAAAATGTGTTTCTCTTAAGAAGATCACATTGAAATGAAGGAAACACACGGTGATATGACCAGAGAAAAATTAAATGAGTTTCTAGAGCCTAAATCTCTGACATCTGTTAGTCCCTTTTACTCCGGGCTAACAGCAAAGCATTCATTAAAAACAACACTCTGAGAGCTTTTAGGCATATACACATTACACATCTTACATGTTACAAATCTTTATAATTCTAACTTCAGCAAATGAAGGCAGAAGGAAAATTTACTAATTAAGATAGCCTGTTATATAAAGCAGTTTTGTTTTCCATACAGCTGATTGTGACGCAATTGTGGCTCATGAAATCAATTTTGTTGGTCATGATCTGCATTAAAAAATTAAATTGAAGAAAATAGACTAAACTGAAATGGAACAGGATAGAAAATAACAGAATACATTACAGTATATAGTGAGGTTAAGTCCTATTTCCAGGAAATGTTTTAGCCTAAGTGTGTATATGAGTGTTCATAAGAACACTGATAATAGAGTATCGAATATTTATAGTTAGTAGTTTTGTTATTAGTGATGTCTGCATCCTCTTACCTTCAACAGCAACAAAACAATAGCAAAACCCTCCAAAGTAAATCCAGGGGAGAGGTTGCCGGAAGGAGAGGAGTAATGCTAGGCCGAGTTTAAGCACAGAGCTTGAATTAGTCCTCAGATATCTTGATTGATTGATTGATTCATTCATGAACCTTGAATAAATTAATAAATTTCTCCATGCCTCAACTTCTTTATCTGTGAAATGCCACTCATAATCGAACCTATCCATTACATTACTGTGAGGATTAAATCAGTTAATAGATGTGCTTAGAATAGTGTAAGTACTAAATACAATGTTAGCTATTAATATGAGTATTACCTACGTTTAATGTATGGCAACTCTGTACAAGACACAATGCTAGGTTCATAGGAAATCCAAAATGGCTACCCACTTTAATTTGTGATCATTCACAGAAGGGTATTCAGATAAAGCTTTTACATATTGCCTTTGGACAGAAGTCAAATGAAGGGGATACCATTCATGTTTGTTTATTTAAGAAATTATCTATCTATCTATCATCTGTCTATCATCTATGTATTCTGACAAAAAGAAATAAGAAAATTCAAGACTTTGATGAGAGTTTCCACTAGAGTGGACAAATGTTAAGAATATGCCAGCCCTGTCAAATTGGGTGACCTTTATTGAGACTCTTCCACCTTGTACAATGATCTTTGTCTCTGGAATTGGAGATCTAGGCTATTATTTTCAGGGTCCCTTCGGCTGTAGACTGGATGGTGTCCCCACAAATTCACATGCGCAAGCCCAATTCTGATGTGACTGTATTTGGAGATAGGGCCTTTCTGAGGTAATTAAGGTTACGCTAGGTCATAATAAGGGGGACCCTGATCTTATAGGATCGGTGTCCTTACAAAGGGGAAGCGATGCTCAAGATCCTTCTTGCTCTGCCTCCATGCACATGGAGGAAAGGCCATGTGAGGACACAGTGAGGAGCCACCTCCTGAGAGCCAGGAAGAGGTCTCAAGGGAAACCGAGTTGGTTGGAACCTTGATCTTAAACGCCCAGCTTCTAAAACTACGAGAAAATAAATGTCTGTTGTTGAAGCCACCCAGTTTGTGGTATTTTGTATGGCAGCCCCAGCTGACTAAGACAACATCTGACTCTGAGGTTTTAAGTGGCAACTGGGCAGTTTCTACCCTCTCTCTTTCCCTGACGGGCCCAGTTCTGGGACTTGAGAATCTTCTCTCTGGGATGGGATTCAGTCCAGAAACACAGGCCTGGCCCTTTGTCCAAGTGGAAATGGCCAACCCTCTAGAATAGTTCTCTCATTAACTTCTGTGCTCTGACCTAAACGGGAAAGTCAAGGTTTGAGGGAAATACACATTTGCTTTTTCCACAAAACAACTAGCCAAGGAGAATTTCAGTAAATGTTACATATTTGCAGTTTTCAGGACAAGGCGATGCCTGAACTGGGTTTAATACTGTTCCCCCCTCCCCACCAAAATTCACAAAGTCCTGGAATCTTGAATGTGACCTTGCTTGAGAGGCCCTCTGGGAAGGATAGCAGTAATCAATTTAAGATGAGGCCCTATAGGGACCTAAATCTATGTTAGAAGAAGAGGGACATTTGGTCACAGATGCACAAGGGAGAATGCCACTCGAAAACAGAGGCAGAGATTGGAGTGATGTTTTTATAAGCCGAAGAACACCAGGAATTTCTAGCAACCACCAGATACAAGAAGAGGCAAGGAAGGATTCTCCCTTAGAGCCTTCAGAGAGAGGAGCATTTCCTCACTGACACCTGGCTTTTGAACTCATAGCTTCCAGAACAATGAGACAATACATTTCTGTTGTTTTAAGCCACCCAGCTTGTGATAATTTGCAGTCCGAGGAAACTAATGCAGTGCTTAAGAAGAGTAACTGTATTATAAAACTATAAAACTGTAAGTGCAAGTGATTTATATTTTGAAACAATAAAACTTAGTATAAATCCACTGGCCCCCCCAACCCAATTGTCAAAGTTCTGAAGCAACCCCATACAACAAAGATCACAGTTTAGAATGGCACTAATGGCAACAATGCAATGTCGTCCCTTTTATGAATATCTATGGGTCCCCTCTATGGGTTAAGCAATATACAATTTTTATATTGCACTGCAATTTTACGTTACAGGCACACAGGAAGCCTAAATAAATCTGAGAGGTTGTTCCCACACCCTTCTTCCTGAAGCATGGGGCACAATTTGTACTGCTAACCCCTGAGGGAGAGTCAAGTGTGCATTTGGGAAAGAACGAATTGTCCCAAAATTTGGAGGAAGAAGAGTTAGGGACGCTGGAAAGGGAGGCCCATGTCTTTGCTTTATGTATCAGATATCCTGATTCAATTTTTAGGTGTTTCTCCCATAATCTTCTCAATTTTTTTTTTAATGCTAAGAAATCCAGAGATCAGGGTTTGTTTACCTATCACCGAAGACTCAGTGCCCATCACACTCTGGATGAGGAGCTGGGGATTCAGAGATGCTGAAGACAATCTTTCTTGCCTGGAGAGTGGGCCAGGCCCAGGGCCAGAGATGCACATAAAAACTTGAAAAAAATAAAAAAAAATAAAAAAAAAGAAAAGGATAGAATTTGAAAAACAAATCCAAAAGAAAGGCAGGGATGCCAGCAATCAAGATCACTTCTGCAAGAGGCCTCCAGCCCTCTGCACCTGAGCAGCAAGCAGCGCATCCTGTGGAGGTAGGAAGTACATTTGAAGGGGAAGAAGCAGGGGAGCAGGGTTATCAGCTTAGCTCCTGGCGGAACCCAGAGGTTGCCTGATGTGCGGTGGGAAGGGACCTCCCTGCTGAGGAAGGCTGGGACCAGTTTGGCTAGATGAGGTGGGGCCCTCTCTTGGAGGAGTCCATTCCTCCCCCCCAGAGAGGATCCTAATGAAAGGAGGAATTCAAATCTGTTGTCTTTGCCCCAAGATGACTCCTGTCACACAGCAGGTTATTGGAGATGGTGATGACAGAGGCGGGGACCCAAAAGGAACCATTTCCTTCGTCTCAAGTTCCTGAGGTTCAGGACACGCTATATGCAGAGGACCTCTGAGGTTAAGGCAAAAGCAGAATTTCTGCAAGAGTTTCATTTTCTCTTAAAACCGCACTTAGCCAAAGCACCTGCGATTTTTGCCAGCCTGTGCAGGAGACCTGAGGTGGGGGTTGAGGCACCCACAACACTACCTGCTGCTGTGTGCACACCTGGGCCTCAGCACTTGACCGACTGATGTCCTCTGGTCCCCAACCCACTGTGTGTGGTGCCCACGATGTAATTCCTGTCTCATCACAGGGGATGTGAGAGCGGGGTGGGGAGTTGCTGGTCTGGACTGAGGCTGCAAACAGGGACCTGAAGACCCCTTAATCACCCTGGCCTTCTTGATGCACATTGCTGGACCCACCTGCGGTAAAATCATTTTGTGCTCTGCTTTGTGAAGTTTTGGGAGCTGAATTAAAGTCTGGCAGGGAAGGCCCAGGAGTCTGCATTCCCACAAGCCATGCAAGGTGACTTGGCAGGTTCTTAGGGGTCTGAGAGTCACCGAGCTACACTCTGTGGAGTGGCACAGACGGTCCCTCAGGAAAAAGCCACCTTTGTGTGTCCCTGAAGCCTGGACCCTTGTCCCACCTCATGAAACACAGGTGAGAGGTGGGTGGTAATGGTGAAGTCATTTTCATTGTTACCCTGGAGGATCTGGGTGGGGGTGGTGGGGAATGGGGAGGTGAGAAGGAGACGGGACCAAAAGAAGGAGTAAAGGAGAAAAAAAAAAATCTCTAAGATGAGAAAGGCAAATGAAGCAAAGAAATGACATGAATGAACAATTGAAGCGGCAGGAGAGGAAATGTGACAGGGCTTCTCTCAAGGAAAAGGGAGAGAAGATCAAATATTTCAACTTCATTGGCTCTCCTTTGTTCCTCTATGAGCCCCACCATTCCCCACTTTCTACGTCCTTTACTTCATCGGAGATGCTGAGGAGGGAGACAAATTCATAGGCCCAGGTGAGAGGGTGAGCTGGCATTTGTGCATGATCTGTGCTCTAACATTTTGCACAATATTACAGGGATGAAAGTAGCCCTCCCTCCCTGTCCACCCAAACAGTGATGGCCAAACAGAATCAACAGGCACCATTTAAATTCCTTACCAGTTCAGCTCAAATAAGAGAATCAGGTTCTCCTGTCGGCTTTGAAAACCCTCTCCAAGGTTCTGATTGGTGTCACCCTTTTGATGTGCATCCCTACTTAAAAATCCCTGGGCTAGATTGTCTCCAGGGCCTTCCCCCCCCCCTTTTTTTTTAATCTGACAACTGATTTTTTTTACCCAGTATTCTTAGTACAGGTGTCACAGGTGTGTGGGGAGACATTTCAGTCTGCTTTGGGATCTGAAATAGAAAGCCCCCAGTGTTTCTTATATGTAGGCCAGTGTTTTCCTGCCACTCTGTCTGCGTCACTGTTTGTTTTAAGTGTGGCCTAATTTCATGTTAGGAGTGGGTCTGGGAAGGCAGCCATTCTCCCGCAATATGACAGGATGGACGTAACCATCTCGGCGCTGGGGATGAGAAGAAGACTTTAAATGCTGTGATCCTAGAGGCCTTGGGCTCTGCTGAAATAGAGAATTTGCACTCTGGTTAAAAATAGGCTTCAAAAAGAAAGGGGCAGGGGAGTAGGAGCCATTTAGCTTTTGATCAGTGGGATGAACTGATACCCTTTAGGCCAGGGAGGTGTCTGTCAGCTCAGCATGAAAGGACCACTGGGCAAGTGGCAGAGGAGGGGAGAAGGGAAAAATGGGGGGCAGGAAGGGAAAGCTCTGGGTGGGTACCGGTGGAAGGTGCTGGAGGCTTCTAGAGGCCTTGCCGTCCTGTGCTGCCGGGCTGTGGCGCTGATGGCCAACATGAGGGACAAGGTGGGGAAGTTCTGCTTTGTCGACAGATGATCTGCTCTGAATGTTAGTGTTTCCCCAAAATTCATCTGTTGAGACCTAATCCCCAAAAAGATGGTATTAGGAGGTGGACCTGGGGTTGTGATTAGGTCACAAGGGCAGAGCCATCCTGAATGGGATTGATGTCCTTGTAAAGGGGACTAGAGAAATAACTCGTTCCTCCCACCGCGTGGGGACACAGGGATCTCACCAGACGCTGAGTCTGATGGCATCCAGTCTTGGATGTCCCAGCCTCCAGAACTATCAGAAATAAGTCTGTTGTTATAAAACACTCAGTTTATGATGTTTTAGTTGTAGGGGCTCAAGCAAACTAAGATAGGGACTATAAGCAACCCCCACCCCCTGGCCCCCGAAACCAATTCTTTTCTCCCTGAGTTTCTGCTGAAGACAATTTTCCACTTGTGCTGGAAAAAGGAAGAGGTTTTGGCAAGGATGGCCTCAAAATTGTCTCTCAGACTCCATGCTGCCACAGGCTTGGAAGGTGGTGCACGTACAGACGTGTATACCCATGTCCATACACTGTGTGTCTGTGTCAGCCAGGCTGCCTGGGCTGGGTGCCCACCGTGTGCCCCTTCCCCCTGCGGACTCGGCCTCTGGCCTAGTCTCCTCAGGCCGCCAGAACAGGGTGCTACATGCAGGGGTGCTTAAACAGCAGACATTGGCTCCTCAAAGTTCTGGAGACTTGCAAGTCCAGGATCATGGTGCTGGCCGATTGGGCTCCTGATGGGGGCTCTCTTCCTGAGGAGCAGATGGCTGACTTCTCATAGGGTGTCTCCTCAGTGCATGAACAGTGGTAGAGAGAGGGAGTGGGGAGGAAAGGGGGAGGAGGAAGGAGAGGAGGCCAGAGAGGGAGAGAGATCGTCTTTTATTAGAAGACCACTTATAAGACCAGTAATCCCATCACGAGGGCCCCACGTATATGATCTCATCTAACCCAAATTATCTCCTAAAGCCCCTTCTCTAAATACCATCCCATTGGGGTTATGGCCTCCACATATCAATTCTGAGGAGACACAACAGCGAGTCCATTATACCCTCATCAGCCAACCCCAGAAGCCAACACTAGTCCCCTAGTGTACTGATGAGTCAGTGGGGCTCTGAGGGTTACAGAGTGGAGGTGGAATTGGAGCCCACTTGGTCTCCAAAGCCATGCGTTTGCCGCTAAGCCATTCCAATTATCCAGGTGAGGGCCTCTGACACAAATTAATGGGAAAAAGAGCATACACAATTACTTAATATAAGTTTTACACGATAAGGGAGGCTTTACAAGGAAATGAAGACACAAACAGTTCAACCAAAGTATTTTAATGGTACGTTTGATAAAGAGTAAACAATTGTAGAGAAACGTCCAACATGCCAAGGTGCCTTATTTTGGGGTGGTATTTCCTGAACCCCACCAGGACCGAGACATCAGTATTTCTTAAAGCTCTTCATGTGGTTGCAAAGTGCAACCAACTTTGAATATGTAGAATATGACAAACAAGTGGTGCTTTCCAAGTAACATTTGTTGAGCATCTACTTTGTGTGAGGCATGTGGGAGATGTGAATGAATCCGGTCACTCTCATGCCCACTACAGATGGGGGAGAGCTATAAAATGCAAATTACAATGTTTCTCACCTACTCACCTTGCTTGGAACACTTTGAATTAAAGTGTTTTTAATCTCCTTAAGTGTATGGCCAGGTCTTGCTTATCCATGATGATGGGGATGGGGTGCCATAAATAGATGAGCTCCACAGATAATTTATTTTTCTTATTGCACCATTACTTTTGACCTCTTTCCTCATCAAACCTTCAACAAAAGCTGCTGATGTGTGGCAAAATTGACTCATTTGAGCCTCATCTCTATTTTTCTTGCTCAACCTTTTGTGGAGGTGCTAATGAGGATTAAGTCACCCAAAAGGTGCAGCAGCAGGGGGCATGTGGAGATTTAAAGATCCTGTATCCTCAGCCCTGACATTATCAAGATATTTTCTAAACTCTATGTATTTTCAAGGGGATAATTAAAATAACATACAAGCAGGGTGTCAGGTGCTGCTGGTGTGATAGTTTGTATTATATTGTCATAGAGTCATGTTAGATTGTATTTCACTACAGTCCAACCACTGGGCTCAAAGGAGGGCACTCATGATTGATGGTCTCTGACCATCTTGCCAAGTTCAGAGTCCCATCAAAACCCTTGAATACGGGATCCCTGGGTGGCGCAGTGGTTTAGCGCCTGCCTTTGACCCAGGGCACGATCCTGGAGACCCGGGATCGAATCCCACGTCAGGCTCCCGGTGCATGGAGCCTGCTTCTCTCTCTGCCTGTGTCTCTGCCTCTCTCTCTCTGTGTCTATCATGAATAAATAAATAAAATCTTAAAAAAAAAAAAACAAAAAAAACAACAAAAAAAACCCTTGAATACAAATTTGACCATTGGTGGCCATTCAGCTTCAAGCTTTTGGTAATACTCCAACTCAGGACTTTTGCAAACCCATACCTGGCATCTCACCATTTTCAATGGTTTTCCTTACTTCTGGATTGGTGAAGCTTGCTCTGGCTCACACAAGCTCTGCAACCTCTATTTCTCTATTTCTCCATTTCTAAATTGGAAAGTTTTTTTCTAATACTCAGGAATATGTGTGGATTAAAGAAGATGAAGCACGTGAAGATGTTCATAGCACCCGGTGCATAGCCCCCAGCCCCGGCATCTAAGCTCATAGCCACTGTTAAAAGGGCTTTTATCTCTTTGCCTTGTACTGTTTCCCTCTTGACTTTTAGAACCGAGAAAGCTTCAGCTTCTTATTGTTTCAAATGGCAACAGCTCCACGACTTATTCCATTTCTTTATCACGTCTTTAGACATTTATAGAATAAAACAAAAGGCTGATCTGAAATTAATTAGCTTGATGAGGATCCTAACACTTAAGAACTTCAACCAGTTTAGGGGCTTCGATTCCTTTGTCTAAGACTTTTTCAGATGAGAGACTTAAAATCATTATTTATTTATCATCATTTATTCAATGAGGTGAGCACTTCTGGGGTAGAGTAATAAAATGGCACCTGAATGAAAACATACAAGTCCAGAATAATTTTACAAATGGAAGCAACATTCAAGTGGAATTTCTAGCTGGAGGCAAATATCTAGAGGTCAGATTCCTGGAGAAGAAAGGAGAAGGTAAGCCAAGAAAATGACAGCTTCAAGACCAGTGGGAAACCCTGGTGCAGGACTGGATCCCACCATCGTGCCCACTGGCTAATGACTGGGAGCACCCAGCAAGAGCAGGAGAATATGCCTCCTGCATTGGTCCTGGCTTTGTACTGGGCTACCAGCGCCCGTGGCCTCAGTAGGACAAATCAGAGAGGGGTATATTTCTGCTAATCTCTTGATCACGAGTCCACTCCATGGAGAAGTGCCTCTTTCCACTTCCAGATCTACCTGAGTGGCTGTACATGTAAATAGAATGGCTATTTTTGTTAAGCAGAGCTTAACTATTTCTGAAACAGCCATTTATTTGTGAAGACTATTTTATGTTAATTTAATTATAAGAAAATTGAAAAGTGTAATACATAGCTAAGCCCTTAAGGCCGGTTAATCTATTTGGATTGTAACAAATATAATTTTTATTAGCTCAGCCTATTTGGATGGTAACGAGTGTAACCTTTCCATAGACATTACAGACTCTGAGTTATGGTCTATTTTTATGTAAAACCAGCCTTGAGTAGAATAAAAAGAAAGTTCTTTTATCTGTCATTGTGTTATGGAATCATTATATTAATGAGAGTAGAATCTGAGCCATTCCTATTATCTTAGAAGGGAGCTCATGTCTTCTCTAGGTATGACTGAAAAATAAAACCCAGGTAGTTTTGAGAAAAATGATCAGCCTTATAGAGAGGTAAGATATTCTAAAACCTCTCATAGATAAAATATGTTAAATTATATTTTAAGATTTTATTCATTTATTTATTTTTTAATTATTATTATTTTTAATAATAAATTTATTTTTTATTGGTGTTCAATTTGCCAACATACAGAATAACACCCAGTGCTCATCCTGTCAAGTGCCCCCCCTCAGTGCCCATCACCCATTCACCCCTACCCCCCGCCCTCCTCCCCTTCCACCACCCCTAGTTCGTTTCCCAAAGCTAGGAGTCTTTATGTTCTGTCTCCCTTTCTGATATTTCCTACCCATTTCTTTATATGAGAGAGAGAGAGCGCGTGAGAGTGAGAGCATGCATGCATGTACAAATAAGGGAGGAGCAGAGGGAGAGGGACAAGCAGATTCCCTGCTGAGCATGGAGCCCACCTGGGGCTTTATCTCAAGACCATGAGATCACGACCTGAACCAAAAACATGAGTCAGATGCTTAACCAATTGAGCCACCCGGGTGGCCCAAAATATGCCGATTTTTAAGTGGAAAAGTCACTCCTTTTTTCCAGCCAGTCAGACCATATACCCAGAACCTCAACTATCTTGGAACACAGTTGAGTGCTTGGAAAGAAGTACAAAAAAGACCTCAAGGGGCCAAAATAGTGTCAGATAGTCTGAGTGGCAGGAAAGCTCATTTCTTTCATAGCAAAATCTCCTATTTTATCTGGTTTCCCAACTCCAGACAGAGAGCAAACATGACAACCAATATGATAAGAGATACATGCTCAGTGCACTCAGCAGGGTCAAGGGCACAGACTCTGGAGCCAGTTTGGCTATTCTAATTCAGCTTTGCTGCTTACTTCCTGGGTGCCCTATGTGTCTCAGTTTCCCCTCCTGTAAAATGGGATTGACAACTGTAGTCTGCCTCAGAGGGTTGTGTGAGGATGCGGAGAAGTTGATAAATGTGAAACACACTAAACAGCTCCAGGCATATACATAGCCCAATGCGAGTGTTAGTAGTGCATTATTCCCATACACATGAAAGTAGGGTAGCATTACTGCTGTTTTCTTTTTTCCAAAATGCCATTTAATTTTTTAGGTTCTGGTGCCCGTATGACATGGCAAGACTGCACAATCTTGAATTTCAATATCATGTTTTTCATCATGCTAAAAGTAGCTTTGAAATGTATACACATTTAAAAGTTCATGCAAAGTATAAGAAAATTCAGTATGCTCAGCCATAGTGCTTAACAAAGCACTCACTGTGTGTCAGGACTGAGGCTGAGCACTTCTAGTAATTGGTGAACATAGAGGGTGCCATGCAAACCCAGAAATTGGGGCACAAAGTAGGCCTGTGGATAATTGCCCCTGTCTATCCTCAGGCTAACTGGGATATGGCTTCATGGTGAATTGTCACTATAGCTCCAAAGGACAGGCAGTGCCATGTCCGTTTGTAGGTGAGCAAATAAGGCCTTAGAGAGTCACATACTATGCTCCGGGTCCCATAGCCAGCATGTGGCAAGGCCAGAATTCAAACACAAATTTGCTCTTTCTTTTAATATATTTTATTTAAATTCAATTTGCCAACATATAACATATAACACTCAGTGCTCACCTCATCATGCACCTTTCTTAGTGCCGTCACCCAGTTACCCCATCCCCCCACCCTCTTCCCCTTCTGCAACCCTTTGTTTCCCAGAGTTAAGAGTCTCTTATGGTTTGTCTTCCTCTCTAATTTTTCCCCACTCAGTTTCTCCCCTTCCCTTATAGTCCCTTTCACTATTTCTTATACTCCACAAATGAGTGAGACCATATGATGATTGTCCTTCTCTGACTGACTTACCTCACTCAGCATAATACTCTCCAGTTCCATCCATATTGAAGTAAATGGTAGGTATTCATCCTTTCTGATGGCTGAGTAATTTTCCATTGTATATATAGACCACATCTTCTTTATCCATTCATCTCGAAGGACATTGAGGCTCCTTCCACGGTTTGCCAGTTTGCTCTATTTCAATATGCTTGCCTTTAACCACTTGGACTACACTGTGTGTCTCAGTCAGCTCAAGCTGTCATAACGGAATATCATGAACTAGATGATATCAACAACAGAAATTTATTTTTCACAGTTCCAGAGGCTAAGAAATCCAAGGTCAAAGTGCCAGACTATTTGATGGCTTGTGAGGGCCCTCCTCTTGGTTTGTAGACAGCCACCTTCTTGCTGTTTCTTCAAGGAGATGATCTTTCTGGTATCTCTCCACTAATGGTGTTAATGTCACTAATTCCATTTTTGAGGGCCCCACCCTGGGGACCCTATTCATCTCCCAAATCCTTGCTTCCTAATACCACCATGCTGGGGATTAGAGCTTCCATATATGAATTTGGGGAGCACAAACATTCAGCCCATAGCCCTTCCCTTCCCTCTAGCTAAGAATCTCTTTGACTTATTCATAGCTTTAATAGATGTCTAAAATAGCTGTTCTTTTATGAAATGTCTTCTGTGAAGTGTAAAAATCCACAGAGTTTAAGTTAAGATGGTTCCATTGTACAAAACATGATTTTTCTTGGTTCGTAAAAATGTTGGCTTAGAATTCCACCAAATGGAAGTTCAAGGGGACTATATATGATTCTAGGAAACTTTGTTTATTTGAGTGAAACTAGATTGACTTGAATCATTGAGTCACTTTGTCCTCTCCTGCTTGTTTTAGAAGGAACCAAAAGGACATAAAGTTTTTTGTTGCAGATTCTAGAGTGATTGCTGTGTCACATGTTCCTGGGTTCCCATGGTGTTACCCATACCCTTGGGTGGTAGTAAGCAGGGGCCACCACCTCTGAGCTAAATTCACTCATTCATATGTTCACATACCCACTTATTCAACAGGTACTTTTTGAGTTCCAATTTGGTGCTGAACGCTAGACTAGGCTTTGAAGACCGAGTGTACCAAAGCAACCAAGGGGGACTTTTCTCATTCTATCAGCTGTTCAGTGAGAGGCCAATGCTTTCTGAGACTCTTAGCAGAGAGCAGGCTAGTACAGTAAGCAAGGTGATCCACCAATCTTCATTTGCCCAGGACCTAGGTGTTCCTCAGGGCAACTTCCCAGGGCTTTCCTGGCCCTCCCAAAGTGGGGAAGTCTAGAGCAAGAAGAGACTAGTGCTAATGGGGATGGGGTTTGGAGGTCCTGTTCTCTGAGAGAGAACTAGACTGGAGTTAATTTCCAGTTCAGTTCACACCATTAGGCCCTCTCTGAGCACTTTGGCATCCTGGGAGTGCTGAAAGAAAAGAAAAGAAAAGAAAAGAAAAGAAAAGAAAAGAAAAGAAAAGAAAAGAAAAGAAAAGAAAAGAAAAGAAAAAGAAAAGAAAAGAAAAGAAAAGAAAAGAAAAGAAAAGAAAAGAAAATTCGAGGCTGTTGAATGGCCTAGCTGTAGTCTTGACAGGCAGAGGTGAGAAGGGGGCCTGGTTTTATGCTGACCTCCCTATGGGCTAGAACACTCACCACCATGCTAGATTCCAGAGCTTGCCGCCAGTGCTGTTGCATGGCCAGTGTCCTCTAAGCAAGGGGGCATCTGTCAAACTCACTCTGACCCTGTTGGACAAAACTAGCTGCAGGGGCTGCAGTAGGAATGGGATGGGTGTGGGAGCTAGGCTCTGAGTTTGACATCCTTCTCCACCCTTTCCTAGCCACCATCATGGGCAAGTTCATGAGCTTTCCTACAATCTGAAAGATGAGGATAGTAACAGTCCAATAGTCATACCTATTCATAGGATGGAACACAGTATGTGACATAATGCTAGCATATTAGAACATTCCTGCACCCCAAAAGTGGCTGGGGTACAGCAGAAACAAGAACTAACAGATTGAGAAACACAAAATTGTCTTACTAACACCATCCTGAGGAATAGTGGAGCACTGGAAACGGATGAGCCTCTCCCCCCATCAGGAGGCAGGTGTGGTGTTGCTTCCACATCACCCCCAGCAGTTGGCCACATGGCTTATTTGGGCCAAATAATCCCATTCAGCTGATGTGGATCAGCAGAAGCTTGGTAATGCAGGCCCCGAGGCTCCCCTGAGCAACCATGCAGTGAAGCCCAGGATGGGTGATGCTGAAGAAAGGCCTAGCTGCCTGACACAGCCTTCAGCCCACTGCAGTTGATGAAGGGGGCCTGTGTCAACTCAGGTGAGTCCCATCAAAGCACCCAGAAAACCATGCAATTGTGAGAAATTATAATTTTTTTTTTAAATTTTTGTTTATTTATTCATGAGAGAAGTGGAGACACAGGCAGAGGGAGAAGCAGGCTCTTTGTGCAGAGCCCAATGCAGGATTGATCCCAGGACCCCGGGATCATGACCTGAGCCAAAGGCAGACACTCACCTGCTGAGCCACACAGGACTCCCTAAATTATTTTTTTAACTACTGTTTTGTTATATCCCTATAATCCTCATAAAAAAACATAGGAAGGTGGGTATATCAGCCCCACTTTACATATCAGGAAGTGGTCTCAAGGCATGTGCACTTGTCTCTGGGGTCACACCTAGGCAGTGGTTCTTTCACGCCAGGGCTGACTGACTCTAACTAGGGTTTTATGTCATCTTGCATGTTCTTTAGAACATTACAGTGTTTTTCCTTTAAAAGATTCTCCAGCGCATCAAATCTCTTGTTTTTATCCCAATAAAAATCTTCTTCTTCTTTTTTTTTAATCTGAGCAAAGCAATTTAAAGATAATTTTCTCAGGAATCATCTGGTTCAGATCAAGAGAAACAAGTATTGCTCCACAGAAGCCAATAGGATGTTTAAAAAAAATTTACTGCAGAATGCATATGGGCTGTCTTCATAAGGGCCTGTGGCTGCAAAGGTCCAGGCATGGGATGTAAACCTGTCCATGAAGATGGGCTCCCTTAGTGTGCTGGCTTTGCACTACCTGGGGGCTGGAAGACTTTTCTGTCAGAAGCCAGGGATGGTCTCTGTCGTAACTCCTCAACTACGTGGTTGTAGGGAAAACAGCCATAGACAATACATGAGTGAACGGGCATGGTTGTAGCCCAATAAAACTTTATTTGCAAAAACAAGCAGTGAGCTGGATTTGACTTTCAGCCCTAGTTTTTGGAACCTTGCTTTTGAGAATTTAACATGGCAGAGATGTCCTTGACCTTGGAGTTTATCACCTACTCTCTTCAACATCAGGGGACTTTGCAGTATTTCTCCTCTTCCCCTCTCTCTCACCATCCATTTCTCTTGTTTATCTTCCGGCCCTCCCTGCTCCTGCCATGAAAACTCTGGGCATTGCTTTACTTCTTGTGACCCTTGAGGCTAAAGGGTGTGTTGACCCAATATCAGTTAAGCTGCTGCATGACTTTGATCAAATCTGTTGCCATGTGTGTCAGAGTATAAGGCAAAAGCCCTCTTTTCTCCACATCAACACCAAATTATCACTCAAAAAAAAAAAAAAGGCAGTTGCCTTAAATTTGACTCTTTGCTAACCTTTCTTTTTCTACTGGGTGTTCTGTCAATCTTTTATTTATTTATTTTTTTTTTCAGCAAAGTACCACTTGGGGAAAACTTTAGAGCCTGAAACCATTTCAATTAGTTCTGGCTTTTGATACTTATGGAGGTAAGCTAGGGACTTTCTATTATTATCTTGTAAGCTTGTGAACTTTCAAATCATATTTCAGAAAATCTAAGGTAAAGGTACTTCCATGGGATAGATAAACAACTGTTCTACCACTCTGTGGCTTGAGATAATGGATTAAGAATTCTGTATCTCAAGCAAATCAAAGGTACATAGAGGCAAAGCCATACTGATTTAGATGATTCAAAGTGACTTGTATAATGATGGCAAAGACTCTGATGGAGTGTGAATCATCTTTTTTCATAAAGTGTGAGGTTGAAAAAAAGTGATAGTTCTAATTAATATGTTATTTTCTGTAAGATGTTTGTCATATCAAGGATTCTGATAATATTATCTATTGTATAATATTGTTATAAGAATTAAATGAGATAATGAAGACTGAGAAAGCACCTGACATCCAGGAGATGTTTACCATATTTTTTTAAAAAATAGATTTATTTTTTATTGGTGTTCAATTTGCCAACATACAGAATACTCATCCCATCAAGTACTCATCCCGTCAAGCCCAGCACCACTTTTTGTTTTGTTTTGTTTTGTTTTTTTTAATAAATTTATTTTTTATTGGTGTTCAATTTACCCTCATACAGAATAACACCCAGTGCTCATCCCGTCAAGTGCCCCCCTCAGTGCCCATATTAACACTCATTTCCCCTCATTTCCATAATAAAATGAAATACTTGGGAGACAAATCAGTTTTGTCCAGTGTTTAATCCAAAGAACCAATGTTCCACAGAACATGTTTTGGGAATCCCTATGGTTAATTTTGTGTATTCATATGGCTGGGCCATCGTGTCCATATACTTGACCAAACATTATTCTGGATGTCCTACAAAAGTATTTTCTAATGGATGAAATGAACTTTGAAGTCAGTAGACTTTGAGTAAAGCCCATTTCACTACATTATGGTGAGTGGGCCACCAAATCAGTGGAAGGCTTTAATAGAACCACTGAGCAAGAAGGAACCCTGAGCAAGAAGGAACCCTGCCAGCAAATTTTCTTTGGATTCAAACCATAACTTTCCTCTGGGTCTCCAGGTTGCTAACCTCCACAGTCTCATGAGCCCATTCCATAAAATCTCTCTTTCTCCCTATATATGCCCTCTGGGTTCTGTTTCTCTGGAGAATCATGACTAAGAATTCAATCTCCAGGTAACATTTTAGGAAAACAGGCCAAAGGAGATTAGGAGAAAATAATGAAGAGGATGGGGGGGGGGGGGAGTGCAAAAATCCAACTTTGGTTAAAGAAATGATGTCTTTGTGTCAGTCTTTATGATGTTTTGAATTCCTTTTAAAATAATGAAATTGTATTTGGATCCGTGTCCTCTCTGTTGAGATTGCTCATTCATTGTCTTACCTGATGATTAGGCGGATGGGAAGTAAAGACAGTTGTCATTTTCTCTGAACTCAATTCTCAATTCTCAGGAATTGTGTGTGTGTGTGCATGTGAGAGAGAGAGAGAAAGAGAGAGGGGGGAGAGATATTATTTTAATAAACACAGAAGGGAAGTACAGAGGGGGAGGAGGAGGAAAATGAAGGAAAGGTTGAAGTTTCATATTTCAACTTGAAAACCATTGTGGGAAGTATCAGTGTGCTTCAGAGGAAAAAGGATACACACTTGAAAGGGGGCAGGATATGAACAAGAGAGGGTGTAATGGGCTGCTGAGTGCAGAAGGAAGCTCACCATATGCAGCGTCCTGAGGGAAGGATGGATAAACACAGTGAGAGGCAGGTTCACTTCCGGAAGTAATGGGGGGACCCAGACCTGAGGCCGGGGAAGGCAGCTGGGAAGAGGAACACAAAGGCTGCTCCTGAGACATTGAGGGGGGCAGGCGACTTCCCACAGATGCCCCAAACATTGACGAGTCACATGTGGAAGGAAAGATAAGCTCTAAAAGCACTTTCTCGTTGAATCCACAAAGGTCACAAGTCTTGAGGGCCGCTTGGGGGAGAAACACAAATAAAGATGTTAAGGGTTTGGATCCGGAGAAAAAGGCAAGTAGGGTTTACACATGGACCAGACACCCCAGGAGCTGGGGGAGTGGTATTGACAGCGTTAATACGGTGGCTCTGGGGAAACGTGGACAAAGGAGACCAACACTTTATTTATTATTATTATTATTTTTTTATTTTTAGATTTTTATTTATTTATTTATAAGAGACAGAAAGAGAGAGGCAGAGACACAGGCAGAGGGAGAAGCAGGCTCCCTGCGGGGGAACCCGATGAAGAACTCGATCCCAGAACCCTGGATCACCACTTGAGCTGAAGGCAGAGGCTCAACCATTGAGCCACCCAGGTGCCCTGAGACCAACTCTTTAAAAAAATCCTTTGCACAGGGGTGTGTCAGAGAATGTTAGCTAGGAGCCAGCGAGAAAATAATGCTTAACTCAAAGGGTAAGACAGTGACCACAGGGCGTGAGGAGTTTAGAGGCATTTTAAGCTAGCTCAAGTTGAGAAGTAATTAACCCATGTTATATATTACCTGTTAATGTGTCTGCATTCATGGGTAAAACATAAACAATTCAGGCAATTATTAAATGTGGAAGTGGTATAACTCCAGAAGAGAATACTGGGTTTTGTGACTATTTCAAAGACTGCTGATGTGTTTCAATGAAACTCTACGCTGTCTCAGGAAAAACTATGTATAAGTAGAAAAAAAAAAAAATAAGTGGATGGCAATCTTTTCCAAATTCTTCCCAAATCATGTATCTCTAAATGCTTATCATAAATCCTTATGATCTTAAAATCTTAAAATCTTGGTTTTACCATGTACAGGAAAAGTGGAAGAATTGGGGAGCAGGCATGAATATCATCAAGAGGCTAAAACCTGTCACAAGGGTGAGTTAACATTGGAAGAAAAAACTCTGCTCCTGTGCTTACTGATATTTAAAATTTCCAAATCTCCAAGTTGCACTGACATCTTATTTTTGAAGCTGCAGAGGTGAATTTAGGCTAACCTTGTTGGGTGTAATATAGCTCCTCCTCATCTGCATAAGCACACTAGCACCCCGAAAGAGGGGGGAGGGAGAGGGAGGGAGAGAGGAAGGAGGGGAGAGGAGGAGGGGGAGAGAGAGAGAGAGAAAGAAAGAAGAAAAAAGGAAGAAAGAAAGGGGAAGAAAGAAGAAAGGAAAAAGGAAGAAAGAAAAAGAAAAGAAAAGAAAGAAAAAGAAAGGAAAAAATAAAAAGAAAAAATAAAAGAAGAAAGAAAGAAAGAAAGACAGAAAGAAAGAAAGAAGAAAGAAAGAAAGAAAGAAAGAAAGAAAGAAAGAAAGAAAGAAAGAAAAAGAAAGAAAAGGAGCTGGAGAAACCTCTCCATTGGGTGCATCTTTTCATGCTCAAGCATCTGAATGAACATGATATGGGCATAATCTACTTTGGTAGGTGAGCAGCCGTGTGCACAAACCATCCCTGGAGACCTTCTTTGCTTCTCAGGGCTGCCCCGTAATATGCGTTTGCTTCAGGGCTGGTAAGGAGAGTCGCTTCCTGCCTTGTGGAGACATCGCTAGGCTGTTACCCCTGGCATATATTGTGCTGTGATTTTAATTAAAGCATTTGAATGCTGGCAGGTCAGTATTGTTAGCAGGGATGTCTGATTAATTGCTTACTTCTTTGTCACAGCTATAAATGGGATGTTGTGAGGGTACATGTTAGAATCCAAACAATTCCCCCTAGAGTGGATGGGTAAATGGACTTGGGGGCAATCAGTCCCTTTCATTGGGAGTGTGAGAGAGGAGAAAAGCCAAAATTGCTCCAGTCACCCGATGATCCCACTTAAAGATGTGATAGTTAAAAATGCTACCTAATGCTGGCTGGTGGGCCAGGGCAGCTCTTTATGTGTGACCCCACTAGCCCCAAGGTACAGGGAAGATTCGGCAGGTAAAGCACTCTGCTCTCAGCCAGCCAAATTAATAAATGTGCAAATTAAAAAGGATGTCAGAGCACTAAAGAAACATCTGCTAACCAAAGTAAAAAAAGTAATGATGATGATGATAAATAGGGAGAGACAAAAGGGATTTCTGCTTCGGGCAAATTTCCATCCAGCTGCACCCTACTGTAAGGAGCAATCAGTTACCCATGAGGGTCTCGCACTGGCGAGACATTTAGAACATTATCTTTGAGCGTCCAGGTGATAGACTTTTAGACTATTGGCATTTTAATATATTACCAGACCCTGGCAACTGTCCCAGTTCAGGGTTTCTCAAATTTGGCTTTGTTGACTTTTGGGGCCGGATAATCTTTGTTGTAGGAGCTGTTCTGAGCGCTGCAGGATGGCTAGCATCTCCTCCATCCACTAAGATGCCTGTGTCTGCCCTCCTGCTCCCCAGGCATTAAGAGCAAAAATGTCTTCAGACATTGCCACCTGTCCCATGGGGGACAACGTTGACCCTGGTGGAGGACGACTGCCCCAGTTGAACTTGCTGGAACATACTACCCACCCTTGGAACATGCCCCGATGGACGAACGGTATGTATTATAGTACAGTGATAGAGATGACCTGTTACGGATTTACTTGTAATATTTTTGCACGGTAACAACCAGGATCAAATTGCATCCAGGACGCCGTATGTTCCATATAATAGCGGCAAAGGAGGAGCCCTGTTCGGAAATTCAAAATATTCACATTTTAGAAATTCAGGCCCCTGTGCACATTTGCACACACATTTTCTATTTGCAATGCTTTCTCTTTGCTCCCTCCTGCAGGGAATTTGGAGGAGCCATGTCTTCCTCAGCAAGGCATTGAAGAGTTTTGGTTTTCGTGAGGCAATCCATCGATGACTCTTTTCACAACTTAAAACGATGAAAAGAATCTTGCGGCAGAACAGTGATAACATCCTAAGATCTTCCCTGTGAACTTCCTGTTTAGAAACAACATAGCAATTACTAATTGTAATTATGTCCCGAATCTCTACAACCAGCTGTCTGCGCTTTTTGTTGTTGCTCATGAAGCAGGTGAAGTCAGTACTAATTTTTAGAATTTGCATGAGTCACCTGGGAAAATCCAGTGCTGATTACTCACCATGACGGTTTACTTTACCTCTGCATTCGTTTTTAGAAAATGAGATTTCTCTGTATCACATTGTTTATAATGGGACAACTTATAACCGATACACAATGATATGATTATCGGTTTATGAAACTCTAAGAGAGCCAAATGCAGTGATGGAGAAATGTTTGGGATGTTACAGCTCTATTGCTAAAACAAGGTCTTGGCCATTATTTCTGTAAATAAGGGCTAAGTCTATACCCAAATCCAACTGAATGCAACAGCTTTTGAAAATATACTGTTAGTACACTAAAGGAATCTCTCTTTTTCCCATGGTTGCCTCACCATTTCCAGTTTATTCAAAATTCATCATAAAGTGGGAAATTGATATGTGAAAACCTGTGGTGAATAGATACAACAGTCCCTCCTACTGGGCCCTACATTCCTGCACACACACTGATGCTCACACGCAATCGTGATTTCCAACAGAAATTGTATTTTAGAAGTTTCAGATGAGACCTTAAAACTAATCAGAATCTCTTTCAAATCAAAGACTTCCTTCTGCAAATACGGTCTAGGCTTCCTCAATACTAAATGGTTGGAAAAACATATTATATTTCCCGTATGGTAAAATATGATATTTAGCATATCCACTATGATATGCTTAATTTGAAACCCAATATAACCCGTCTTTGTATCATTCTTTCCTCCTGCTTTGCTTTGGGGTGTGTCTCTCAATACTTTCTCACTTAACTGAACCACCTCAAGTTTATTTTACAATCTGATAGAAAAAAATAGCAGATGAAAAGACATGTCAAAGTCCATAATATTTACAGGCTAACCTCTTGCTTCAGACCAATTCAGCAGTCTACGGAAATTTGCACAAGATTTGAATAAGCAGCCAAACTTCAGGATACTTGCCCAAATGCAATCTTGCAATCTTTTTTAATTCATCCAGCCTTAACAAAAACCAGACAGTTTCTTCATCTTGGATTACAGGGTAGCGAAGGATGCCAATGTATTTATTAGTAAGATTCTGAATACCCTTTGTATAGTATGGGGATACTAAAATTATCCTCAATTTTTTTTCAATGTACTGTGCATAGCTACGTTGAATATTCATTTGTGCATATAAATGTACATTCAGTTATAAGATCACAAAAATTTGGGAGGAATTACAATTCAAAGCAACTGCTGAGGGAATCAAAGAGTCATGGAACTTAAAAGCACCTTGGAAGGTCACCTAGAAAATTCCCCCTCCCATTTCAAAGGAAAACTGCGCTTTTTGGAGAGATTCTCTGTGGAGGAAGACCCACTAGCCTCTCGCCTGTCTGTGACACTGGATGATATGCTGCTGTTGTGATCTAGAAACTTCCCTGTGGCACCTGGGTGGCTCAGTGGTTGAGCATCAGCCTTTGGCTCAGGGCTTGATCCCGGGGTCCTGGGATGGAGTCTTGCGTTGGGTTCCCCACAGGAAGCCTACTTCTCTCTCTGCCTATGTCTCTCTCCCTCTCTCTGTGTCTCTCATGGATAAAAAAATACAAAAAAGAAAGAAAGAAAGAACAAAGAAGCTTCCCTTTGACACCCATCTTCTTGGAAAGAGGCAAGAAATACCAGGTCTTGCACAGCTACTGTTGAATGTTACTTATTGTAAAATAGCAGCACAATCAAAAAGCATTTGCACTGATTGGCTATGGGCCATTACTGGCCAACCAGAGAGCTAGGCCATGCAGAGAGCTGAGAAACAGCTGTATAGATGTGGGTCAGTGACCATATGACCTTCCATCGTGCTGACTGGCCAAGAAAATCATTTTTGTCTATTGTAATTAAATGATGATGTGAAGTTGAAAGAAAAGTATACTGTTCAATAAATGGATCCCAAGGTCAGATAAATGCCTTAGAAGAGCAGAGGTACATACCAACCATGAAGTCTAATTTAATCGACTGAATGTTCTCATGAGAAAACACATATACACACACACACACACGCACACACATACACACATGATATTATATGAACAGGAAGTACACAGTTCACAACTAAGCAAAAATAAAAAAAAAGGGGGTGGGGTGTGCAGGGAGAATGCAAGATCAACAGAATTGGGACCAGTTAAGGTGTGAGTTGGCAGGCTGGGAGGAGAATGTGCCTGGAGGAGAATCATGAGTAGTTTAGGGCATCTGAAAATAACTCTTTAGCAGAGTTGTCTGCTTACATTTTTGATATGAGTGGCCAGTTTGAGTTCCCATTGAACTTTGGGGAAGTTCCTTTCTCACTCAGCTCCTACCTTTATGCCTTAGATGATGGGAGACCAGAGGTCCTTTCCTGCCCTTAGCACCTTCCTTCCTTGTGTGTGACACTCACTTACAAGTACACAATCATTAAAAATTCTCATGTTCTCTCTGTAAAGATCCAGCTATAGAATGGGACCCAGCTAAACTATCAGTGAAAATTAGGACTGCCAGGGGTGAACACTACCTAATTTTTAAAAATTCATAGGCAGGGATATATGACAACCTCTATCTCCATGCACTGTGCTTGGGTAATGTTGATTTATTAGTACAGTAGAATCCCACTAATTAGCACTAATGACAGGGGGACCCATTGTGGATTATAGAATTTTGCAAATTAGCAAGGACATGAATAAATAAGAAAAATCAGCAGTCCTGTACTACAAAATGTCCTCTTCCACCTATTTTTATAGGAAGGCCTTTTATATTGGTTATTTATGATAATTCTTCATCATACATTGCAAGTGTTCGAGTTTCTGGAAGGGGGCCTTTGCAAGGTTTAATGGGATGGCGCTTATACAGCAGTTGGATAAAAAGAGTAAAGTAGTGTCAAATATTAGGATGATAGGTCCTTCATGGAATTGCCCAGATAGAGAAAGGGAACTTTCAGGTTCCAGGTGAGAAGTATGGGAGGCAGCTGGCTCTTTTAGGGGGATCATTAGAACCGTTAGCTTGTGTTTGAGAACAATACTTGAATATTAAATGACTATAAAAATAGAGCTCAGCCTGTGTTTGTCACTGAAGTACTCAGGTCATTAAATGAGTTATGTCGGCTACTGTGAATGATCTGGTTTCTCAGGTGGCATCTAGCAATCATAAATGTGCTTAATATATAATAGAAGATTCACAAATGGTGTGGGAAACTTATTTGACATTTTTTTCTATGAGAAATTTAAAAAATTTCTGGATTTAGATATTTAGATAGATAGAAGGCTGGGGACAGTGTCCAGAGTTGGGGAATATGGGAGTTGGTCTTCAGAACCACTGATCATGCAATCCTAAGGCATCATGCTTTGGCGATCACGCTTTATTTAGGTACTGATGATATGATACTTGTGGGTAAATAGCAAAGCCAAAGAAGAGACATTCTGCTAATTACAGAGATAAAGGCATGTGATTAGGAGTAAAATTTCAGGTTAAATCAGCCCCGAGATAGATCTTAAAAGTAGATGGTGCTAGGTTACAACATTTTGCCTCTCTCTAAAGTAACAGATGGTAAGAACTCTACTCAAGTTGAAGTCTGGCTTCACAAAGTTGATCAAATGTAGCTTGACCGCGGTCAGCTGTTGGTGCTTTCCCCAGGCTCCTTCACCAGCATCTTTCAAGTTATAGTAACTCATGTGCCAGTCGAAGAAGAAAGAATGATTTCTTAGCATTGTAAAAGTAAGCTGGCCCAAACCCATTTCAGGGACTCTGTGAGCCTTGAGAGTACAATAGAGACCCTTTGCCTCAGCTTCCTGTTAGTCTATAAGCCAGCATTTTGAAATTTAGCAGCCAGCAGCCTTGATTTTTCCAGAGAAGTAAACAGCAAAAGAGCGTCCCATAAATAATCACAGTTGGGCATTGCTAAGGGTTTGGAATCAAGGCTGAGAGGCAGGACCCAGGGGACAGGAGGATCTGATATTCTCTATCCTGTTTGTTGCTCTTTGAGCCCTGAGAATACATAATGCTTCCCACAAAACAGGATGGGCAAGTTAGCATATGCAAATAGACTCATGAAAGTTTATTTTTAAATTACCCATTTGTGCTTGAAAGTAGAGGTTAGATCTGTCAGTTTGATCTAAGTCCCAGTGAAAATACTAAATCCTTTTTTTGGTTTTGGGTCTCACATTTTGAAGCGGTTGTCCTTACGCAGAATTCCAAAAAACAGGCTATGAAGACCCTTAAGATTTTCCACATTTCAAGATTTCCTGTTGCTTGGCATGCATACATCTCTGATTCAAGAAAAGAAGGGCTTGGCTTCACTCCGTGGTCTACTTTGACTCTTAAGTGAAAATTTCTTTTGATGATCTGTATAACCCTATTCTAACTCCTTTTTAATGAGGGCGTTAGTTTGCCAAAATTGTTGCTTCTTTGATCTGTAAAAAAAAAAATCACTAAATGTGTCAAGATACAAAACTGAATTAATATGACACAGAAGGTTACTTTCATAGACATAACCTGGAAGTTATCCTTGGACTTTCATTTTCTTTCTAAACACAGGAGCAACACACACCAACACACACACACACACACACACACACACACACACACCATCATACAAATAAACTAAAGAATATTCAAAAAAATACCACGAAAAAGTCTTCTATATGTTTAAAATATCTTGTCATAAATCACAGTGTTTAGTTAGCAAAAGGATATGACTTAAGCATTATTGGATCCTAAATACTAATTGGTCACGAGAAGAAAATGTAAATATTAGATGTCTTCAATTATTTTTCCAGCTGCATTGCCCATAAAGTTTTAAGCTATTTTTTTGACTATGTGTAGTGATTTACAGGGAAATGTGACCCTGAGCCCCCAATCCATTTATATGGAACTCAACAAAGCATCACCAATGAATTCCACTGGATGCTCTGTACCTATTTAACATGCTTTTCCCCTTAGAAATTAGAAAATTAGTAAGAATAAATGGAATTGAAACCCAAAGGGTGTTAGTCAGATCCAATGCTACATGAATGTCGGATAGCATCAGAAAGAAGCAGAATTAATTTTTCATCCTTAATGTATGTGTTTCTCACGCCAAGTGCGTTTTCCTAGCAGGCTGTTGACTCTCAGTGAATCACTTTATAAGCAAGCAATTGCCAAAGAGAAACATTGCCTCAAAATCCGTTGACATCTTCAAATTTTACTCATGAGTTCTAATGCCATATGCCCAGTGAAAGAAATGCCACGTTTTCATCCCTCAGGCGTTTTTGAAGGAGATCACCTCAGGGCCGATGCTTCTGTCTTACTGGCATGGCAGATTATGCTACCTGTGACTTCAACTGGAGCCACAGTTTTCACACCCCAAAAGGAGCCAAGGTTGCCAAAACGTATCATCTGAGGTGGAGAACATAAAACAACAGGAGAATTTGTGTATGTGATACACACACACACACACACACACCACAGGCAGCATCAGGTACAGGATATGTTGTCATGTGTCACGTGGTGGGCACCAGATGAAGGGCATGCCAGGTGTGGGGAATGCTGGGAATTCCACCTCTCTTTCGGTGTAGCCACCCATCCAGAGCCTTCTTCCCTAGCATTTTGCACTGGATCCCCCAGTTGGAAACTGTATTTCTGAGCAATGCTCTAGCTTTCAAAACAGTTGGGTTCCCTCTTTTCAGGTTTACCTCTCAGTGTTACCACCAGAGAGGCATCATTATGCAGAATTTTTGGCTTCCTGAAATCTACCGCTGGGAAACTAAGCACTCATTTCACTTGGGAGCTGAAACCATCCAATAACAATGGGTTCTGCTTAGTTCCAACTTCAAGTTCTTGGAATGAAGTGATGGATGAAGGTATCACTGAATATCCAGGGACAGAAGCCATGATTGAATTTTTTTTTTTTTTTTGTCTTGCAATTTCATTGATAAGCAAAGACAACAGTCTAGATGTGAATAAACTGGCCTGTTTGCAGGAATCAAGCTTGTTAGCTGATCATTCACCTCATCATTTCCCTTCATTTGTGGACAAAACCATTGCAACCATAGTTGCATTTCCTTAAGCACCTCCCCTGTTTTAACTATTCTCCAGATCGCTGTTGGGAGCTTCAGCAGGTTCACTCCCTGTGCCACTAAGAGAGAATGATGGCTTCTCTGTGAGCCTGCAGCTTACAATTATTTTAGCTTACAGTTTTCCATCAACTATTTTCAGAAGCAAAGGAAGTAAGTAGAAGGAAAACCATTTAAACCCCTTGGCTTCTTTCCTGGTTGTTTTGAGGAAAAAGCACAGAAACGAATAGACACTTTCTTTTACAGACACTTTCTTTTAGAGCTCTCTTTCCCTCCAAGAGTTGAAACAGACCTTCCACAACAGTAATAATAACTGAATATAGGGTCAAATATGAATCCCTGATATTTAAATTCATATTTACGAGAGGTAAGTGTACTCAGTCATTTGCTCATACGCAAACAAGCTGAAGCACACAAGAAGGAAAGTCAATGTCAAAGTGTAGCATTGTCACGTCTGTAAAAATAGCATACACGCAGAAACACTATCTGTAATTTATACACATGAATAGTTGGCTTTGTTTAAAAACTACTCAAATTTCTGTAAATTAGATCATATTTAAAATGCACTCGAGGGTTTTTGAAGGGATGCTATACTTCAGACTTTTTTTGCATTAAAATTTCGCTGTTGAGTGAATTGTCACTGGCTTATCTTTTTCGATAGCTGAATTTTCACACATCATGATTTGAAAGCAGAGTCCACCTGTCCCGAACCCTCCGGATTTCTTCGGTGCTCGAGCCCCAGGGCAGTCTGCCTCATAAAGCCGGGAGGGATGCTGAGAAACATCTGGTCTATTCTTCTGCCTTCAGAAGAGTCTGGGTTAATATTTCTCAACTTTCTTCTTACACATCTTTGGGGATTCCCGGCATAGACACTCAAAGATGCTCATCCACTTCCAACTATTTGCAGAGTATTTAAGGTGTTTTCGTTTTATGCTGTCTTTCTTGTGTCAATTAGTCCCAATTCTCTGATTAAATCAATTTTTCTTTTAGGATTGAGATTTTACTTTATCCGTACTTCAAAGAGAGTCTGCCGGATTCAGTGGTCAGTAAGATGTTAAATTATTATATTATCATTGCTTATCAGCCCCCCGTAGCTTGTTATTCAGAGAGCAATTTGATGACGCCCTATTATTTCATGTTTTCTCTTTAATTCTCTTCACAAATATTTTTTTCCTGCTTCTAAAAGTGTAGTTCATTCATTTATAACCTGCTAGACTTGAAAGCAAAATTTATTCCAACAGAAGAAAGAATGTCAGAGGCTCACTCAGATCACCCAGGCTTCTCCTCCCTGCCCCTCCCCTTTCAGTTTTTACAGAGCAGGTTTCAACACTTTTTATACACCAAAGAGATTGAGCAAATCCAAGACAGACCGGCCCAGAGCTGCAAGGCAGGTCTTAGGGCTCAAGACAGGGTTTCAAGCCATAGACGACTGGAAAATGCTCTGTCCTCTTCAGAAAGTTCCTCTCAAGAGAATTCTTTTTTTCTTTTTCTCATGAAATATTTTCATCCAGTGAAAGCCTACCTTCTTTTTCTTTCCCAGATGGCATCTTAACTAAGGCTGTGGGTCCTAGGACTGGGCGCTGTGCAGATACTTTACTGGTTTGCTGCTGGGAAAGTGAGTAAAGCTAATTTTCTGGATTTTCCAGATATCGTCAGGTGTGAGTGTCACCCTACACGGCACATACAAATGGTCGCCTGGTGGAGCTCATCTCAGGAAGCTGGCAGGGGCTTCTGTGCATGTGCTCGTGGGTTTGCAACATGCAGGTCATGGCCATGGCTTCCCCAGCTCTCTAGAAGCAGCAGGGCCCAGGCCCTCCAGAGTGCACACTCACGAATCTGAGAGGGCCTGCAGCTCTGGGGATGGTTTGCTTTTTGTGGTCCCCTCTCTGAAATGGCCATGAGTGACAGGATGCAAGTAGAGATGCAAGACCCCATAGCTTCCCCAAAGCCCAGTTCAGAGAATAGAATAAATACTTCTTTTTTTTTCTTTAAATTTAATACAACCTTGAGTAAACAGATATCACCACAGGTCTGGGCACCCAAAGGTAGTCAAAAATTCGTGCTTTATTACCTCTTATTTCAGTTTTTACAACTCCTTCCAGATGATGGGCAGTGTGCATAGAGAGAGGATAGGCTACTGGGAGCGGGGCCCTAGTACCACCTCCGTTTAAGAGTAAGCACTGCTGTTACCCTTATTTTAAGGGGAGTCAAGAGAAGTGCAGAGTAGAAGATGAGCTTGCAGGGATCACCAGCTTCACAGGACACAGCTGGGATTTTTTCCCCGCTTGCCACTGAGAAGTGACACATTCAGATTTCTCCACATGTTTCCTCCCATGTCTCACATGGAACCAGGAGCCATGAACAAAACATATGGCCTCCCAATGCCTGTTATCTGCAGGGCCCGCCAGGGGACACTACATGAGGGTCAGTTCTCACCTTCAAGGAACTTTGGTCAGATGAGAGAAAAAGATCCAAATAACCGGAATGCAGGGCAGGACTTGGTAATGATGTGGCTGGAGAGTGCTATCTCCGGGAGCAATGAGACTCAATGCTGGGATGTGTCCCTGCTACAAATGTCTGACAAGGGGGCCCTTGAGGGAAACCCTGCATGATGGGTGGGAGTTTGACAGGTGGACCTGGTGATGGTGTTCTTGGCAGAGGGAAAAGCATGGAGAAAGGGAGGAGCCAGAAAGGCAGTCTTTTTCAAACAAAACAGCCTTGTTGGGTAGCAGAATTGGTTTTTAAAAATCAGAGAAGCAGGTAACACAGCTGGAAAAGGGGACTCACATTGGTCCAAAAGAACCTTCAGTGCCCAGCTGAGATTGAAGATCTGAAGTAAGGCAGAGAAGGGCAGGATGAGATTTTGAGGCCAACTCTACAGGAGTTAGCAACAGGCTGGATGTAGGGAGGGCGATGTGGTCACTGGGGGCCTGCAGTGTTCCTGTAGGGGTCAGTTTCTGGGCTGTCAGCATGGCTGTGCACCCTGCAGTTGTCTATGGGGACAGAGTGGGGCCAGGGCAGCAGCAGATGGGTGAGGCTCCCCAAAGAGTGGCTGGAGCTGAGAGTAACCGGGTGGGAATCCTGGATTCAGAAAGAGTGGTTGAAAGTATGAGAGTGTGTCTGTATTGAAGAGTTCCAGAAAAAGCCATGGTGGCATAAAAACTATTTTGAGCTGAAGGCACTTGTGAATAGGCTTGTCTCTTTTCCTTCCTCTCTTGCCTTTCTTTCTCTTCCTTCCTTCCTTCCTTCCTTCCTTCCTTCCTTCCTTCCTTCCTTCCTTCCTTCTTTCTTTCTTTCTTTCTTTCTTTCTTTCTTTCTTTCTTTCTTTCTTTCTTTCTTTCTTTCTTTTTTCTTTCTCTCTCTCTCTCTCTTTCTTTTTTTCTTCTTGCTTTCTCCTTTCCTCCCTTTTTTCTTCTCCTTCTCCTACCTTTGCCTCTGCCTCTTCCTCTCTGTCTCCTCTCTTTCTTCTCTTCTTTCTCCTTCTATATTTTTTTGGGGGAAGTCCCTATCTTCCTAAAAGCAGAGCCTCCCAAAAGAACTCAGTTGTGGGGTTGACTTATCACCATCAATAGGGGAAGTTGGCACCCCACCTACACATATTATCACAAGACGATCATTTCAGTCCTCTCTTCTCGTAAGAGCCTATTTATCTTTCCTAAAGGTCATCTGTTTTCCCATAATGCCCTTTCCCCCTTCTTCCCCTATTAAGAATTCGCATGTTTTCCCATCAGTATTCTTCTACCCCTCCCCTCCTCTTAAGATAGTATTTAACCCCTGATCTAACCCCTCATAGAGTCATATTTTTTGTGAACTCCCACGTAACGTATGTGCATAAAAATCTATCTTTTCTCTTGCTAATCAATTTCTTTTTTTGTCACTTTAATTAGCAGGCCCCTGATCATAACACCTAAGAGGGAAGAGGGAAGTTTCCTTCCTGACAGTATTGTCACCTGAGAAGAGAGAAGAGGGCTGAGGCCAGAACCTTTGAGAACACTCACAGAAAGTTGTCCAGAGGAGAAGAAAGGCAAAGACTTGAATGAATGAGATGGAGTGGTCAGAGAAGGAGGGGACTCAGGAGAGTGTGGGAAACGGAGCCTTTCATGGTACAAGGGTAGGACCAGCCACTCATCCTGCAGAGGTTAGAGGGACTAACTTTATACAGTGTTTACTGTTTGCTACACTGTACCAAGCTTGTAAAACACCATGTCACTTAATAATAGTGGCCAGCTGGTGCCTGAAGAAGGCCATATCCTCATTTTCCAGGCTCAGAACAGTGGTGTGACTTTGCTAAGGTCATTGAGCTGTGAGAGGAGGAGCTGAGGTCAGGTCCTAAGGTATTTGTCTTTTATGTGCCTGCCTTTTTGTTTTTGACCTGGTGTGGCTTCTGCATCTCCAAAGAAGGACACGATTCTGAAAACTGTGCATTTAGCTTCTGAGTGGTCTTGTCCTAAACCAGAGATGGACAAACTCCAGCCTGTGGGACGAATCCAGCTTACTACCTGTTTCTGAAAATAAAGTTTTATTGGCACATGGCCATAACCACTCATTTATGTGCTGGCCCTGGCTGCTTTTACCCATCAATAGCAGAGTTGAGCTGTTGTCTAAGAGAGAGACTAACACATTATTGGCCCTTTACAGAGAAAGTTTGCTGACCTCTGCCTTAAACCACGAGGTTGCATAAAAAATATTACAGATTGGGAATTTCAATTTTTGCCTAATATGAAATTCTCATTGTATAATGAAAATATGCCCACGGAGAAAATCAGATACAATACCAACGTGATTTCCATCTACCAGGGAACAATACCAGCTCCTCTAAATGTACTTAATGGGTTGTTATTTTTTTCAGAGATTTGGAAGAAACAGAAGATGATGAATGACAATTTGGTGACACTAATGAAGCAGCACATACCAGCTCAGAACAGTCAAATCTAGTAAAATCTTTGCATCCCTCAAGAACACAGGAAGGGTGTGTTGGAAAGTGGGTGGAAAGATCGAAAAGATGGGGGCCTTATGTTAAAAAGGCCGCAAACAATCCCTAAGGACTGAATTCAGCACATAATGGGGCACCAGCCAATTTGTCCCCTGTCCATTAGCCAGGACCTCAGGGCCATGAGAAAGGACATATGTCTCTCTATTCTTCTGCTGTTCCTGGCAGTACCATGGGCCCCTCAGAGGCGAGGGGCATCCCCTGGGCTGGCAGCCTCCCTGGTGCTGGTGGCACAGCAGGCTTTCTGAGGTGGCAGGCCTGCTGGGGCACATCTGTCCCTCTCAATATTCACACCGCTAATGTCTTACTCTAGTGACAAATGCAAATTGGGTTGCTTAGTCCAAACATGTCAGCCTCATTAGCAGGTGCATAGCGATTGGCACAAGGCACCAGCTTCTCCATTTCTTCTATTTTTACCTTCACTCATCTAGAGGTCTCTCATCCTTCAGGATTGCAGACTGGGGGCAGAAACCACCCACCCCCGCCTTTTTTTTTTTTAAAAAAAAAAAGGTCTACAGGTACCAGAAGTGGATTCCCATAGTTATTCTCTGACCTCCGCTGGTCAAAAATTAAGCAAATCCAGACTAGAATATTCCATCAGTCTTGAAGAAAACTTCTGGCACCTTCTGTGCCTCCAGGACAGAAAGGTATATTAAATAATTGTAACTCTGGAGATGAGGAATAGAACAAGATGGATTTTTAAATCTGTTTAAATACATAGTTGTTGATTACAAATTTTCTTTGGTGAAAAATTTGATCAATAGTATAATTGATTATTGAAACTTTGCTTTTCCTACCATTTAATTGGCTCTAAACTCTTAAGTAATTCTCTGGCTTAGATCAGAAATTTCAGTGCATTGAATGATTTTGAGTTACTTAAACTTTTGATAGTGACATTGTGCTAATAACAGCTTGGAAATTCAGTTAAAGATAGTTCTCTTGTCATTAACAAATGCCCCATGCTCTTAGGTTCTGGGAAGATTTGAATCATCTTTTGTAATCAAAGTCCTTTTAAGGTCTTTTGATGCCAGAACGTATTTGTTTTAGAAATATAGATTAGCTATAAAGGTTTTGGTACCAAGATTAAACAAAATTTTATTTCATAACGACAATGATTTCCACTTTGCATTTATTTTGCTCTCAATCTACGGTTTGCAATGCCAAAGAAGTCATTTTTACTGCTAATAGCTCATGTAATAATTTTAAAGCCTGCTAAGGGGTAGTATCAATTATGTGTTCTCTTTTCTGGAAACTTTGTTGGAGACACGAGAGATGCACCTTTTGAATTTGAGGTCAATATTTTGAGTTTCAGATAGAAACCTAGTCCTCAGGGAAGGAAAATTTCACATTTTCCCCCAGAACTCCATTCTTCAGAAAGCAGAAACAACGAAAACTTCCAGAACCTCTACAAGGACACATCCTTGCTCTGCTTTAATGCATACCAAACAATTATGGACAAAAAAAAATTAACTTAATCATTGAACATATAATTTTCTTGTAGTTTGTTTTATGCTTTATTTTCATGATATCAAATACTCGGATAACAATCAAGGAATTTAGTCCATGGTTTGGGTGGTGTTGGACATCAGTCACCACCGTGGAGATTTTCACACTTCCTTCTGCTTTCATGTACATGCTTGGTGTTGTGTAAGTTCAGTGGCTGTATGCTCAGAATTTCTTTGGAAAGATGTTGAGAAGTATTCCTCACCTTTTAATTGGAGCACAAATCCAGCCTGGTTATTGTTTCAATATTTTCATCCTCAAAGGCTGGTTCTCCCCTGAAATCAGTCACTCACGGTGCTGCCTTCTCTTTAAGGAACCAAGTTGCCTGGTGGGAGGATTCACAGAGGCCAAGCCCCTGTCTCGGGAGGAGAAAGCTGAAGGGAGAGATGAGAGAGCTATGTGGGACCCAGAGAGAGCTGGAGCTGTTGGCAACTCCTGGCCCGAGGCCTCCTCAGGAGCCGGAGGAGCCACCTGGGCCGCTTCCGCCCCTCCTTGGGCTCAGGGCCTCCTCTACCCGTCAGCACTGTGCTTGCCACCACCTCATAACAAAAGCGGCCAGTGCTTTATCTTCTCTTCCCCCCAGCTTTTTTTTTTTTTTAGAGATTTCATTTATTTATTCATGAGAGACACACACAGAGAGAGAGAGAGAGAGAGAGAGAGAGAGAGGCAGAGACACAGGCAGAGGGAGCCCGATGCGGGACTCGATCCGGGACTCCAGGATCATGCCCTGGGCTGCAGGCGGATGTTCAACTGCTGAGCCACCCAGGCATCCCTTCCTTTTTCTCTTCTTAAAGCATCTGATTTCTGGGGTGCTCCACTGGTTAAGCATCTGCCTTCGGCTCAGGTCATGATGCTGTGGTCCTGGGATCAAGTTCTGCGTGGGGTTCCCTGCTCAGCAAGGAATCAGCTTCTCCTTCTCCTCCCTGCTTGTGCTCTTCTATCTTGGTCTCCTTTTCTCTCTCTCTCTCTCTCAAATAAATAAATAACTCATAAAAAAATTTTTGGTTTCTTAGGGTGACAGCTGCTGTAACCTGCATCCCTTCCTGCCTGATGAGGACACCGGCAGGCTGCCTCGGCCCTCTCCTTGGGCGATGGCCTCACTGGGCTGTGCCGCCAGGCATCCCAGCTCCTGGGCCCCTTTGTTGGTTTTTCTCCTTGACTCTCAAGTTTAAGAAGAAGGCCTTCAGTTCTTTGAAGTGCTAAGTGCCCTCATCTGCATCTCCCTGCTCGCACAGCCACATCTAACAGTAGTCAAAACACAAACATGAAGTGCCACCCAGCTGAGAATGTTCCAAGTGTGGCAGACAGGTTCCAGGCGTCCGGAGGGAAGGCGTCTGCTTCCTGCAGCCACCCCTTCCAGCTGGAGGTCAGCCCAGTCGCCAGGAATCCTGGCAGGTGGGGGAGTGCCCGGCTGCAGGGCTGGCACTGAGGGTGAAGTGGTGGCCTGGGGTCCCCTCAGAGATGGCACCTGCGCTCTGCTGACCACTCTCCCTCATTAGTGAACAAAATTCCTCACGTTTCACAAAGGGAAGAGGGAAACATGCAGGGAGCAGGCAGGTTCTGAGAACTGATTCCTTTTCTGTTTACATAGTCACTTGGCAGAAAGATTCTAAAAGATCCACATGGAAACCTCTATGTTCACCTCCAAATGCCACAGATCCAATCACCTGGCTAAATGCAGCATTATTACCACTTCGAGACTGTCTTCAGTTTCTCCACAAAACTCAGACTCCTACTCAATACCAAAGAGTAGCTCTGGACCCAGTTTCATAAAGGTCCAGAGATCACTATCTTTTTTAAACCCTGATTGTTAAACCCTGATTTTTTTTTATCTTACCCAGTTTCTTGGATGCCTGTTTGAAAGAGTTGGGCCAATGTATAGGTCCCTTGAAAGGAGAGGAATATTTGATGCATTAGCGTAGGGAGTTAAATCTTGGGACAGATCATTGGCATTAAATTGTTTCAGGTGCTCCAGTTAGATTAAAGCAAGTATTTCAAGATCTGAAAGCTGCAAATGAATTTTTGGTACTGATATTGGAAAAAAAAATCTGTCATTTGGAATTAGTCTACTGGACTGTGGGATCTCTACAGAGGTGGCAAGCATCAGAGACTTTGGGAGGGCACCAAGCCGGGGAGTGGCAGAGTGCAAAATCATGGCGATGGGTGGTGATGGGGGGCCTGCAGATCATAGGTCTACCAATGGCAGTTGGATTTGATTTGTTTTAACATGTTGCAGTGCTGAGATAAATGCTCTGCAGGTTGTTTGCTTGATAGTCCAATCTGCCGTTCACAAGCCAAAGGATAGAGGCCAGGGTTACCCTGTGACGTATCCAAGATACCCTAGATCAACAATCTGAGAACCCCTGGAATCTGAGGCTTCCCATTCCAACCCAGAACTCCTTCTATCACCACTTCAAGCTCCAACAGGCAGAAAAAAATAGCATTGAAAGTTTGGTGTATCCTCCTCATTCTCCTCTTCTTCCAAACTGTGAGTTACCTGAGCCTTGCTCTCTCGTGTATAAAATGGATGTGGCATCTTCTACCCATTAGGTCTCGGCAAGGATTAAGTGAGATAACATACATTAAAAAAAAAAAAAAACAGTCTTTGGAATACGGGGAGGTGGTAAACTTTCCTTTTCTCCCTCCTCCTTGCCGTTCTTTCCTTCTTCCCATTTCCTCCTTCCTCTATTCCCATTCTTTTCCCCTCTTTTCCCCGCCTCGTCCTCCCTTTTCTCTTTCTTATTTGATTTTGTAGCTCTAGAGATAGTAGCACTGTGCCTTCTGTGTAACAAGTATTCAGTAAATGTAGAGCCCAAGAACCAGGGCTAAGTGTGCTGATGGTGAGCAAACAGGACAGGCCGCTATTACACACTGCAGGATGATAAAGGCACACATCACCCTGGCATTGACCTGCTTCTCTTCAGGGTGGCAGTGCTTGGTCTGAGCTGCTGAAGGTCTTTCTGGCAATGGTGATAGGTTATCCCTAAACGCACTTGCAACAAGGCTGGCAGGGTCTTTCGAACAGTCTGCCGATTCTGAGCAAAGCTAATTAAAGCATTTGTGAACTTAAGACTCAGCCTTGGCCTTGTTAGCACCATGCTCCATGCTATTGACTTTTTTCTCATTTATGATGCCAGGGCTCAGTGTTTTATGTAGGGAGAAAAACAAGCAGAAGATTGTCCACGGCCTGCCACTGAGGAGGTTGGGGTCCTCTCACACTCCCCCTGGCAGGTACAGGGATGCCAGGCTGGCCTGCCACTGAGAGCGCCCAGGGAATGGGGTGAGGGTGGCTCTGTGGCACAGCTGTCCCCATACTATCTGAGGATGTGGCCAGACACAGCCCCAGACGGCCCACGATGAGCAGCCTACGGCATCTGGTGTTTGCCTGTCTGATCCGCAACTTCTCTGGTTTGTTCCTTTACAAGAAGATGGTCTTGGGAGCAGTAGGGAGCCATGGCTGTTGGGTGAGGCCCGTGTGCCGGAGGAGAAATCTGTCACCCGATTTTGTTGCCCATTCTCTCTCCTTTCTGAACAAGTCTAATTAGAGTTATACTTTTGCCCAAAGACATGATGAACACTCTAGGGAACTACTCAGACGTAATAATAACAAATGAAAAAATATGTGCTTATTATCTGTCTGTGCTTTCTAAACTGAAATCATTAAGTTCTCACACATTTTTGAGGCACTTACAATGGTTCCACCATTCTCCCTAGGTCTTAAAGGAACTGATGCATGGTGAGGTTGTGTAAGTATTGCCCATGGTCACATGGCTGGTTAATGGTGGCATCCAGATTTGAATCTGTGTAGTTTGGCTCCAGAGCCTTCAACGCAACACTATACTGCCTTCACCAATCATAACAGACAAATCAGAGTGTGATCTTAATGTGTATATTCTGCAAGTGACAACTCTCCTCATCGCAAAGACCTTGCATTTATGACAGGCTACGGTGTTCTGCTCCCCCCTTCCCCTCACTTTCCCTATGACTCTGCTTCCTGTTCCTGTCACAGGATCCTTCTCCACAGAGCACATTGGTAGCCTTTATAAAACGATTCCAGCTCTCCCTGAGCTGAAACGTATTTCTACAATTCTCAGCAATCACCATCACCAAGCTCTTATTGGAGAGAAGTTTGAAATATTATTCCTGAATTTGCTGATTAGAATAACTACATTTGACTGTATATGTTGGCATTCATGCTTCTCATGTGTTTGTGTTTAAATGATCTGTATTTTCTCCTGGAGCCTCCAAAGGGCTACGCCCTTTAGGAGGTATTGGCTCCGAGGGCCCATTAAGGGCACAGTCCCTCCAATGGACTTTATCCAGTCAGCATGTATTGTGGTTTGATATGAGTCAGATATTGTGCCAGCTTCCTACTGATGGCATCGTCCCTCTGTCCCTGGGGAGGTCATCATTCAGAGCTATTGATATGCAGGTTTCCCATATAGCAGCACGTAGGTTGATTCAAACTTTGTTTTGGGTCTAACCTGGAGCTATCAGTGGGAAAGAATTAATCATTTAGAACTTTAGATTTGGAAGGTTCCTTTTTTACTTATTTTTGCTTAATTTTTGAAGATTGAGTTATAATTGACATATAACATTGTGTAGGTTTAAGGTGTACAGGAAGTTCGTTTGATACATTTCTATATTGCAATGTGATTACTACAGCAGTGTTGGCTAGCACCTTCATGGCTTCATGTGATTATCATTTCTTTTTCCTGTTGAGAACAGTTACAATTTTGTCTATTCACAATTTTGAAATTTCAAATTCAGTATTGTTGACTACGGTTACTATAATTTGCATTATTCCCCTAGAATGTATTTATCTACTAGTTACATATTTGCACCCTTGAGCATCTCCCCAGTCCTTGGTACTCATCATTGTACTCTTTGTTTTTACAAGTTCAGTTTTCTTAGATTCCACATATAAGTGATTTGTCTTCCTTTGACTTATCTTACTTTAGCATAATGTCCTCAAAGTCTTTCCATGTTGGTTCAAATGACCGGATTTCCTTCTTTCTCAGGGCTGAGTAATATGCAGTGGTGTATATATTCCACATATTCTTTATCCATTCATCCGCTGATGGACATTTAAATTCTGGGTCCCAACATCAAGACAGGTTTTAATCTGGCCTCAGATGATGCCAGATCATCCTTCCTGATTCTCTAATATTCACTCCTCTCTGTCCAGTTCTTCTCTTCCTCCACTCCTGCTTCTCTCCCTCCTTCCCCTTGCTATCACCCTCCTTTGGCCTAGACTTACCCCTGTATTTTTCCCTATCTTTTAAGTTTCAGCTTCTTCTCTTTTCCACATAGTTAAAAAAGAACCCCTGAGCAGATGAGAAAACAACTTATTTCATTGCTTTTTCATAGCTAAAAGGTATGTGAATAATTTTATATTTATCTGCATTTACAAAAATGATGAAGATAGGGCAAGTCTGGGAGAATATTTTGGTAGTGGTAAAGAGATAGGTAAATAGGATCTGTAGAAATAGACATTTTTCAAATTTTAATAAGGGAATATATTTTCTATTCTTAAGTTCAAAGCTAACTAAGGAATAGATGTAGTAATATTTGCCAGATTTTACATTTATTAAAAGCCAGGATAGACAGGGATAATAGCATAACTCAATATTTATGATGCAGCAGCTTCTACATAAATATTAAAATGAGGCAGTTATCATCAGGACTATTTGTTGTTTATATTTGCTTTCAAATTTTAATGAACACAAATGCTACTTATGTGGTAAAGTTCAATACCTGAAAAAATAACTCATTTGTCCATTAATGAATCCAGTCATAGAACTGTCATGGGAAAAAGTTATCTTGAAACTAAATAATAATTTGAGAGGACATCAAAAGACTTCTGCTTCCTGGAAGATGGAGTAGATAAACTTTTCACGGTTCCTCTTGCTACATGGAGAGAAGGAAGGTGGGCTGGGGGCGATGGCAACTGAGAAATGACATGTCACTGGGTTTCCTGGGTTTTTTTCTGTCTTATGTATCCTGGACAGGATACAGGGAAGGCCAGCAATCTGGAAATGCCAGTGGACACAGTCCAAAGGACAGGGAAAAAGGGGCCACCCAGCTTAGTGCAACAGAAATCTTTTATACAATAAAAGTTCTGCTCTTGACAAACATCATAGAAAATCTGTGGTGCCATCCCTCCTTTCACTCTTATGAGGTGTAGCAAGATATCTCAAGCCCACTCTGCCTCTGGTTGCATCGGACAAGGACAAGGGGAGCTAGCATTCTCATCCATTGGGTGGTAATGCATATGCTCCTCTCACGCACACTCCCTTTCCTATGTGATGACCCCTACCCCATGCATTGTCAGTGGAGACAGCTTGCAGCACCTTGACTGCACCTGGCAGTAAGGAGGTCCCCTTCCTCTGCTCTCTGGATGGTATTAGGAGGCCTGGTGGAGCATTGGGACTTGTGCCACCACTCAGCAGAAACAAGGTTATTCCCCCAGACTTATTTAGTGTCCATGGAGAACATGTGGGGATAGGGCCTCTGTAAACAGGGTGGTGACAGCAGAAGCCTGGTGAAAAGCCTGAACTCCCTCCTTTGCAGCAGTAAAAATGAGCCCTTCCTCCCTCCTGTGGTAAAGGGGGCTAAGTAGGGAACCTGGACTTCCACACCACCTACAGAAATGAGGTGTGCTTCCCTTTCCTGCACCAGAGTGGTGTTAGAAAAGGCCTTTGAAATCATGAGATTTTTTAAAAAGATTTTATTTGTTTATTCATGAGAGACACATAGAGTCAGAGACATAGGCATAGGAGAAGCAGGCTCCCTGCGGGAAGCCTGATGCGGAACTTGATCCCAGGACCCTGGGATCATCACCTGAACTGAAGGCAGACACTCAATCACTGAGCCACCCAAGTACCTCGAAATTATGAGATTTAAATAAGAAAAGTCTTCTAATATCCACAATTCCCAGGTTTCAAATGGAGATCACTTATTATAATAAATACCAGAAAGATTACAAAATGAAAGACAAAAGAGAATGAAAATTTCCCAGTGCAGGGATGACATGGTTGTCAGAATTATTTGATCAGAATTATTTGTAAAGCAGACGGCATAAAAATACTTCAACGAGGAATTACAAGCATGACTGAAGTAAATGAAAGTAGAAAATCTCAGCATGGAGGGTGGTGGGGAAGGGAAGATCTAGAGAAGAACCAAATGGATATTTTAGAATTGAAAAACATAATAACTTTAATAAAAAATTCAGTGAGTAGGGTTAAACTCAACAGCAGATGGACAGAGACATTTATTGTTCTTAAAAATAGATACATAGGTATTACTCAAGCTGAAAAACAGAAAAAAATAGGTATGAAAAAGAAAACCCTCAAAACCCCAGAGTCTTGGGGATGTGTGCAACCATAATAAAATATTTAACATTTGTATTATTGAAGTCGCAGAAAGGCTTTGATAAGTTATATATACAGTAAAATGCAAAGCACCCACTAAAAAAAATGATGTAATACTATATAACTAAAATTGCTTCAGATGGACCAGAATGGAATTCTCAAAAAAAAAAAAAAAAGTTCAGGTAATCCATCAAAAGGCAGGAAGAAGAAAACAAAAATAAGACACAGAGAACAAACAGAAAATGAAACATAAAATGGCAGACTGAAACCTAACTGGATCAGTAAATATGTTAAATGTGTACAATCTAACTACACAAATTAAACATAAAAGTTGGCATATTTATAAAAACATAACCCAACTGTATGCCTCTCATGGGAAACACATCAAATATAATGACATATAGAAGCTGAATTAAAAGTATGGAAAAGGTATGCCATGCAAACTTAAATAAAAAAAAGATGTATAAGTGGATATACCAATCGTCAGATAAGTAGATTTAAGAGTAAGAAAATTGACCAAGGGGCAGCCCAGGTGGCTCAGCAGTGTAGCACCGTCTTCAGCCCAGGGTGTGATCCTGAAGACCCGGGATTGAGTCCTATGTCGGGCTCCCTGCATGGAGCCTGCTTCTCCCTCTGCCTGTGTCTCTGTCTCTCTGCCTGTCTCTCTCTCTCATGAATAAATTAATAAAATCTTAAAAAACATTGACCAGGGAGAGGGACACATAATGATTAAAATGATTAAATATCAATCCACCAAGAAGACATGGTAGTAGCATTAAATGCATCAGTATCAGAAAACAGAGCTGCATAACATATATTCATGATTATGGTTGGAGACTTCAAAACCTGCTCTCAGTAATTTATATAACTATACAGAAAATTAGAAACAATGTGGAATAACTGAACAAAACCATCAATCAAAGGGATCCAATTGGCATTTATAGAACACTTCATACAACAATAGCAGAATACATGTATTTTTTAAGTGTCCATGGCACGTATAGAAGGAAAACCATATCCTGGCTAGAAAGCAAATCTCAAAAGTTTCAAAGAACTGAAATCATAAGGAGGGTGTTCTCTGCTCACAAGGAAGTCAAACTAGAAATTAATAAGAGAAAGATAATGCACAAATCTCTTAATAGCTGGGAACTACACATGTCACATAAGTCATGGATCGAAGAGGATATCTCCAAGAAAACTGAAAACAAATGCATTGAATTGAGTGAAAATTAAAATACAACACAACAAAATTTGTGGGAACAGCTAAAACAGTGCCAAGAGGGAAATTTATAGCATTAAATAATGACATTAGATAAGAGAAAAATATCTCAATCTAAGAAATCAAGCTTCTACTTCAAGAATCTAAAAGAAAAGAACAGCATAAGCTCCAGGGAAGCAGGAGAATGAATGGAGATGCTAAAGATAACAGAAATAAATGAAACTGAAAGCAGAAGAATGTCAGGTCTTTAAAAAGATCAATACAAAAGACAAGATACGTATACAACACATGGCCTTGCTGAACCCATTTATTCTAAATGGTTCTCAAAGTGATTTTGTATATCCCATGAGAATATGGAATATGTAGGCCATTAAGTCATCTGCAAATAGGAGCAGTTTTATTTCTTCCTTTCTGATCTACATGCATTTGATTTCTCTTTCCTGCTTTTTTTTGTGCTGGCTGGACTCCCAGCATGATGACGGATCAGACATTTTTGACTTGTTAGCAATCATAGGGGAAAGCATTCAGTCTTTCACCACTAAGTGTTACATTAGCTGTAGGTTTTAAAAATATGTTTGCCAAGATAAGGACGTCCTTTATTTCTCTTTTTTTTTTCCTGAAAGTTTATATGACACACAGTGCTGGAATTGTTAAATAATTTTTCTGCAAACATTGATACAATCTTGTGGCTTTTTCCTCGTTAGCCTGTTGATAGGGTGGATTACATTAATTGACTTTTGAATACTGAACAGGTCTCATATTCATGGAATGAATTGCACTTGGTCATGGTGTCTCCTCTTAAAATGAAATATTAAACAAACAAACAAACAATCCAATTATAAAATGGGATGAATTCATGAAGAGTCATTTCACCAAAGAGGATAAACGGATGGCAAATAAGCCCATGCAAAGCTGTTCAGTATCTTTAGACATTAGGGAAATGTAAGTAAATACCCTGATGAGATATCACTAGACACTTATTACAACAGCTAGAATAAAAAGCACGAAAATATCAAATGCTCACGAGGATGCAGAGAAACTAGAGTCCTCACACCCTGATGCTGTAATGTAAAATGTGAAATGATAGAGCCACTGTGAAAATTGGCAGTATATTTAAAAGTGAAAATATGCTTACCATATGACCCAGCAATGGCAGTCCTAGGCATTTATTCCAGAGAAATAAGAATTTGAATTTATGTCCATACAAAACTGTACATGTTGTTCATAACAGCTTTATTTGTAATATTGCAGAACTAAAAACATCCAAGACATCCCTCAGTAACCGAATGTTTAAATAAACTGTGGTAAATCCATTTCATGGGATACTACTACATGGAAAAGAGCAGACTATTGATATATGCAACAACTTGGGTGGATTTCCAGAGCATTATGCTGAGTGAAAAAAAGCCAAGGTCGCAATATCGTCATCTATTGCATGATCTCATTATATAATATTCTTGCTATGACAACATGATAGAGAAAAGTAAATGAGACATCGCCAGTCAGGATTTATGGCTGGTGGGAGAAAGGGGCAGATATATATGATAGCAAAGGAGAAGCAGGTGATTATATGAATATGGAATGTGCAATGTGATAAAAGGACATAAAACGGCATATATATATCTCATATATATACACATTTATATATGTCTCACCAATATCAACTTCCTAGTTTTGATATTATGGTATAATTATAATATAAATATTGTGATAAGGGGTAACCACTGGGGGAAACTGGATGAAGGGTACACCAGATTGCCATGCTATCTCTGCAATTTCCTGTGAACCTATAGTTATTGCAAAATAAAAGTGGGCAGAAAAACCCATAAAAGGCCAAAAGCAAAACAAAACAACCACAAAATGTTAAATCTCTTTGAAATGAAAGGAGAAATCTTTCAGATGAACTTTATTTTTTTCACCTGGTATCACCAATTATAACTGAGAACCAGAATGGGTAGATGGAAGAAGGAAGGAAGGAATGGTAGATGGGAGAATTATCCGCTTCATAGTTTGCTGGATTTTTTTTTTTTTTATTTTAGGCTCTGAGTATTTATCTTTCATTTAATGTCTGTTTAAATTTGATTCCACAGCAACCGTGGCTACCGAATCATTGTATGGAGACCTGCTCATGTTGAGGCAGAAGGTCCTGGCAGCCTCTCTGGTCAAATGCTCTGAAGGAACTTGCGGAAATGCGATGTGCAGAAACCAGATCAAGCACATTTGGAACTACACGTACAGAATAAGAAATCTGAAAACCAGCCGTATCTGCTCACTGGTTTATCTCTCCACGCTGATTCACTAGAGACGTGAGGCGCTGGGTGCTTCTCAAACACCTCCACATTCCAGTCTCTTCAGAATGCAGCTGTAAGGTAAGGCTTCCTCCTTTATTTCTGTTCCATCACAGATGCTCTACAGCTTAGGATTTGCCAATCACTTCTGTCATTTACACCAACTCTGGCGTATCCAAGAGCAGCAGCTGCAGCCCAAATGTCCTGGCTTTTGAGACGTAGTAGTAAACGTTTCTCTGAGCAACACCACCGTGTCCTCTTAAATCCAGGCCACCCTGGCTCTTGGGACACAGGCTTCTCTCATGGTGCCAGCCACAGTGTCCTTCCTTCCATCCCCACAAACGTGCACCTAGCTAACGGGCAGGTGATGCTCTATGCCCGGTACCTGCCCCCCAACTGTGCAAATGAGAGAGGCAAGCTGTAGAAGGTCATATGTTCACATCCTAGCTCAGACTTCGAGTTTGTTCTAAACCGGGGCTCAGACTTGATTCCCAATTTGTGATTTACAAGGCGCACTAGGTTCTCCTACCTGATCAAATAAAATTAGCGCTCGTGGCTGCTTCCGTAGATAACAGACAGGATGCAAAGGGGAAGCAACGAGAAACAAAACTATTAGTCTTGCTAACTGCTGCTGTAATGATTATTATGGACAAGTGGGAATCACCGAGGTGATCCTCGCAACTTCCACCCGAGTTAACCCTACCAGGGCGAAACAGTGCAAACTTTAAAACATTATTGTTGTTATCAAGGACATGTCATACTTAGGAATGCTTCCGTGCCACTGAAAGAGATATGGCATCTTTAAATTACCGGGTAACGTAGATAAAGGCCTGGAGCTCTGCCAAGGTAAAAGTTGTAAAACCGGATTGATTTTTGCTACAGCTTGCTAAGGGCTCCCCAGAGCCAGGATGCAACGTTCAAATATAATAATTGATAGTCTGAAAAAATATTTCTGGTAAGTGTGCAGAAGTAATGCAGAGCCCTGCCTGAGATGAAGTGAGCCTTTGTGTTCTTGGCAAACTCTGCAACCAAAGGCACCCGGATCCAAGGCACCGCTTGGGTCTCTGATCAGAGCTCCCGGGCTTCCTGATCCTTCGGTCCTTGCTCCCCCACCTCCCTCCACCTCCTCCTGCCTTTACTGCAGCTTCCTCCAGCTGGAGAGAAAATGGTCTTGGCCTTCAAATGGGGCATTTGTTAAATGCTGTTGTGGAAAAGTAATTATCCAACAATCAGACCTGTATGTGGGGGGAGAAATCGCCTTCGTTAATACCACCTTGGTAATCCCAGGGGGCGGAGGGGTTCGAGTTAATCTGACCCCTTTTCAGTCTTGCCTTGGTGAGCTGACCACCCCAAGCTGTGAGTGTGTGTGTCTAAATTGCTCGGGATTCAATTGAACACATTAAAATTTAAAAAGGATTTAACTGAAATTTTTCAATAGCTCCTGAGAAGGGGGATAATTTATTAGCTTGGAGTAAATTAAAATCTCAAGCAGGGGTAAAGACTTCGAAGATTGCTTTAATACATTTTATATGCTTTCAAAAGAAATGTTCTTTTAAATGGTCCAAAAATCAGCTAATTTTGTCCTATTTAGCAAATTACCTCCTAAGGCCACAATGTTGAAAAACTTAACAATTATTTTTTTTTAAAGGGGAAAAATAGAGGAGGGATAAATACACACACACACACACACACACACACATACGCACACACACCATGCACCTTCCATAGGAAACAACCCAACCCTAAATTGCTATGTCTTTTCTATGCCACAGTTAAGATTTTTTTTTCTTTCTTAATTCAAAAGTCGGTGAAACATTTGCTTTACCTTCAGCTGGGCCACACAGGGGACCTTTTTTTCCGCATGGTGATTGTAGGCAGAGGAGGGTCTAAGGTTAATGGAGGGCACTGGCGGGCTAAGCCCCCATGTGCTGTGCTGATAATTTATACCTTTATTTCAGGCCCCATTCACCTGTGGAGCAGTAAGGCCACGGAGGTGAGGTCAACTTGTTGCTCTGTTCAGCCCAGAGGCTGTCCCCATCCTGACAGGAGATTTTTTGCTCTGAATTATCTGTGTTATAAAAGGCTCCTTCCCAGTTTCTGCTGACATTCTGAGGCTAAGGGGAGGAAGGTTGGTTTTCCCTCATCTCTTTCTTCACTTTTTTTTCCCTCTGATGATAAACAATATTTTGTGGTTTGCATTTTGGAGAATTTTCTTTTGTTGTTGTTTTTCTGTTTTTAAATTCTTTTCCAGTTTTATTGAAAAATAATGGACACGCATCCCTATGTAAGTGTGAAGGCATGATTGTTTGATTTACATGCACTGTGAAGTGATAATCACAATAGGTTCAGCCAACCTCCAGCTTCTTACAGAGATACAATGAAAAGAAAAGAAAGAAGAAAAAAATATTTTCTCTTTATGATGAGAATGTCCAGGATTTACTCTCTTAACAACTTTCTTATATATCATACAGCAGCAGTGTTAATTTTAGACATCATGCACATCCCTGGTACTTGCTTGTCGTACAGCTGGAGGTTCATACCTTTTCCTGCAATTCCCCTTCCTCCCACTCCTCACTTCTGATAACCATCAGTCTGCTCTCTTTTTCTGTGAGTCAGTTTTTTTGTTTTGCTTTTTTTCCCCCCAGATTTCACATATAAGTGAGATCTTATAGTATTTGTCTCTGACTTATTTCAATTAGTAATATATCCTCAAAATCCACCCATATGCTTGCAAATGGTGAGATTGCCTTGTTGCATTATGGCCGGAAAATATTGCTATATATATACATATATATATATCCCACAACTCCTTTACCCATTCATCCATCAGCAGATACTTAAGGAGTTTTTAAGAATTTTTTTTTAAATCATGCTGCTATGAACATGAAGGTGCAGATATCTTTTTGAATTAGTGTTTTAATTGCCTTTGCATATATTCTCAGATGTGGAATTGCTGGATCATAGAGTTCTGTTTTTAATTTTCTGAGGATTCTCCAGAACGTTTTCCACAGCGGCCGCACCGATTTGCAATCACACCAGCAATGCACAAGGGTTTCCCTTTCTCTACATCCTTACCAGCATTTGTTATCTCTTACCTTTTTGATGATGGCCATTCTAACAGGCGTGGCGCAGTACCTCATTGTGGTTTTAATTGGCATTTCCCTGATGATAGTGATGTGGAGCATCTTTTCATGTGCCTGTTGACCATCTGTGTATATTTTCTTTGGAGAAATGTCTATTCAGGTCCTTTGCCCGTTTTGTTAATAGAGTTGTTTTTTTTGTTTTTTTTGTTTTTTTTTTTTTTTTTTGAGTTGTAGGAGTTCTTGATATGTTTTGGATTTTAACCAGTTACCGGATATACGGTTTCCAAATATCTTTGTCCATTCCATAGGTTGTCTGTTTACTTTGTGGATGGTTTCCTGTGCTGTGAAGGAGTTTGCAATTTAATGTGGTCCCACTTGTTTATTGGTTTTATTACTTGTGTTTTAGGTATCATATCCCCAAATCATTATCCAAACCTCTATTAGGGAATTTTGTTCTAGGAGCTTTTGGTTTCGGCTTACATTTAAGTCTTTAATACATTTTTTAAAAAGATTTATTTTTATTTATTTATGATAGACAGAGAGAGAGAGAGAGAGAGAGAGAGGCAGAGACACAGGCAGAGAGAGAAGCAGGCTCCATGCCGGGAGCCCAACGCGGGACCCGATCCCGGGACTCCAGGATCACGCCCTGGGCCAAAGGCAGGTGCAAAACCACTGAGCCACCCAGGGATCCCCTCTTTAATACATTTTGAGTTCAGTTTTTGAGTGGTGCAAGATCTGGGTCCAAGATCTGGTCTGGTTACATTGTTTTACTTGTGAATGTCCAATTATTACTATTAGAAACTATCTATTCTCCGTCAAATATTCTTGGTTATCTTACCAAAATTAGCTGACTGTATATGTTTGGGCTTGTTTCTGGGTTCTTGTCTGTGTTCCATTGGTCAAGTTTGTCAGTCTTCATGCTGGTGCTATACTTTTTTTGATGACTGTAGCTTTATAAAATGGTGTGCAGTCAGGGAGTGTGACATTTCCTGCTTAGTTTTGCTTTCTCAGGATTTTCTTGGCTATTTGGGATCTTTTGTAGTTTCACATGAATTTTAGAATTATACTTTCTGCTTCTGTAAAAAATGCCATTAGAAGGGCTCCTGGGTGGCTCAGTCAGTTAAGTGGCTGATTCTTGATTTCAGCTCAGGTTATGATCTCAGGGTCCTGGAATCAAGCTCTACATCAGGCTCTGTGCCCTGCAGGTTTTCTGCTTGAGATTCTCTCTCTCTCTCTGCCCCTCCCCCAGCTCACGTACACATTCTCTTTCTAAAATAAATAAATCTTAAAAAAATGCTATTAGAATCTTGGGATTGCATTGAATCTGTAGGTGGCTTTCAGTCATAGTGACATTTTAACAATATTAATTATTCCAACTGTAAGAATGAAATATTCTTCCATTTATTTGGTCTTCTTCAATTTCTTTCATCAAAGCCTAACAGTTTTTAGAATTGAGTTCTTTCATCTCTTTAGTTAAATTAATTCCTAATTATTTTATTGTTTTTGATCTTTTGTAAATGAGATCAATTTATTTTTTCAGAAATTTTATTATTATATAAGAATGCTACTGAGTTTTGTATGTTAATTTTGTATCCTATAACTACTGAATTCAATGATTAAATCTAACACCTTTCGTTGAGTCTTTAGGATTTTCTATATATAAAATCATATCATCTGCAAATAGAGAAAATTTTACTTCTTCCTTTCCAATTCTGATATCTTTTGTTTTTTTCTTGCCTCATTGCTTTGGATAGGACTTTTAGCACTATGTTGAATAGTAGTGGTAAGAGTGGGTGCTCTTGTCTTGCTCCTGATAATAGAGAAAAAGATTTTAATTCTTTCACCATTAATTATGAAGTTAGCTATAGACTTGTCATATATAGCCTTTATTATGTTGAGACATGTTCTAATTTGTTGAGTTTTTTTTTATCATGAATGAATTTTGATTTTGTTGAATGCTTTCTCTATATCTATAGTTATTTCTTTTCTTTCATTATATTAACTAATAGAATTAATTCTATTCTCTTTTTACTTTGGTTAGTCTAGGTAAACGTTTGTCAGTTTTGTTTAACTTTTCAAAGAACCAACTCTTAGATTTCTCGATCTTGTTTATCATTCCCCTGTTCTCTATTTTATTTAGTTTTGCTATATTCTTTATTATTTCCTTTCTTCTGCTAACTTTGGTCCCTGTTGTTCTTCTTCTAGTTCCTAAGGTGTTGAGTTAAGTTGCTTATTTGGAATCTTTCTTGCTTCATAATGTAGGTGTTTATTGCTATGAACTTCCCTCTTAGAACAGCTTTTGCTGTGTCCCACAAATTCTGCTCTGTTGGGTTTCCATCTTCATTTACCTCAAGAAAATTTTTAATTTCCCCTGTAATTTCTTCTTTGATTCATTGATGGATCAAGACAATGTCATTGAATTTTCACATATTGTGAATCTTTCAGTTTTCTTCGTTATTGATTTCTAGTTTCGTGCCATTGTGTCAGAGAAGATACTCTATGATTTCAGTCTTCTTGCATTTCCTAAAACTTATCTTGTAGCCTAACATATGGTCTATTCTAGAAAATGTTGCATGTGCACTTGAGAAGAATATGTATTTTGCTCTTGTTGAATAAGATGTTCTATATATGGCTGTTGGGTCCGTTTGGTGTATAGTGTTGTGTTGTTTAAATCTGCTATGGCTTTATTGATTCTCTGTCTGGATGATCTAGCCATTGTTGAGAGTGCAGTATGAAAATCTCAAACTTTTATTGTATTACTGTTTATTTCTACTTTTAACTCTGTTAGTTTTTGTTTTGTATATTTAGGGCTCCAATGTTGGGTGAATAAATATTTATAATCATTATATCTCCTTGATATATTTACTCCTTTCTCATTATGTAATAACCTTCTTTGTCTCTCTTTACTATCTTTAGTTTAAAGTCTGTTTTGTCTGATATAAGTATAGCTATCTTGCTTTTTTCAGTGACCGTTATTTGGAAAGTCTTTTCCCATCCTTTTACTCAGTTTCACTCTAGTTTAAGGCTAAAGTGAGTCTCCTGGAGGCAGCATATTGTTGAATTGTTTCTGTATCCATTTAGCCATTTTATGTAGTACCTTTTTTTCTCTTGTGTTTTGATGGGATCTTTTTTTGAGAGTATCTCTGCTGAGGGGGAGTCCATAGGCCTTCTGGGTTGTGTAACTGTTCCTACAAAGAAGTTTTCTTTTTTTTTTTCTTCAGGTTTCTTGGTATCTCATATTATAGATGAAATTTTCATGTTAGTTTCTTAGTTTGGTTTTCCCATAGTACAAGGATAAAGATACAAATTTGGACCCCACACACACTCATGACATAAACCTGAAGTCTTATTTTGTACAGGAAAATTTTTTCTCTCCTATACCTAAAGGCAGATGAAAAGTTACATTGCTATTTCTTCAGGTTAATGGAGTTTTAATTCTTCTTTTCATGGCCTACATGACTCTTCACAACCCCAGGCTTTCCCACAATGGCTTATTCCAGTTCTTGACCTTGTACAGGTGAAAGGTTTCCCCACCTGTCCCACTTGGGTGTCATAATCCCAGTCCCAAACCCTAAGGTCTGTTTTAGGAAATATACTCCAGTGAGCAATGATGGGGTCTGTTCTAGCTTTGCATTGAGTGCCCAGTTCCTCATAGAAAGTTCCTTTTGTTCTTTTGAATTTGCTTGTGCATTAGAACGTTTTATATCTTTTTCATATGTTAATATCAGGAAGAGATCTCTCCCCATCAGCTGGGTGTGCCATATTGCTGAAGTCTCACACAAATATTTAGAGTATTTAAAGCTGCTCTGTGATGGTCAATGATTTTGTTTTTTTATGTTAAATTTTTTTAGTTTCCAAAAAAGTTGGGACAAATGGCTGCATTTGATGAAGAACTATTACATGACTTTAAGTACAGGAATGACATAGGAGTTGCTTTTTATCAACGATTCAATGTGCCAGGCATTATTCTAAGCACTTTGTTGCAATTTATCCTCACCAATCCTATTATGTGGATACTATCATTAACTCCATGTGAGTAAACCTTTTCTGCTGATTAGGAAACCCAATTAGAGGATAGATTAACTTGTCCAAAGTAACTTGATTGGGAAGTTTTGCTGTAGTACTTAAACCTTAATAGTCTGCCTATAGAGTTCATGGTATAGGTATAGAAATGATGATAATGATTAATAGTAGTTGTATGCTAGAAATAATAATAATGATAATAATAATAATGGCAGTTAACACTTAGTAAGTCCAGCTATATTCCAGAAAATTGTTGAAAAGCTTTTTTTAAACATTCTGTTTATTTATTTTAAATTCATTCAATGTGGAGCTCAAACTCACAACCCCAAAATCAAGAGATGCATGCTCTATTGACTGAGCCAGCCAGGTGCCTCTGTTGAAGAACATTTTATAAATGCACTGATTTATATCATCATAACAATTCCATGAGCCAGTTATTATTCTCAGTTTATAGGTAAAACAAACAAACCCCAAAAGACCAAGGCAGAAGTTAAAAGTCACATAGCTTGTAAATGGTAAATTTGGGCTTTGAATCAGGCATTTGTACTCTGGAGCTAACTCCAAAAACTCATCCTCAGTGTTGGGGAAGAGTGAAAGACTGGTTTGCTGTGTGCTCTAGCCATGCAGTAAGGAAAGGACCAGGATTTGAGCTGAGCTAAAATAATACCATTTGACTCCATGTGGACCCAGGAGAAGAAAAGTCTGGGTTCAGGGAGTACCTGAGTCTCTTTTCCTGACCTTTGGCTTGTGTTGGATCTTAGTGACTTTACTCACAGTGAGTGAGAATAGTTTGGACACAAACATATGCTTTGTTCTAGAAAAGAAATATGAGACTGAGAAGTTCGGTTCAATTTAACTATTATTTCAATAACAGTTAATTGAGGGTCTGCCAATTAAATAACTCAGGAACATCTGTGCTTGCTTTTTGTGAAATGAATTTTCTGCAAAGTGAGTGCTTACCCTTTTATATGTGAGTAAATATTTACATTTAGTTTACTTAAAGTGAAGGGCACCTCACCACCATTTTGTCTAATATATTGTCATTCAATTACATATTTTCCAAGTATATAAAATTCAGTGGAAATTTAACCAGTTATTCACAAAATCCACGGGCCATGCACATCTTGAGTATTATGCTTGCTGTCCTTTTAAAATAAAAGTAAGTTTCCTCATAAACCACCAGGAACTCATAAAGGGGTTGATTTCCTAGAGTCATGATAGATTTGCAGCCATCTATCCAGACCCTTTTACATGGCTCCTCTTTCTGACCATAGACATACATTTTCAAGACAGGTGGCCTGTGTTGGGAGTAGTCTGGGGACATGAATGAGACAAAAGCTAAGTGGCCCACATGGGCACTGAACCCCTAACCTTCGCCTCATTAGCACGAAGCTCCGACCATCTGAGCTTACCCGCCACAGACTAATGATGTGTGCATGGAGGCAGAGCCACATCAATCACATTTCCTGAAGCAAAATTCACTACCCTGAAAGTAACCGGAAGAACCATCCATATAGGTCTTATCACTGAGGGAAAGAAAAGCTATCCTAATGGATGGCTGAAGTGCTTCTTTTCTATGAGGTGTTCATTCATCATCCCATAGCCTAACAGGACTCAAAGATTCTAGGAATTCATATTACCTAATTCATACTTTTAAAAATATACCTATTCTTCCAGTTTTCTCTGGCCAGGGTAGATGGGTTTATGATTCTGATACCTTAAATAGTAAAGCTTTTGGAAGTCCTCGGGTAGGAATTCTTTATCTATTCTCATAGATGTTTAGTGGTTATGCCTCAGCCCTTAGAAGATTTATAAGCTCCTGAAATGTTGTGTGTGTGTCTATGTGTGTGTATGCACATACACAAGTGGGTATTTTTTTCTTTATAGAATATTTATAGTTTCCTTTAGACCCTCAGAGGTGGGTCTTTGCATCTGTGATGCAAAGCCTATGACCTGAAGGCTTAAATCAAATAAAGAAACTAAAGGGGTAAAATGAATTTATTATACATTTATATACATCCAGTGTCTATAAAACAGACACTAGATAAGAAGCCAATTGTCATCTTACTTTTAATGATGGACAGAAGAGAAGGTTGATGCCCCAGGAAACATATGCAAACATCAGATGGCCTGAGATTGGAGGTGTACCTGCAGAAGCAACTATATTCGCCTGTAGAATATATGTGCTTTTGTACATCTTACCAGCAAGCACAGGGGTAATTTACTGAGACTTCACATCATGACACTAAAATTCTGGAACCCTGTATGAAGGATCATGTAGAGTTAGCAGCAATGGCTTGTGGGCTGTGTTCTGGTTTATGGAAAACAGTTGCTCATTTTAGCTAAAAAAGTCCACTTTGAAAAGGAGGAAAAGGGGAACAAATACAGTCTTCCACTTTCCCCTGCTACATATTCTGGAAAGTTCTTAGAGTGGTGGAAGAGTTGGAATATGTAAATAACCTGGCATCAGAATAGGGCTAGAGCCCTTGCCAGAGGAAAATAAGAATAAGAAGGGAAATGAGAATAGTTTTGCTTTCAGCAAGTTTGTACCTTGTGTATATCATCTCACTTAATTCTGGCAGTAGCCCCAGGAGATAGCTCTCTGTTACTATCGCACTTTTACAAATGGCAGCAAGTAATGTTAAGAAAAATTTAAGTAAGTGACCGAGGGTCAAATAGTCACAGATCCTGGCATCAAGATTTGAACCTAGACTGGTCTACTCTGTAGTCTGTGCTCTAAGCCAGGGGTCCGCAAACTGTGGCCATGGGCCAGTTCGAGCCTGCTTCTTTGTAAATGAAGTTTTATGGGAACATGGCAACCTCCATTTGTTTCCCTGTTATCTGTAGCTGTGTTTGTGCTCCAGTGGCAGTGGTAAGGGTTTGTGACAGAGACTGACCCACCCAGAACTGAGGCCCAGAGCAAAGTGAAAATGCAGGGCCTTGTGTGTATAAATTATTAAGAATTGAAAAGTGGTGATAGGAGTGCATTCTACAAAGCACAGGACATTTCTAAGTCTGGGGCCTTTGGAGCTTCCCATGAAACCACCTCTGGGCTGGCAATGTCTACAGCATTACCATACAATTAAAAGTTATAGCTAATTTTCGCTGAGCTCCAATGCTGTCCTGTTCCCAGCCCATGATAAAGCTTCACTGGTCCACAGGCAAGAGCACATCTAGGTGATCTAAATGCACTCAGCATAAAAGCTCTTGTTTAGCTTGAGAGTCTATCCTTGAGAAACTTTTGATGCTAAAATGCCTTTTTTTTTGATGAAATGATAGGAAGAGTAGATGGTAGATATTTGTTTGTCCTATATCTTTAATTGGGAAAATAAAAAGTTTATTAGCTATGTCAAGAATCTAATTAAAAAACAATTACTGGTATAGGAGTCACTTGAGATACATAATGTTAAATGGATAGATTGAAAAAAACATGGTGTTGAGTAAAACACTGGGTGAGGGTTTTTTTAGATTTTATTTATTTATTCATGAGAAACACACAGAGAGAGGCAGAGACATAGGCAGAGGGAGAAGCAGGTTCCCTGTGGGGTGCTCGTGTGGGACTTGATCCCAGGACCTGGGATCATGACCTGAGCCATAGGCAGATGCTCAACCACTGAGCTACCGAGGTGCCCCACAGGGTGAGATCTAAAGCACAATGTGATACACATACAAATAAAAATACTGCATTTCAAAGACTTAGGTATATCAGGGATATTTACCAAATGTGGGGGGGTTGAGTAGAGGGAGATGGTTGAGAATAGAGTTAGAGGGAAAATAATAAAACAAGAGAAGGGTCTTGTACCGACTGATGTTCATAATGTGCCTTAACAATCCCATTGACTGTACTTTCGTCTCCTGAGGTCCAGAGTACAGACCATGCCCCTACTAACACACTAGCAATTCCAAATGCAGAAACACAGCCACCTGTGATGGGCAGGTAGCCCTTGTGTCCCTTGCTGTTTCTCAGATCACCCCAAACCAGTATCCCAATAGCACTTTATGGTTTGCAAAGTAATTTTTTCTTTATTAGCTCTTTGGATCCTTGCAACACCCTATTGCTATTGGTGTTATTATCCTCATTTTACAGACAAGAGACCTGAAACTCAGAAAGATGAAGGTAATTAACCAGTCAACAAAAATATGGCAAACCCAGATTCAGAGACAAGTCTTCTGACTTTTGTATCTATGCTTTTCTCAGTCTCCTCCAAAGGTCACCCTCACAGAATGAGGGTCATCACATGTTGGGGGTGATGGCAAAATTACAAAATGTTTGCTGTTATGAAAAACCTATTGGTGGCCTCTCTAATTGTGCTTACAAATGAGGAAGGCATTCTTTCCTCCGGAGAGCAACCTCTATCTCCTTCCTTATTGTTCTTTCTCTCATCCTGAGATCCAAATTACAGGGCCAAAGTGACCCTGGGAGACAGTTCTAATTTTGCTCCCATTTGGGACAAAAGTCAAATAATTATAGGAGAGATTCATGTTTTAAGTGATCTAATTCTGATTTTCGAAGAGTCCTTAGTGTGCATGCCTACAGCCTTGCAGATGGGCCATTTTTGCTCCTGGCTACCTTGAATCACCCCGGTGCACTGTAATTCTTTTCCTGTCCTCAGAAAAACAGCTGCTCATATCCCAGAGCATACCTGAACAGTGTTATAAAGTTCTCTTCTAGTTGCCCTTCTTTAGGTTAATGAAACCAAGATTCTTTTTGCATTTTCTCACAGACACTATTCCTAAGACTTTAACCATTTTTGTTTTCATCCCTTTGCATGTCACACCCTCCCATCACCCCTTTCCTTTAGACATGGCATGGCATATTACAGGGCTACTGTGATAGCTTAGATCAGTGATTCTCAAAGTGTAGGTTCTGGACAAGCAGCATCAGCATCACTAAGGAATTTGTTAGAAATGCAAACTATCGGGATCCCTGGGTGGCGCAGCGGTTTGGCGCCTGCCTTTGGCCCAGGGCGCGATCCTGGAGACCCTGGATTGAATCCCACGTCAGGCTCCCGGTGCATGGAGCCTGCTTCTCCCTCTGCCTGTGTCTCTGCCTCTCTCTCTCTCTCTCTCTGTGACTATCATGCATAAATAAATAAAATCTTTAAAAAAAAAAAAAAAAAAAGAAATGCAAACTATCAGGGGCCACTCTAGATCTACCAAATCAGAAACCCTGGTGATGGGGCCCTGCAATCCAGTTTAACAAACCATCCAGGGAATTCTGATGTATGTTATAGTTTGACAATTATTTTTCAGCACTCTTTTCCCCCTTTTACTGCAGACAGAACCCCTTTCCAGCCCCATTAGTGTTGGGTGTGGCCACATGACTTGCATTGGTCAATGGAATGTTAGTAAATGTGATATAAGCCTTAAATGTGCTTGTGTGGCTTTGGGTTGGCCCTTGTGCTCCAGTAATTGACCACAAGAAGAACATGCCTTAGGTCCAAGACAGTGTGAATTTACATGGAACAGAATAGCTCAGTTTGTTTCAAAAAGAACTGGAAATAGAAATAAACTCTTTGGATGTCTATCTCTCTTTTAGTCTTGACTCCATGATGGACAGTATATGACATACTGGGAAACAAATACTTGTCCAAAGAATGAATAGTCTATTACTGTGCTGCTAAAAATAAACAGATAAATAAATAGATGGAGAGAAATGATTAAGTGAAGTACAGTAAACATTTTAGACTAACTTGTTTAGATGGTCTTTTGAACTCTTTAGGGGTAAAATAAAACTCCAGTCACAGCAGATTGAACAAATAAAGCAGAGTAAGTAAATAATTTTCTCATGTTATAGGATGTCTGCAGAGAGATGGATGCTGTCATCGGTTCAGTGGGTTGATGATATCAGGGTCAGCATGTCTGTGGAGAAGGAGCTGGCACTAACTGAGTTGGTCTCATTCTGAGTATTTCAAATAGAGATTATTTAATAAAGAAAGTGTCTACTCAGATGTTGGGAGGGCAGAGACCCAAATAGGAGATTGAAACCCTCTAAGTGTTGGAAACAGCATGAAGGACCAGAGGGATGACAAGGGATAGCTCTGAGGCATATTCTACATAGATTACCAGAGAACTCCAGCAAATCTGAGTTCAGATGCCTACAGCATTCTCCTGCTCATGAGTACCCCCTGAATTACCTTTCTTCACTTCCCACAATGCTACCACTTCTTCTGCCATTACTCCTGGGTAAATCACTTGTATCCACGTCCTTATCTAAAGGTGCTGAAGATACCCATCATACTTTCAGAAAACACTTTTATTAAATTGACAGGTTCCTCTTTTAGAATAGGTGGTTTTTAACAAAATGGACCTGAAACAGAGAGCTGAGGGGACTTCCTGTGTATTTTTTCCCAGAAACAAAAGCTGAGAGAAGCATATGGTTTATGAAATCTTGATCAGGAAAATGTAAAGAAATTGAACAATTCTTTAGAAATATATTTTTAAGGTATGTTCAATTACACATAACATGACATTTTCTATCCTACTTTTGAGTGTACAGTTCAGTGGTATTAAGCACTTTTACATTGTCATGCAACTCTCACCACCATCTATCTCTTGAACTGTTTCATCTTGCAAAACTGAAACTCCATCCCCATTAAACACTAACTCACCATTCTACTTTCTGGCTCAATGAATTTGACTATTTTAGGAACCTTTTATAAGTGAAATCATACAGTCTTTGCCCTTTTGTGACTGGCTTAGCGTAATGTCCTCAAGCTTCATCCATATCCTAAAGGTTGGAATTCCCTTTCTTTCTAAGGCCACATAAAATTCCATTGTATGTACACACCACATTTTGTTTATTCATTCATCGATGGACATTTCGGTTGCTTTTAGTTTTTGGCTGTTGTGTATAATAGTGCTACAAACTTGGGTGTACAAGAACTCAAACAATCCTTACTCATAGCAGTCTTCTTTGAGAAGTGGATAGAGAAGAGAAACATATAGAATATCAGTTAGTGCAGCTATGCTAAATTTGAATTAATTAATTAATTGTGTTTAGTTAGCTTATGGAAACATAAACAGAGATACCAATTGGATGTCCTGGGAGAGGTCAAGCATGAAAAGAGAAGCCTGAGAATTATGAACCAAGAGGAAATTTATAAAACATTTAAGTGATTTTCTTTTCTTTTTTTAAAGATTTATTTATTTATTCATGAGAGACAGAGAGAGACAGAGACAGAGACACAGGCAGAGGGAGAAGCAGGCTCCATGCAGGGAGCCTGATGCAGGACTTGATCCCAGGACCCCAGGATCATGCCCTGAGCCAAAAACAGACACTCAACCCCTGAGCCACCCAGGCGTTTCTTAAGTGATTTTCATTAAAGTGTGAGTAGAGTGAGATATACTGCTGAGGTGAGGGGGATTATTGGATTTTCTAGACTCTTCCTTAAGATAAATGATAGAAACTCCACAAAATATAGAGAAATTGGATGGAGAAAGCACCTAGACTGAAGAGAAGATTGAGAACCAATGTTTAATGAAGATAATCTATAGAAGAGCTAAATTAGAAAAATACAAAGGGTCATTTGCAAATAGGATGCAGTTTCTAGTGGAGATCTTGAAATATTGGAATGAAAATATAGTCCTTTGAAAATTGCTGTCAGAGGAAATCTCTAGTAGGAGAGACTGAGAAGTCATTCAGAAAATATTTATTTACTTGTTTCGCAAACAATACTTGGGCACTCTCTGTAGCAGATTATACTTTCCAAGTATGGCCACAACATTTCCCAATACTCTTCTAGAACCTTACCACACTTTCAATGGAAGTAGTCTAATTCCCCTCTCCTAGAATCTGGATAAGCTTGGGACTCCCTTGTACCTAAGAAAATGCAGTGGAAATGATACTGTGTGACTACTGTGCCTAGATCAGAAGGGTCTTCATAGCTTCTGCCTTTCTGTTGGAAGACTCAGTCTTTTTTTGTTTCAAGATTTTATTGAGGGTGCCTTGGTGGCTCAGTTGGTTAGGTGTTTGCCTTTGGCTCAGGTCTGGATCCCAAGGTCCAAGATTGAACCTCACTTTGGGCTCCCTGCTTAGCGGGGAGTTGACTTCTCCCTCTGCCTCTCCCCCACTGCTTCTGTTCTCTCTCTCAAATAAATAAATAAAATCTTTTAAAAAATCACAATATGTGTGTTTATTTTTAATTAATTGAATTTAAATTTAAAAAATACCATCATCAATAAAAAATAAATAAAATTTAAGAAAAAATAAAAAGCACTAAGTCAGTAAAATTTTTTTCATTTGTCTATTTTAGAGAGAGAGCAGGCAGGCGGAGCGACAGAGGAGGGAGGAGGGAGATCTGGAGCAGACTCTGAGCTGAATGTGAAGCCTGATGTCAAGCTCCAGCCTGTGACCCTGAGATCATGACCTGAGCACAATCAAGAATCAGATACTTAAGCGACTGAGCCACCCAGGCGCCCCACAGAATACTGGGTCTTCAATTGTCATTTAGTCATCCTCCTGTCCTGAGACAGCCATGCTATAAGGAAGCCCAACTAGCCAAAGAGAGACCACATCGAGAGGCCCTGAGACCTCTCAATGTAAATGAAAAAGATGCTCAGAAAGCCCCTCCTTGGCTGTTAGACCTCCTGCACCTGCATAGGAGAGGAGAGCTTGAGGCAGAACCGTGGGCAGAACCATAGAGAACCATGGTTAGGAATTAGGCAGGGGTGTTAATTCCTGACCCATAGAGCCAGTGAAAGATAATAAGATAATTGTTGTTGCTTTAAGCAACTACATTTTGGAGAGCTTTGACACAGCTGTGGAGAACTAGGGCCCTGCTTTGGGTCCAAGCACTGTTTGAGGAACTGAGGTACAATGGTCTGAAAATAGAACTGTCCTTGCCTGCATGAAGTTTACAGACCAAGTAGAAACAGAATAAGTGAGCATAATTAGGATGAACACTTGTCCAAGGGATAGGATGGAATGACCTACAATAATGGAAGAAAAAAATACCAATGACCACGTGTGGACAGAACTTTCTGAAGCCTTCTGGGTGAATGAGGAGAAAGTGCCTTATATGCAAGATAAGTATGATTTCTTTCCCACTGTCTTGCTGCTGGATAGGAGAGGATTGAGGAGGACAAAACACCAAGAAAGACAATGTGAGAGGGAAAAATAGAAACTTTAACGCCTGATTGGGACAAGTGTAACTCGAGTGACGCAGAGGTGTTAAGTCAGTTCCTAGAGATGGGTTAAATGCTGTTACAGTAATCCCCCTTTTGGGGGCACTCAGGGGTCATGCTTCCTTTCAGGTACTTATTGTTAAGCCATGGGCAGAATGATGCCTAGCTGTGGGTGCTTTGTGGCCAGAACAAAGGGCAAAATAAGTGTATATCCCTCTACTCCCCCCACATAATTTATAGCTTTTTAATCTTTCTACGTGTCTCTGCTTATGAATTTCTTATAGAATTATTTAATGATGTGAGTTCAATGGGCAATTTTTAAATCTACTTAATTTACCATTTCTTTTCTCAGTGATGCAGTGAAGCACTGAGTACCATACTGCAGTGGTGGCAGCCTGAATGCAGGTGAGAGAAAAACCCTGCAATGCCAGACAATTAATATGTACGCAGGTTCCGACCCTCCATGCCTGGGTCCCAATAACCATGAGAGGATGCTAGGGAGTTTCACAGATCAAAGAAGGACCAAGTCATATTAAAGAGACAGCATCAAACATATCTTATGCCCAGTCTTGGAATGCCCTCCATGACTCCAGACATCCTAGAATGTGAAGGGGATGAGTTTTGCAGGGTGAATGCAATGAAAGCAAAGGATCAGAGGATGTAATCTTAAATTGAGTTAGTAGTCAGTAGTCAGGAAAAGGAGACCTGAGGAAGAGGCCCAGTAGCATTGGGGAAACTTGTCCATGTAATAAGCTCGGGAATCACATGGACCGATCTCTGACATTAGTGAATACAGATTGGTAAGCAGGATGACTGTGAGTATTCAAGATTCTTCCGAATGGATCGATCACACTGAGGCAAAGAATGGATTTGGGGGCAATGAGAGGCCACACTGAAGCAGGTGTTAATGGTCCTGGTCTGGCCTCTTCATCTGACTCACTCCTACCAGCTCTTCTCCCTACACGTTTCCTACCCAAGCACTGGCCAAGCTGATAGATGCCAAGGTTAGTCTCAGCTGCAGGTGAGACATTCCACTCCTTCCAGACCACTCGGAGCAGCTCGTGGTATCTTTTGGCAAATCAATTGCAGAGCACTCTCGTTCTTTGCCTGGAGCAGACCAGAAGGTCACAGTTTCAAATCCAGGTAAGTAATAACTGAGGGGCATTTCCTCACCTGGGAGAGACTTCAGGCCACCTCTACACAGCCTCCGATGAATGAGGCTCTCAGTCTCAGCTGGCCTCTTCACCGAGAAGTGTCTGCATCCCTCAGTAAATGCTAACAGTTGACAGCGGGAAGAGGAAGACACCACGGCTCTCCTGTCATCTTGAGATACGGGGAGATACATACTGTGGGGACGTGTCTAGTCTTAGGGATGGAAAGCCGCAGACCTCAAAATCGTCAACTGAGCCATAAGCACCAGCATGAAACTCGAACTGGAGAGAGACTCAAATTAGTATCCTAACATGCCTCTGTTTCCTAATGCTCATCCAGACAGAGGTTCAATGGCTGGAAATTATTGAAATGAGGCAGATGTCAAGGGGATGCCGCACATGCAGCTACTTCCCTGCAGCAGACACGGTGAGCCTAACGGTTCCAGGATCCTTGTTAAATCTCCGCATTGTGACTAGTCCTAAAGCACCTGCTGGTGCCACTGTCCTCTCTGTCGCCAAGTCGCGCGAATGTACGAATGGAGTTTTAAGCTCTGGGATTTGCCTGGAGCTGCATCATTTTCCGATCGTTAGAGCCCCGGTGCCCCTCTGCTCCGGTGCGCACATGGGTTCAGAGCGCGATTCCCTTCCTCCCCGCCCCGCTCCTCCCGTTTCAACCGCTCAGCCTCCTCCGGTGACACTGCACGGGGAAGGGAAACCCATTTGTAATATTTGGTTTCCTGGTTTCTCGACTGAGTACAATCAGGGTTGTTTTGGATTTTTTTAAACCACCTAGATGTAAAGCATCTAGGAGGTGAGGAAATAACACAGCTTTATGCTTGAATGAAGGGGGAGGGTGGCTGTGATTGTTTTTGCAAAGGTGGGTCAAGCCAAGACACTTCTGTCCCCGAGGAGACTACAACTGGGGGGAAACTTAAATACACTTTCCTCCCCCCCCCCAAATCTGTAACCACAACGATGCCTTGCAACATTTCCCCTATTCTGAGGACTGCAGCCTATGTTGGTAAAGATGCTCCAACAATATTTCCTACTTCAGGAGGGGGTGAGGGAGACCATCCAGAGGTGGAAACAGATACAATGAAACTACTAGTTTTCTCCAGGGAGGCAGGGGGTGTTGTCTTTATACTTAGGTAGGATCTATGACCAGATACAACAACAAGTTTACAAGGGAGCTCTCTGTTCTAAAACACTACTGATAAAACCTGGGTACTGTCCTATTTCACTGCGGCCCCCAGAGCCAGGGCTTTGCTACAGCCTGGGGGACTCAGGTTCTACTTCTCACTCACCAGCTGCCCGGTGACCCAGCATCATGTGACTTGAGCAGCTCAACAGAAAGACCTTCCTCCTAAAGAATTGCAAACACACCCACACTACTTTTTTTATCCAGGCAGTGCACATATTATTTTATGTTAAATATTCAACATAAGTTAAATACTGAAAATATGAAAGAGAAACAAAATATTGCCCAAATTCAGTATCTGACCATCCCTTACTTTAGAGCCAGGTTGGAAAAACCAGGAGGATGGCTTTCTTAAATTTACGTGAGCCTTCACTTCTTATTCTAAGAATAATTCTTTAAGAATTATTCTAAGAATATCGCTTAGAATATGTAGTTTTGCGGGGTCTGGTGGTTCAGTCGGTTAAGCATCTGCCTTCGGCTCAGGTCATGATCCCAGGGTCCTGGGATCGAGTCCCGCATCAGGGAGCCAGCTTCTCCTTCTCCCTCTGCGGCTCCTCATGCTTGGTGTATGCGCTCTCTCAAATGAATAAATAATATCTTTAAAAAAAGAATATGTAGTTTTTGTTCCTTTCTCTTCCACCAACATCACTAGGAAAAGGGAAGAAAAATTATCTGTCATATGTTATATATACCTGAGGAGTTCAAGTAGTTTTAAATGTAAAACTTTTAAGTGCAGTGTAAAACAAGTAGTTGAAAGATATAAATATGCTTTTGGCTTCACAAAAGAAATATTTCATAATTTACACTATTCATTCTTGAGGGAAGAACAACTTCACCTCTCATGAATTATTGGTTTCTTCATCATAGTTAAATATTCACTGTCTGTCTATCTGGTTCATATTTTTTTCCATCGATTTTCAACACTCTTAGAAATAAGGAATGCATTTCAAACTCTGTGCTTAGGGGATTTTATTATAAATTGTGGCAAACTGGTAAAACGCAGACTTAATGTGTTAACCTCTACAAACCAATGTGGGAAGCTAGGTTGGTTAGTTCATGGTGATGACCATTTTGTGGATAATCTTCTAGAGATAATTGTAGTTAAAAATAATTATATCCATTTAAGTTTCCTTAGAAAAATGTGCTTAGAACTTTTCAATACTATCATGTTAGGTATGTGACTTTTTTTAAATCACCACTAAGTACAATTACCTATACTTTCAAAGTTGTACTCAGTTGCAAAAAAAATCCCTAAACAATAGCCAGAATGGCAACACACTGTCTCTAGAGGCTTGCCTAGACATTATATAAAAATGTCCAGATTGTGAACTTTCATAGCTAACCTCCACACTGTTTATAATGATTGCAAATACATAAACTTTCTTCATTCTTCTGTGGCTTGTTTGTATAAATTTCACATATATAAAAACAAAAATAGGTATAAAGACTTTCGGTTTCAGAAAAAGCATGGTTTGGGAACAGATTGGAATTTGGGTTTTAGTCATCAAAGATGTGATAAACAACACTGGGCATTAATGTAGAAAACAGATTGAGCTTTTTAATGGGACATCAAATAAGACTTTATTAGCATCTATTAGGTTCAACCCAAAGCTCAGGAAATAGCATTAATGAGCATCATATATCAGCGTGTCTGTTATTAGATAACAGTATCCCTTAAAACTAGCAAGCCATATAGTACTTTATACTTTTTTACCTTTATCTTTAGAATTAGCTGACATTCTATCCTGTTACACTGGCCTTACTATTAGTAATAGTGAACCAATTTATAAACCCATTAGTGACACTTTTTCCAGAAGATAAAAACAGTCAAAATTATCTGGCAGCAATTAATCTTAATGGCTGTATGCAGTAAACAGCAATGGGCTAATTCCAGCTCTGTCAGCCCCATCAAACAATCCCGCATTAGGCAGCTTTTCAGTGATCCATTAAAGCATATTCAGAACAACAACAAATTCAATGCTGAAGGCATATGCACTAAACATTACAACAGTGATCTTCTGAAGCCATCATTATCTCTTAAATAGTACTTCCCCCATGTATTATCATTATGCTGTACATTAGAAATACTTTGATTAAACTCCCTTAATTCATAACAGACAGCTGCAGACCATTTATGCAGTTAATCTCAACACAACAGCTATTGAGGAAATATAACAAATGAACGCTGTAAACTGGAAGTCATTACTATGAAAGATACTGGCTTCCTAGCCCTCTTAGAGCAGAGTGCATCGTAAGGATGGGCTTTGCGCCTACGATAATGGGGATGAAACTGTTAATGACCTTCCACTTTCCCTGGAACATCTGTCCTGAGGCTGGTTATATTGTAGACTGGGTGCGTGACCAGGTTAGCCGGGGCTGTGTTCCTTGCCCATTGGCCAATCCAAGGGTTCCACTGAGGAGGACCGAGGCCATGGTTCACTTCTCTTCCCCAGCTTTGGCATTGAGAAGTCAAGGTTTTGGTGATACGAAGAAGCTCCCTGATTTCACTGAATCATGGTTATAAAGCACCAGAAAACCATTTAGTGCGTGTGTCATCATTAGCGACAGCTTCTGACTTCCTTTCCAACAAGTGCTGTCTTTTAAAGTTTAATTCACAGTGCTTGAGTTGACATACTTAAAAAAAATGATGCCAAGAAATTTGCTCTGCAAACTTTCTCCCCCAGGTATGTGGTATTTTCATTTAACAATTCAGAAAAATCTGCATGCCAAAAACATCCCTGCTCCACCCCCCCCCACCACCAAATTTAAGTGGCCACACCCCAAGTTCATGTTCTGCTGAGTAAAATGTGCACTAGTTGAATTTGATGAACAAGAAACCTGTGTAAATTTCCTCCATAATACACCTTCACAAAATCTTTCCCTTTCACAGGTAGAGAAACCATAAACATATGCATGAATGGGCTCTATGTGCCTGGCATTTTTTTTTTCCTCATATAGGGCTTATTTCAAAGTTCTAAACCACAGACACCGTGTCTACCTTTTGATGAAATGGCCAACTAATTAAAACATAAATTTAGAGTCCCCTTGCCATCTCTGACAGTACTTTCAGCTTTCAGGGTTAGCATCAGTGAATTAAATATTGATTCCAAATGTAAAGTGCCCTCATTGTGGAGTGATAAGGGCTTAGCTTTCAGAGGGAAAGGCCACTCCCGGTGACAGTTTGCACTGAATGTTCACGGAGATTTCCACCATTGTGATTCAATTGACCCATCCTTCCAGGATGTCCACGAACACGTGGGTATTAATGTTTGCCAGTGGGTAGTGAGGTAAGGCTCTTCAGCTTACCTGTGATGCTGTAGAGACCCCCCTGCTTGCCCTCACCCTCCTGGAACACATTTTTTTTTTTTTTTTTAATGGCAGCTCTGGGAAACTTTTCTTAATTTTTCTCTCCTTTCCCTTAAATTGATTTAAAAGGCATGGATATAGTGACTGTTCTGTCCCTTATTTCTCAGATTTGCATTAGTGACAAAGTTGTACCAAGTCCCTCTTGGGTCCCTGGATATCCTGAGGCCAATTTCAGGTGGGAAGTTCAGTTGGAAACAACCAGGATTCTCACTCATTTTGAAAGGTCTTCTCATGCTGGGCCTTAGCTCCCTGCCAGGTGAGTTATAAAGCTCTACTACCAGTTGCTGAGTCACAAATAAGTTTTCGAAATAATGCCCCTCCTTAGAAGTTCAGAGCGCGTGTCAGCATAGTAAAGCCTCTGAGAAGCTCTACAGCAAAGCAGCCTGTTTGACTGTGATTAACTCTGCATGCCCAACTGACATTTTTTTTAAAAAAATAGAATGACTGTCAACATCTTATGGGGGCATTAATCTTTTCTTGAATATATTTTGGGACATGTTTTTCTAAATTACTGCTTATAATATTTATGCCTCAAGATTAGCTTATGGCAGGAAAGAACAAGTTCACAATTTGATTAATTATGCTTTCTTCTGATTTTTGTTTGTAAGATTTGGTTTGGCTTAAAGATACTCCACCGTTGACAAGTGGCGATTAGCAAATAAAATTATGTTTGGGAAAAAATTATGTTTGGAAATCAGAAGTTTACTTGACTTTGGTAGATCTTGCCATTCATTGGAGGAATCCAAATTTATCAAATGAGGTCCATATAGAAATTTTTCTGACTGAGACATAAGGTTTTTTCCAACCAATAATTAGATTTTTGCAATTGATGTTAAGCATATGGATAATTCAGAAATGTGCTCATTCACCCTGCTTTGGGACATTATCTTTAGCTACAACACAATTACATTGTACATCAAAAGTTCTATCTAGATATATTTACTATCTGCCTCTATTTAGAAAGTTTCAAGTTATGAGCAGGTAACTGCTACATGCTACTTTGAAGTCTGTTGCTTGGGGTCCCAGCATACACTTCATCCCAAGAATGTAGTACAGATAGTTATTGTACTCTAGATCTAACTTATAACTGCAACTGGCTAAAAAGCTACATACTTTAAATAATAAGCCAAATATCAGCATTGTTGCCATGCCAGTAAATTAAACCAAATAGAAAAATGAGAGAGGGTGATAACATTAACTAAGAAAATCTTTTCAAAGGTTTGGTTTAGAATGCTAATGCTTGCGGAAATGTAGATTTAATTTAAAAGATGAGGTTGCAGATGGAGGAGTGTGTGTGTGTGTGTGTGTGTGTGTGTGTGTGTGTGTGTGTGTATTCTGAAGCAAAGTTTCAATTACAATATTTCTAAATACTATTCCAAACTTACATCCTCTCCCACCTTAGCCTTCCCTTCAGACATATCATGGCAGGTCTTTTTCCAGGAAAAAAGGGCTAAGACTCCTGTATGGAGTAGAAGAGAAACAAAGAATGAAAGAGAATAGAAAGAGATAATTTCCTATGAAATCTAGATAAGAATTGGCAGCATAGGGGAAAAGAGAAAGCAGCTTTGAGGGGGTGTGTGTATGAGAGAGAGACACCCACACAGTACGTGCACACACTTATATACATACAGAGGGAAAGAGAGAATTAGGGTTCCTTTGCTAGATTTAGGCAAGATGTGAGTAGTGATACTCAGAAAACCTGAGGCCACAGCATTTGAGCAGTAGTTTTTTTTCCAAAGGTGGACATTTTGCGAAGGGAGTCAAGAAGGTGGAAAATGGTCTCATTACCATAATAAGCCTGGTGTTCCGTTTGTCTTGAATTGTGCCTCAAACACCTGCATAACCACCCAGCCCCAACTTTTTCTCTAATTCCTGTCATAGAGTATAGTTCACTTGACTAAGTCTCAATTCCTTTTCCTTGCTTGGCTGGATGGTTCTCTACTGAGCCTGGTGCTTGGGCACCCCAACCTTTGACAGTCCTTACCCCCAGAAGGCTGACTCCCAGCTACTATGTCTCACCTGCTGCCTTGTCACCTGGCACTAACCCCTGTCTCACCCACCTTTTCCTCATGGATCCCAGCATGCTGCCCTCTTTCCTGGGTTCTCCAGCAGCTTCTTACCCCCTGGGCTCAGGTCAGGGAAGCCCTTCACTGCTGGCCATGTGTCCAGTATTCCCAGTGCATGCTTCTCACTGCACTCAGAGTCATCTTAGTAAATGCCAATCTGGGCTTGTAAGAATCCTCCTGAGTCACATGCCTGACAAGCTCCAGATTCTTTAGCATGATCCATTCCTTACGTCCCCTACTTGTTTTCTGCCTCCTCTCCTCCTGCTCCTCTGATCTCCTGGCTATTCCTCAAATGTACGATGTTTACTCTCAAATCCATGTCTTTGCACATCCAGGTCCCCTCCCCCTAACTTCTTTTCCTATTAACTGCCTCCTACTCATCAATACCGAATTCATTTATCATGTCTTTTGAAAATCTCAGTCTCTGGCTAAGGCAAGATGCACCTACACACTGAATTATAATTCACTGAACTGTAATTACTTTCTTGTCTCACTTTGACCTGCCTGAGGACAAGGACAATGTCTTTCATTCTGTACCACGAGCTTGTAGACTATTTCTTGGAACGTAGTAGGTACGTAAAAAATATTTGTTGAATGAATGGACCAAAGACTATATATAGCAACGCCATGGTAAAGTGATTGCTTCCTTTCTGGAATACTGTAGAACTGCAGAATTCTTAAATGGTTAAGAGTAAATTATTAGTTAATAGACGTTAACTATGTTCTATAGAGAAAATATATTTATGCTTGTAAAAAGATTAACAAGCACAGATCTGCATGTGGTAGGATTGTAAGTGGTTTTATCCAAACTTTATGTGCATAAACATACTGCCTAAACTAAAAAAAAAAAAAAAAAAGGAATGGGTTACTTTTATTACCATAAAAAAGAGATCATTAAAAAAATGTCTCCTTAACATGGATCATAGCTGTACAAAGGAACAGGACACCCAGGTGTCCTGATGCTGTCACTTGTGTCGCTCCTGCTCTGTTCTGCTCTTCCTGTCTCTTCTGTTTCCCTCCTCTTTTCATTTCCTTCCAAACTGTTGGTGATGGGAGATTTGGCCCAGACATGGTGACATTTGGTTTGTGTTTGAGTGGAGGTGGAGTGCTTACAATATCAGTAAGATTGTCCACGTTAGTACCTCTCTGCTAAGTGAGACTCCCACCATTATCGACCAGCCACCCTCCCTGCCAGCATATCCCAAAGTTGTGGTGGGCGGGATTCCAGGAAAGGCTAAAGGACTCGCTTCTCCTGGCATTCCTGGGGAAGCATGTATCCTAAAGGAGAAGAATCAAGGTCAGTCATTTATTTGCTTCAAGACACGGTACCAATTTCTCATAAGGAGGCAGAATGGGTGGTTTACCAAACTAAAATAAAGGACCCCAGCCAAACTCTCCACACAACCTCCCTCCAACAGCGAAGTGTGTCCTGAGCATTCCTCTGGATCATTAAGACAGCACCTCTGCCCACTGCGGGGCTGAGTGCATGGCCCACTCCGTAAATGTTGTTTATGGGCTAGTCCTTCTGAGTTCCACTGAATGGGCCTTTCATTCCTCTGAAAGTTAGCAAATTCTCTTAAATAGCAATGCAATATTTAATGTTTTTTCCTAACTCTACATCTACAAACATATTGAAGAAAATTAGTGCACTGGTCTAATGCTATTAAAGATGATGAAGAAAAAATATAATGATTCTTGAAACAGGCTAACCTTCTCCGTTAGTTCATGACAGCATCAGGTGACCAAAGCCTTGGTGTTAATGACAAGGTTTATTGATATGCTAAGTTAATGAAATTCAACAAACATTTAGTAGGTGCCTATTACATTCAAGGTACCATGCTAGGAGCTTTAGGGGAAAAACAGGAACGAAGCCTGGTCCCTGGCTTGAAGGAATTCACAATATGGTACCTATATATGAAGTGTGATAGCAATTCTCTTCTCTTTGGCTGTAACTCAGTAAACATTTGTATCCTTGTTTATTGAATGGTTTTCCTTTAGTTGAGATTTATTCTTAGCCTTTCCTTGAAAATGTCAGTAATGGACCAACTGCATTATCCATAACTTTTGGGCAAGGTTCTATTTGTTCATTGATTTTATCCATTTATGTTCACACTCAACAAATATTTACTTAATGCTCCTCTATGCCAGGAACTGCTCGAGGAGCTTAGAGATATAGTGGTGAACAAAACTTCAACACACACTAGGAATTAGTAAGGGCTATGAAGAGAAAGCAAGCAGAATGAGAGGGTCGTGAGGGTGAGGAGCTCTTCTGAGAAGGGGTGTGTCAGGAAGCCTTTCTGAGAAGTTGGCATTTGAATGAAGCCTTGCAAAAGTCTGAGGGATGCGCATTCAGGGCAGACGTCCCAGCAAGTACAAAGGCCTGAAGCAGAATGAGGTGGGAGTGTCTGCAGAACAGTAGAAAGAGCAGTGGCTGGGGGGAGGGTGTTAGGGAGGAGGTGAGGACTGAGCCATGGTCAGGTTCTGGAAGTGAGGACTTGTAGGCCAAGGCAAGGCCAGGGGAAGGCCCAAGGAGAGGAGTTTGAGCATAGAATAGCACTAATCTGATCTTTATTTAACAGAGATCACTCTGACTATTCCGTGGAGAAGAGGCTGTAGAATAAGTTAAAAAAAATGAATACCTACTCCATTATTTCAGTCTTTGGTCCAAAAGGATTTGCACAAACACTCTTCTCCTAGTTTCACTACTCTGCCAATAATTGTCAGTATGATTGCTGTTATTAAAGAGCAATTTCTACCTGGAAGATTTGGCTCAGTATTGGGGAAAACTGTGTAATAACTAAAGCTTCCCAACAATGAGCTCCTGTCCCTAGAGTAGAGGTGTCCAAATAGAAGCTAGATGACCTGCCGTCTGGGCATTGTAGGAGTGATCCCTATAGTGAGCAGAAATGGACTTGATGCCTCTGAGAATTACTAATTGTCTGGACACCATTTGCTTCCCATTAAATGATATAGCTAGCACAGGATTCCAGGCTTAAGATATGGAGAGTCTAGTGACATTATCGTGTGCATTCTGTAGCCCTCATTCGGCCAGCTGGGCATGGTAGCAGCAGATGGCACTCAACTGTCAGCCTTTCTTGAAATCTCCTTGGCTGGAGAGAGCTGTTTTGCCCAAGGTCACACCTCTTTCTGGGACATCCCATATCTATGGTCAGTTGATGGAGGATTTAAAAAGCCCGACCCCTGTGCTCCACCTTGGGGACAACTCTGAAGGACCATTCTAGCTTTGGAGCTCCCCAAGGTCAGCTGGGAGTTTGTGGACACTTCAAGGCAGCCCAGCCTCTCCATTTGCCTAGTCCAGCTATATTCCCTTCCTTCCCACCTGCTGGTCCCTTTAGACCCTCCCACCCCAACTCACACACACACACACACACACACACACACACACACACACACACACACCATAAGCTCCATCTATGGGCCTGCTTCTGGGAACCCAAATAGAGAACACCATTGTGTAAGAAAGGAAAATGGCTTAGATGTAGTTCAGGGCCCCTGTTTGCATCTTGAGCAGGTGCATCGTCATATAAGCCTTAAGGGAGCCTCAGGCCAGTGAGGGTCTCTCACTCTGTATTCAGAAAGAGGGCTGCACTGCAATCTCCATGCATGTTCCAGGGAGAGCCAATGAGTGCACAATGTTGGGTACATAGTGGCACCTCATTAAATATGTATTAAAATATATATGTGTATATAACAACCCTCAGTCATATGTGAACAGACAGCATCATTTGGATGCTGTGCTTTTATCAGGAAAGTTCTGTATACCACTGTAAGGGACCGAGGGCACAGAGGAGCTAGTGACCAGCCAGCTCCTGACGGCAAGGGATGATCTTCACAGTATCTCTTGGTCTGAGGGGCTTTGTGGGAAAGAGGAAAAAGGCCATGCTTCCTCTTTGGCGGAGAAGGAGAAAGAACATGGTCGCTTGCCCTGGAAACTGCAAGGGACACTGGGCCAGCCCCCAACACTGACTAAGAAAACTGGGTAGCACTTTAGGAGAAATTAAGAAATCACCTCAGGATGGAAAAGTTTGCTAATCTCAAATATTTTGAGCGAACACTATCATTTATAACTTCACCCCAAATCATTTTATATCTTCCTCTGATATTTTATCATTACTTTCATATCTCTTCCTGAAGTGCTTTGAGAATGAATTTTTTTGCAAAGGCCTTTCATATGAATTGGCTCATTGGCATCAAAATGTTAGATGATGAATTTAGCTATTATACAGAAACACATTATAAATATGTACAAGTGTAGATGTCACTGGAATCAGGTCTGTATTTTATTGTATTTCAGTCTGAGGGTAGGAGGTAAATTTTGTGGACATTAGCTTGAATTCTATATACACATCATAAGAAAATAAAAGTACCCAGATAGGATGTATTACAAGGAGTATATACTTCTGCCCATTCAGAATAGAGTTTTTCTAATCGACGTTTGTAACCTCCATGCTGCCCACGGTCTGAAATGGTTCACTCTGACCGGCCTTCATTGCTTTTGCTGGAAGCAGTGTGATTTAGTGGTCTAGGCTCAGGAAAGCCATCCTGGGTCGGCTCTTGACCCTCTTCTCTCCAGCTACATGGCCTCATGCTACACACTCATCCTGATGGCTTGTTTCCTCATCTGTAAAACGGGTATGAATATAATAATACCTAACTTGTAAGGTCATTTTGAGAAGTTAATATATATCAAACCCTTGGAAGAGTGTGGCCCATAAAAAGCTTTAAATAATTAGTTACTATTATTTGGATGGAGTTCCCCTTTAAGAAAAAGGGGATCTGAGGTATTCCAGGGCAATTTGTGTATTATGTATCACACTTAGCTCCTCCCCGCTGAGAATGTCTCTGAAATGATTGCAGCAGACAAACCACAGGAAGTCTACTTCAGAATCCAATGTGGTGATGAGGGAAGGCGGGATAGGAAGGTAGGATACCCACAACCACCAATGGGATTATCTATGGCCTTTCTCCCATTTCCAGCTATATAGACCACTTACAGCTTCAGGCAAATAATTTTATGCATTTTATTTCTCTTGTCTGTAAAATGGGCACAAAATACTGAACTGTTTAGAGTTCAGCCAGAAACACTTGCTGGATAACTAGACTCCTAGGTGCCCAGTGTGAACAGCTTGATAAGCAGCTTATACAGCTCACCTAAGCTTATAGAACGCTTCATATTTGGTTTGGGAAAGGATGTTGGAGATGCGTGGTGGGCTCTGTTACCATTCGTCTTGTTGAATTGTTTTCTTCTCCAGCTGCCTGCAGAGCTTGGTCAAGGCTCTATTATTGTAACTGGACTTCAGCATTGACTGGTCTGTCTCACTCATTGGATCATATCATGCTGTAAACAAGTCTTGCTTTGGAGTCAGTCTGACCTGGGTAGATCCAGGCTCTGAGAAAGTGAGGGACTTATGCAGCTTCTTGTGGGGTCTGATATTCTTTGTCACAGACAGCTGGGCACAGGCAGGCAATGCCTGGTGGATCCCTACACAGGACCCTGTAACGGTGGCCCTCTCTCTTCTCATGCTCAGGGGCAGTGATCTTATATCTGCAAAGTGAGATGCTTGGCACATCACAGGTGTTTCATTCATGACCACAGAATTTGAATTTGTGCTAGTTACTTCTAAAGTCTGCTCTAGGAACAATTAAAGGGTCCTTCAACATGAGCTATAGATCAAAGTTTTCCTGTATCCATTTCAATAATCTGTTCTCATTCACATGTCTTCGTTCCTTGAATAAAACGAACAACAAACACAAATGGTAAGAGGGAAGAGATTTGCTCACTTCAACCCTCACAATATATTCGGAGTTTCAGATTTCCTGGCCTTGAGGATCTTATTTCTTCGGTCTACGAAATGGGTACATTGCCAGTCAAAGAGGATTTAGTGCAAAGTACTTTCTCCACGCTTGAATTGTTTATTGCATTTTGTGCCTTTTGTTTGAATCATATCATTTGAAATCAGATTTATTAATTTTAACATCAGGAAATAAATGATCTTGTAAAGATTCAATGTGCATATCTGCAAAGAGATACTATTATGGGCTATAGGGGAAATAGTCATTATAATAGCATCCAAGAGCAGTCAAGAAAATTTATAGCCATGGGCTAATTATCCTTTTCATGTTTCTCTCTCTCTCTCTCTCTCTCTCTTTCTCAAGTTTGCATCACTGTGAAAATTTTTCCTCTAGGGCTAGGTAGCATCTCGTGTGAATCCTAATTCAGCTATTGGATATATTTATTAAGGTGGCCTTTCTTTGGTGTCTCTACACAAAGTGGGGTGGATACAGATGCTCAGAACACTCTGTATTCCAAAGGAAGCAAACCTAATATGCTGCAATATTATTTCCTGCTGCTATAGCACAGAAATGCCTAAACTCAAAACCACACTTTCTTCAGTTTCTTAAACTGCATTCCCGTCCCCCTCACACTTTTTGGGGACTATCATGCTGGTTTTCCTGTAAACGGGGCCTTTACAGAGAGCGAACCCTCTGGAAGGTTGTGCTCTGGACACGCAGTCTCCCCTGTCAAGTTCATTTCTTTCTTCCTTTTTCCAAGCTACAAAGCTACAACAATGTTTATATTCATATGAAGTATTTCAGCAATTCATAGCCAATTTATCAATGACCACGCAGCTGCAGGCACTGCAGTCTAAAAAAATATACCAGCTCACTCGGTGTTTACATAGGCTCTGAAAGCCCGGAGTCGTGGCAAGGGGACAGAAGCCCCGGGAATCATTAGAAAGGTACACTGGAGCCCGGGCCAGAGATGGTGGAGGGATGTTTGCATTATGGCCCAACACATCATTAAGAACACAATTGTTATTTAATGTGGCACAATCATCTTTCTACTCTTCGTGAAATCCACTTAAGTAATTACCTTCTTAGCTCATTGGCTCTGGGAGCCGCCTGGCTAGAAAGGGTTCTATCTAAGGAAATATTAAAAACAGGCTCATACAATTGCCCCCTTGAAGCTGACTTTTACTTATTAACATATTCAGAAAATGAAGATCCTCCCCCACCCTCCCAACAACCCTGAAAGAGTAAGGGAACTCCAAGGTAAATAAATGCTCTGGAGCATTAGCAGGATTTCAAGAGAATAAGAACACATTAGCCAAAGTGTCTTCTCCTGTCAGCCATTCAAAAAAAAAAAGAAAAAAAAAAAAAAAAACAGCTGATACCTGCATAATGCCTGGCTCTTTGTATTTTCACTTTGACATCTGTTTTAGCCAATCAATTTTTCATTGAAGCCAAAATGCTGCTTTAAAATTTGCCTTGGCTTTCTCCTTTTAAGACAAGAACAAATTTATGAAGAAAATACTCCTTTACAAAACGCAATGCCGGCTCCCCAAGCTGTGTGGATCTTAATAAGTGGCATAGTTTTGAAGACTCGCTTTGAATAGTCTAGATATTAAGACGGATGATTTAAAGAATCCACGGAACTTATTTTCAGAGCGCATTTACATGTCTTTCAAACAGATTTTTTTATTATGACGTGTCCAAGATGAGCTTGCAGAGATTTAGCTTCGTTTAAGAAGAGCAGCGCCCAAGTACAGAATTGAAATTAGTTGAAAACACACATCTGCATTTTAAACTTTAAGCTCGCTTTCAAAATACCCTGTGCAATCCATGTTTACTATAAATACGGCGAGGTAAGCCTGAAATACCTTTATCTTATTTGGTAGCTCTGTGTTTGAGGCTCTTTGTTTGAACGGAAGTGTCAGCTGTATTTTACTTTATTATATAAAAAAGTTTCAGAATTTAATTAAGGGTCAAGTACCAGCAGTAGATAAATGCAACAGCTAAAGCATATTTCTGATCACTCTGAAGTCTGCAATCATGAAAATTATTATCATTGAGTAAAACTGGTCTCAATGATGGTGACTGGAGACAGATTCTGTGTTACTCAGCCGTCATTTACATAATAATGGGTTCCAGTTTTCATCAGCACCTTTTGTTTGTACAGTGCTTACTGCTACAGTAAATTGTCAAAATGTCATTCCTCTCCAATCAGCCAGAAAATATCAACAGTAAACAAGGCACAGGAAGAAATTCTCTGATTAGAGAAGTGTGGCGGAGGAAGAGGAGAGCTCGAGTCTCCCCGAGCGCTGCAGACGCGCTGTCCTGGTGTCCCTGGGAAGACGGTCACCGGTCACCGGCGGGGAGGAAAGGGACTTGTCGCTGCCGCCCCCTCCACCGGCCCCTTTAATGAAGAAATACCACTCTGCGGCTGAGGTCGCTCGGAAACCTGGACCGTCCCCGGGGATTAATAGATTTGCATACGTGTTCCTGTCCCCCTGGCCACTCTGGTGCCTCTTCCCGGGCATCAGCCTCTCCTTTTTTTTCCTGGCAGCCAACCTCGGATTAAAAGGGGCCGGGATGGCCCAGTGCTCCTGCCAGGGCTGGTCCTCTGACTGCTGGCTAGTGGCCCCCCCAGAGGGTAAGGGGGCTGTGGGGACTCTGGCCCCGACCGCGCTGCCCCCACATGGGGCACTTACAGAACCGCTCCCATCGGCTGGACTTAGCGAGGATACTCCTCCCCTTTCCGCCCTGGGGAGGGGGGTGCTGAGAGGTGACCCTGGGGGACGTGCCCTGACTTCGGAGCTGGGAAGAGGCCCAGGCCGCAGATGGGCCTTCCACTCACTCCCCTCCCACTGCTCATCTGGCCTCTCTACCCGGCCATCACCTGAACTCGGGGACCGGGGATGATAAGCCGAAGCCAGGGGCAACATTTAGGGCACTGAGTGCCCAGCGCTGACTTCTCCCCCCAACCCCCCTGCACCCCGCGCCCCGCCTCCTTCCACCATACTTCAAACTAAGGAAGATCCATGGAATCAATGAAATCTTTCTGTTCCTCGGTGAAATCCGACTAGGACCAGAAGAAGATGAGGATGAATTAATACAGTATATGCCTTATAACCATTATAGTTACAAAGTATATTAAAATTAAAGACTTCACATTGTGTTTGAAATAAAAATGAATATAGTGGCTTTCTGCCAAGAGTCCCAGAAACCACTCTTGTGTGGAATTGAAACATTTGGCTCATATAATACTTAATTTATTTTTATGAAATGACAAGTTATATAAATGTATGTTTAAAACAGAGGGGCACAACATTTTTTGGGGAGGGGGTAAGTTTCTTTGTATTCTGGCTTATATAGCTCCACATAGTTGAGACATATCTATATGGAACAAAAAACAATAAACTTTCCCAAAGTGTGTGTGTGTGTGTGTGTGTGTGTGTGTGTGTGTGTTTTAAGCGACACGTTCCCCAAATATTTCAAAATGTGATCGTAGAGTTAGGTTGCCCAAGGAAAGGCTCAGAGTACCTTCTTTGGGGAATGAATGGGAGTCTTAAAATCTATTGAAATGAAGTGTTGACATCAGGAAATATTTTGTAGAGCATTCAGGTTTCTTACCATGCACTTTATTTTGCTTGGCTACTTTTAATTTTTTTCCCCCACTTCTTCTCTTTGAAAATCCGACATTGTCCAAACCCTTTCGATTAAGAAGCTTGGCTGAATGAAAGCGCTGCGATGCTGTGGTGGTGCATCAATAAACAGGGGGCCCGCGAGGCCGGGCAGCGCGCGGGGAAACAGGGCTGATCAGCGGTAATTACCCTGACACCTCATGCAGTACAGGGAATTAAGTCCTAGGACTTTGGGCCGAATGAAGAAGAAGTTGATGTTTCACGTTGTGAATGCATCAGTGCCTGAACCCATTACCAGTTTGAACGAAGATGGGAATTTTCTCTACTTTTTGGGGCTGGGGAGGGGCGGGGTGGGGTTGGGAATGTAGAGCGCTGTGCAGAAAATGAGAAAGTAATTCAGGATGCCGGAGCAACAGCAATTTGTATTTTTATTAAGGCCTTTACCTTCTGATTCCATATCGTATCTATAATACATAAATAGAGGAGATCCATGGCAACCATTGTCTTGAAAAGAGGGAGCCTGTCTTTTTTTTAAAGAAGAGGTTAGTGTGTCACCAAAGCAGGTGAAGGTATTCCATAGCAGACCTGCAGGAGCGGAAGTGCTCAGAAAACACAGAGCAAGGAGGGGAGAAGCACAGCTCAAAAGGCAACTAGTTAGCAGCTGGCACCGTGACCTTTAACTGCATCCATGGTAACTGGGCTAAAGATGGAGTTCCATTTTATTATCCTCACACCCACAATGTTAAGCCTGTGAATCCCATTGCAATTTAATGGCTGAAATCAGAAGGCAGATCTGTGTTCATTGGACCAGTGCCGATACCCTCTTAGCTAATGAGCGCAATAAACATTTTCATGCCAGGAAACCAGTGCAAGTGGAAATATTATGCCATACAGAAATATATACCCCAAACACAAAGAAATGGTCAGTAAAGCCGGTCTTTTCTGTGTACTTGCAGATTCTAGCATTCAAAGCCAATCATCTTTGAAGAATTTTAAAAAGCTGCGAGGCTATTAAAGACGGTGGCATACCACAAAGCTGATTGTGAACGGGGACTCTGAAGTTATGAATTCTAGACTTAATGACTGTTACTGCCTCTTCTATTATTTTCTTTAATGAATCTTATTATTTGTCAATGTACGCTTCCTTTTATAAGGCTCCGACACACTTGGTGCCTTTTCCCTGGCTCTCCACTGGACCCCCAGCTAGTCCCGAACAGGCCAGAAGCGACCCCCCCACTTTTTTGGTAAGAGGGAGGAGGTTTTTTTTTTATTATTATTATTATGACTTTGCCTTCACGGCCAGTCAGTCCCTAAGAATTAACGACCACAGGGTTGTATTGTCCCAGACCGTGCAACCTGCAAGGATCCATAGATCACGCTTGTTTGTTTTGAAGCCCCAGGAAAAAAAAAGGATGAAGGCAGCTGACCACTAGCGGAGGACTCTTTGAACGCGCCCTGCCTTTCTGAACAAACACTGTTCCAGAAAAGGCTTTTAATGAAAACACGCAGATTCCAGTTCAGAAGATGACAGCAGAACCTGAACTGCTCAATCTCAGAGGCAGCCGGCTTTAGAGGTTGAAGTCCGGTTAACATATTATATGACTTTTAACTGTGTCGGTTTTCTGATCACATTTTCCCAAACATCCCTTTTACCAAACTTAACTGTTAACGCATTAAACCTCAGTGGTGTCTATGTGCTGCTCATGTGGAAGGGCTGCCAAGAGCTATCCTTGAAGCTTATCTCACTTGTTGCGACAACGCAGAGTCAAAGTTCTGAAACTCATTGAGTATCTGAAGAAATGTAACTTAGGGGATTTTTTTCCCCATCTCTTTCAGATTTTTCCTCGGGAGTTCGAAAATACACCCCAACTTTATTTTGGTGAAATGCTTTTCTGAGCAAAGATGAGAGCTTAATAACTTTCCTTATCAGGAACAATAAATGTTTCTCTTACGGCGCAATGCCAGGCATCCTTTGTAAGAAAAAGCTTGAACCATGTTGCTAACAGAAAGTACTTGTTCTGGAAACTGTAAAGGTCAGGGAGAAGATAATTTAGGTGCTTCTTATCTTATAACACAGTGTCACTTTTATCATTATTAGAAAGTTTTAGAAGGGTTGGGAAAAAGGGGGGGGGGAGACAAAAGAAGTGAGAAGTCAGAGCCCTGAATAATCACACCTGTTTACTTGACTTATAAAAGGGCAGGATGTGCCTCTATCAGTTTAATAAAAGATGTTCTATCAATTTAGACAATTATACCAAAGATTAAGAATGTCATGAAGCTGATGAAATCTCCTAGGTAACATTAAAAAATAATATGCTTTTAGATCACATCATATATTAAATGACAACTGCCAATTTTTTTAAAGGAGTACTCAAAATTCTTTCTTGAATGACAATTTGAAGTTAAAATACTTTGTTCTTCACAGTTAACTTCATTGACATGACACTTCTTGACTAGGGAAACTTGGCGCCTAAGAGCTTTTTCTTCATCTAAGTAAAAGTAGAGCACAAGATAGCCTATCTTATGGCCTCCCTGCATATTTGCTTAATTAAGGAACAATAAGAAATGTCTTGCTGGCACATGACTTGGCTTAACATATCTAAATATGACTTACATTTAAGTCTTACTTACATTTGCTCTCCTCTTGACTTGTTTTCTTGGCTCTGAACAATTGCTTTTCCTATTGTTACCTTAGTAAAAGTGACTTCGAGCTTTAATAGAAACATAGGGTTATGATGGGAAAATGCAGATGAACCCACATGATCTTGGCCAGACCCAGCCCTGCGGAGAACGGACGGATGGCAGGACCAGAGGGGACTGGTTTAATGCAGCTCTCCTGCATGGTCCCTGCTTGCTCAGTGTGCATAATCCTATGGGCTCCTTCCTGAGTACTGTTACCCGAGTAACCTGACAGCCATGGGGATTCTGAGAGGACCTCAACATGGGAACTATGGAAACAGCTACAATCATTTACTCACCTTTAAACAATGCCTTTGCTATAGTCTTGGTACCTGGATAGGAGACTCCACCAGTCCTCCTAGCCTCTACCATAAGGAGTCTCCCCCCAGTAAAAGTCCGGTGCTCTTCAGTTGGCCCAAACAACAAAGGAAGAGGGCATGAGCTCCACTGGCCGTGTGTTGGCCTGGAACTCATGCACTGGTGACAAGCTCTCGGGGAACAGGATAGAAGCAGAGATATCGTTGGCCGGTCAGGATGTTCTCCCCTCTAAGGAGCTCTGGCTGCTGCTCACCCCAGCTTTGCATTGTGCTTTCTTTGCCAAAATCTGCCTTCTGCTCCTCCTCCTCCATCTCTAGCCTCACCTTCTGGATCCCATCCCAGTTTCATAATTTAACTCTCTGCCCTGCCAGGCAAAGCACCAAGTGCTCCTGGCTTGTTTGTGACAAGGTATAAGAAGCCCATTGTCATTTTGCACTTTTCAACTTCTGGGTCCCCGGTACATGATCCTTTTGCTGATGCAGTACAAGTGAGCCTGTTATTTTTATTCCCAGTACCATTTGCAGGAACAGTACTCATTTATCAGGTCCTTAGCCTGCATATGTCATAAGCACTATCTCATTTAATCTTTACAGCAATTCTATGGGGAAACCAATTCTGGGAGGCTAAGTAAATTATCAGGAACTAGAGAGATAGTAAGTCATTTAGTTGAGCTATAATTCTCAGAAAAACCAACTCGGATAATGTAAGTATGAGTTTTCATTGCATTTTGGTGGTACAGACAAAAGATCCTTAAACATTGCTCTTTGTGAGTTTGGAGGATGAGGGATTCTCTTCTGATTTTCTTATAAAGGTGCCAGAATCTTCATCGATTTGACTGCTTAGGAAGCGAGTGTAGGTCACTGGACTCCTCTAAGATATATTATCTGGACCCCACCCCAGGCTTGCAGTCTGGCCTTTTGATGCTTACTGTGAGGCACTGATGGAGGGTGTTTGACTCCAGTGCTTTCCTTGTGCCCTTCTGTCCATGGCATGCCTGTGAATAACTTATGCAGTGTTCATGTGCTGTTTTACCTCCATGGCCTGGCTTCTGGTGGGTGTTCAAAAGTATATCCATGGGATCAATTAACAAATTTTGGTGGCTCATTTTAGCAAAAGCTATCTTGCAAGATGACTTCATCAGAGAAAGAACGTGGAAGGGAAATGATGGTGAATTTTTCAGTTGCAATGGGACATTATTTACGTTATTTACATGTACATATCACCCTTGTTCTCTCCTTAAAGAGAGAAGTGGGAGATATGTAAAATAATACATCAACACATCTTTTGAATTCTTAAAAAAAAAGACTTTAAAATCAAGATACACTTGATGTTGCAAAAACATCCAGTGTTATTTAAAAACCACTGCATGGTCCTTACTAACATGGAACTTCTGCATCCCCGTCTACAGGCTCAGTCTGCATGCAAAGAGTGGGGGCCACCTGATGGTCTGAACAAACTGGGAAGGAAACCAGACATTTCTCCAGAGCAGGAAAACTCTCTGGAGAGGATGGGTGAGGAACAGTTCTGATTCCAGAAAAAACTTCTCCAGTTATTCAGTTTATCCTGACTGCAGGGGTGAATCAGTCCTATCACAGATGACTTGTGGAAAAAAGGCAGGTCAACAATAGAAAGCAATTTTCTAAATGTATAGGATCTCAGACTATGGAAGATAACAGGAGAAATGAAAGCAACATGTTTCAAATGTGGTGCGATGGCAATCTAATGCTAGAGAGATAGAAAAGCAAAATGACTAATAGGCAGAAACAAAGGAGAGTCGAAAGTCAGAAAATCAGTTTATGGGGATAAGTCACATAACATTGAAGGAAAAGAGAAAACACACAAACGATAGGACTCTGGTCTTTGGGTAATAAATAAGGCAATTTGCATGCACAAGTGGCTCAAAATGGAATTGTATGGGAAGAAAACCAAGCAATAATTCAAAGTGAAAAATCATCCCATCCTCAAATAAAAACGCAACTCTTCTTATCAAATAATATAGTCAACCAACCCATTCTAGTCAATGTAAGGAAGTACTTTTGGTAGAGGGTTCAATTTAAGATGCAAAAGGACTCATGCATGAAGAGTAACGGTGTTTTGCTGAAGGCCAAGGTCATGACTTTATATGTCGTGTACAGTACTTGGTACATTTGGTGCTGTTAGTGTTATCACTGTTAGTTCCGTAAGGAAAAATTGAAAAAGTCGGTCAAGGAGAGGGAAGCATTCATGCGATAGCCTTTTAGAAATAAATACCACACGCTGCTATTTAGAATGGGTTAAACATAATGAAATTATAGATAAAGTTTGCATTCTATCCTCCTAACATATTTGGAACTATTTTATTAAATATAAAGACTTCCCTAAACAGATGAGTAATGGTAATCAAGCCTTCTATTTATTTCTGCTGCAGCATGGAAGTAACTGCATAACTCTGATAATTCCAATAGGCACTAGAATGGACATGTACACAGAGGGGGAACATGTCAGATTAATTGTGCTCTAAGACCAGAAGCACGGCAGACAATTTGTGTTGATAGTTTAATTACGATGTGCCTTCAATTGGTCAGTCCTTCTGGATGGTAATCGTTTGTGCTCAGAGATGATCTAACATTTTTACTCTGTTTTCCCTGTGAGTCCAAGAATAGTCTAAAGCCTTAATTATCTAGTATGGTTAGAGGGGGAGGCAATTTTAATTTTCTGGGTAACTGAAACATAAACATTTAGGGTAAAAAAACTTTGGTTTCTATCAAGTTTTACTGATAATTTCCCCAAATACATTGCAATAGAGTTTCACGTCAGCATACTTACCTTGCTCAAATTCAAGTACATAAATTTCTGAGCAGTATCACGATGAACATAGGGAAGGAGAGAGAGAGAAAGAGAGAGAGAGAGCAGGAGAGAGAATTGTAATAATTTGGGGCAATGTCCCTGGTCTCCTGTTTCACTTGAGTATTGCCACGGGGTAACAGTACAATGAGAGGCGTGTCAGCTGTTTAAATGGCCACAGTCCCTGTATCTCGGAGCAAGATACCTCTCCTCTCTGAGTGGGGTTCTGGGAACCCAGAAATAGGAAATGCTATCCACACAGCATTGTATCTAAATACTAGACCATCGTACCGTCCATTGTTCAGTCTCGGGAACAATGATCTATTCCAGTCTGGGAGAAAAAATAGTCTGGATTGAATTTTCTGTAAGTCAGTACTATGCTTCATTTTATGGTGGACATAAAAGAATTTTTTTTCCCAAGGGTGCTTTTTACTGTAGCTGAAACCCTCACCTCCATGTAAGCTGTGACTCTATTTTACATACATATTTATTATAAAGAAGTACTACAGGTGAGTTTCAACTTGGCTTGGGCGCCATAATTATTACATAATGTACATGATAAAATGTTAGATTTATTAATAAATTCGTTTTCTCATTTTTCTTTTTGGTCATTTGCTCCTTGGTCCTAAACATATAGTTTAGAAACAGCAGCAGTATAAATGCTATGTAATGTCTTAGGAGAAAATAGTATAGTGAGGAATGATCACATATTTTTATACTATAAAATTGCTGGATTCTTTATTTCTTTGATTTATTAAGCCACATTAAAATCATTTCTATTTTCTTATCGAAAATGGCTTTTACCCACTCTTGATTATAATCTCCTGTCTGTTTCATTTGCACTCTTACCTATCCAGCTCAGCGCAGCAGACGTGGGCCACATGTGAGTATTTGAATTTCGGTTATTTAAAATTGAGTATAATATAAAATTCCATTTTTTAGTAGCATTTAAGTGCCCAACAGCTACCTTTGTCTTTTGGCTATCATACAAGACATAGATAAAACATTTCCATGGTTCTATTGGCCAAAGCTGCACTAGAGTTTTAATTTCTTCTTTCAGATTTTATTTATTTATTCATTGAAGAGAGAGGGGGGCGGGGAAAGCAGGTTCCATGTAGGGAGCCTGATGTGGGACTCGATCCCAGGACTCCAGGACCACACCTTGGGCCAAAGGCAGGAGCTAAACTGAGCCACTCAGGCATTCCTAGATTTTTAATTTAAAGATTGGAGAAATTTCACATCCTACTTAAATTATGAAGTAATTCTTTCCCTTCAGAATGAAAATAAATTTTTTTTTGCTATTTATTACTACTTAGGCATTGCTATATTCCTATACCTCTAGGCAGCAAGAGGAAACACATTCTTGATTTTTCCTAGTGTTAACTCCTCAGAGTTTATTTTTGCTTTTTGCTGTTTCTTTTATTTTCATTGATCTCAAGATTTATTGATGTTTCTGATATTCAGAAATGGTAGAATTTTAAAATTGTGGATTACTTAAATTATACAGACATATCCCTTGTTTGTAGAAATAAACTATTTAAAATACATGGTGTAATTTACAGCTTTTTGGAATCATGAAATGGTTCGGTAGGTTTAACCCTTCTAGGCATAACAATGTAAGATCAGGACAAAAAGTAAACACATACGGAAAATCCAAACAATTTGCAGTTCTCTTTGAGAGACACAAAGCAGGCAGAGACTAGTGGAGAGGGGTCTGACTTTGAAAGGTGGATTACAACAGGTGAGATTGGAAGTTTGTGATCTTTTTGAGGACATTCCCTTATTGGAATATGGTTCTGATTGCCTTGTTGGCTTGAGATTTCAGGAGACGGTTTGGCGGCTGGTCAAGCAGCCAAAAAGTTAGAGGATAAATCCTTGTGGGTGAGAGCTACAAAGGAGGTGAATTCCAAATTTGTATAAAAACTTTTTCTAGATCCTTAGATTCCTAGCAAACAACATATAGTGGGAAGCCTTGTGAATACAACAGTAAAGCATCAGTGGAAACTGAAATAATTAAGCAGAGATTTTAGCTGCTGAGTACCACATGGGAGATAGTTTACAGCCTGAGTCCAGCTAGATTAACAGCCTGCTATTGCAAAAGTCATTCTTTAGAGGATCATTACGGAATCCAGAGCCTCAATAACATACTATTTTTAACGTCCAGTATCAAAATTTTAAAAATCACTATATGTGCAATGAGACAAGAAGATATGACCCACATCAGGAAAAACAAAGTCAGTCAATGGAAAGTCACCTTGAAGTAATTCAATGTTATAATTAGCAGACAAAGGCTTTAAAATAGCTATTATAAGTAACTGAGGGCATAAAGGCAAATACACACATAATAAATTAAGATGTATGGAATACTGATAGAGAAATAGAAACTTTGCAGAGTAACTAAATGGAAATCGTGGAATTGTAAAGTATAGTTACAGAGAAAATAAATCACAGGATGGGTTTAAGGGCTGGTTGAATAAGAGTAAAGGAAAAGTTGGTGACCTTGAAGATCCATCAATAGAAATTATCCAACCAAAAAATAGAGAAAAACATGACTGAAAGAAAATGATCACAGCCTGAGAGGTCTGTGGGACCATATTAAGTATTCTAACAGGTGTCATTGGAGTCTCAGAGGAAAGGGCAAACAGAATGAACAGAAAATATATTTTAAAAAATAATGGCCAAAATCTTCCCAAATTTGGTGCAACACCAAAGAATCTCAGTGAATCCCAAAGATAGAAAGAAAGTCAAACCCAGACATATTGGAGGCAAAGAAGGTAAAAAACAAAGATCAAGAGAAAATGATGGAATCAGATGGAGAAGAACAACATATAACATAAAGGAAGAAATGATAAAAATAATTACTGACTTCTCATCAGAAAAAATGAAGGCCAAAACTCAAACAAAGCAAACTCAATACAAATGAACCATATCTTTAAAATGATGAAAGAAAAAAAAACATGTCAGTCAAAATTCTATGATCAGTGAACTTATCCTTCAAAATGGAAGATGAAATAAAACGTTTTGAGTTAAAGAAGTTGAGAGAATTTATTACCAGCAGAAGTACATTGCAAGGAAAGCTCCAGGACATTCCTCAGGCCAAAGGGGAAAACCAGAAGGAAGGAGGACCACTAAAAACCACAAGTAGGTGGGAAACATAGGAGATTATATATGTAGATTTATTTTCTTCTCTTAATTTTATGTGAGATATAGGTCTATTCAAAGCAATAGTCCTAACTTGGCGGAGGGCTTTATAGTGGTTGTTGAAATAATTGATATGATAGCAATAGCAAAGGGAGGTAAATGACATGATACTTTTGCAAGGTTCTTATATTTTATTCAAAATAGTACAGTATTAACTCAGGGTGAACTTTTTAACTTAAAGAGACACATTGAAATTCCTAGATTATCCACTAAAAATGCAAAGGAACATAGATTAAAAATCCAGGAGAAGGATTAAAATGAAATACTAGAAATATTCAGTTATTTTAAAAGAAGACAGGAAAGGAGAGAGAAACCAAATGAGATAAATATCAACAAAGAGCAAAATCACAAACCTAAAAACAACCATATCTATGACTACATTAAGTATAAATGAATAAAATACTACAATTAAAAGGGAGAGATTGTAGGGTTTGCTAAAATAAAAAAGCAATACCCTACTGTATGTTGTCTACAAGAGACACACTTAAAATGCAAAGACACAAATGAATTTAAAGCTAAAAGAATAGAAAAAGGCATATTGTGCAAATGTTAATTGTAAGAATCTGGCATGTGTACGTTAAAACCAAACTCGACTTTAAGAAAAGGAATGTTTGCAGAGGTAAAGAGACATTTGAACCACAATGAAAGGGTCAGTACATCTGGATGACATAATTATATTATGTCCTGAATTATTACTATGTACATGATTATTAATACACTTAATAATGTACACATAATAATCATGATGTCGCAAAAATAGAGCCTCAGAATAAAAGCTCTCAGAACTAAAAGGAAATATAAATCATTACAATCATATTGGCAGATGTAATACTCCCTTCTACTGCAATCAGTCATTTTCTAGAACTAGAAAAATCAGTAAAGGTATATATAAAAGATAGGAATAATGCCATCAACAACCTTGATCTAATTGACATTTATAGAACACAGCTCTCAACAACTGCAGAATACACAGTCTTTTCAGGCATGTGTAGAATGTTCAACAAGGTTGGTCATCTGTTAGACCATAAAACAAATCTCAAATTTCAAAAGTGTGACATCTTAAAAAAAAATATGTTCTCTGAAGAAAAAAAGGGGGGAATTAAATTAAAATACATGGTTCAACTTCTTCTGAAAATCAGTTTCACATTTTTACAGAGCGAAGATTATAATATTCAGACAGAATTCACTAACGCATTTTAATACTTCTATAAATAAAATTATGATGATTTGAAGTTAGGATTTCAACATAGAAATTTTAGAAGCAGAGGAACACATCAGACTTAGTGCTGAAACTGAAAAGTAAGTTGTCAGTAGAACAAGATAGCTCAACATAGATTCACTGGACAGAAAAGTAGGCTTGATATTGCTCTAAAATGTTATAAGTAGCTAGTGCCAATTAAATCTGTCTACATTAAAAATATATATGATACTCCTACATTTGGATTGAGATATAAAGTGAAAAGTTTTTTGCAAGATAATTTGTCAGTATGTTTCATAAGTCTTGGAACAGATCCTGTTATGCCACTTTTCAAAAAAATATTGCCTGAAATGTTCTGATTTGTATGACCAAAAATATCCAGTACAGTGTTATTGATATGTTAGTCTTATTATAGAATATTATTTTAGTTTTATTATAGAATATTATTCACGCAGGAATAAGCTCATATAATATATTGCTAAGCAACACAATCAGATTATATAAAAAGTATGCATAGAATGATACAATTCTATAAAAATTACATATTTATAATGCATTAGAAAAATTATGAAAGAATAAATATCAGGTAATTGATAGTATTTTCACTAGAAAGTGTCTTCTTTTGTGCTTTCTTTTCACAAAATGTTCTTTAAAAATACGCAATATTATACTTTATCAAAATTATGGCCTAATTGTTTTCTCAACATCATGACTAACATACAATGACTACACATTGAGTCTTAGTGCTTTGTGTATGTCATATCATTATTCTTCCCAGTGATAAATATTTCCATTGTATAGATGAGGAAAATGAGACAGATTGAGTGATATGCTCAAATGTGTGCAGGTGGCATGTGGTCAGGCTGAGATGTGGTCCCAAGAAGACCAACTCCAGAGCAAGAGGAAAAGCTACTAAAAGAGAAAACTGCTCAATAACAAGATCATGTTCTCTCAGTAGGCCAGCAAAGAAAAGTAAATGCAAAGTGTTGAGCCAATGGGGATACCTGTTGGGCTTCAGGTCTGAAAGTATGTGGGGTTGGACAGAATTTTGCTACTGGGAGTAATAGGGCCCAAAGATACTTCAAAGAATTCAGAGGCAGGACATTGGGATTATTGTTTTAAAACAGGTCTAGAGCAGAGCTCCCAGGTTGGTGAAAGATGGGAGAAACCTGTCCCTGCCACCGGTATGATCAGGGACTATATCCTGTGTGAACCTGTGTGAACCTGTGTGTACAGAAAGGAGGATGACATAGATACCGTTTTGTCATCAGGAATTGAGCAAATTGTTCCTTGAATGTGTGTTGTCGGCATCCCTGCAAAGCAAGAAACTGCTGTGACCCCGTCACCACTGGTTCTGGAGTCAAGACTCTTGGGATGTGGAAGAGTGACTACAAAGGGGTCCACACAGGGAAAAGCACAGAAAGAGAGATAAATGTGCCCAACAAAATGAAACGTTTCACAAATGAGCCTGCAGAGCAAAATTTCAAAGGGTGTTGAAGACTTCCAATGCTGAGAAAGAGAGCCAAAATGTCAAGAATGCACTATAGACAAAATCAAAATAATAGAAAATTTGGAAAATGACTTTAAATATGCTTAGGAATCATCAGTGAGATAAATGAAGGAACAGCACCTGTAACAAGAATAACAAATGACAAAAGACTGGAGCATAAAATAACAAGTGGGAAATCTTGGAAATAAAAAAAATAGTAATTCATATAAAATACAAAAATGACCAGGTGAATTCTAGACTGGATACAATCACACTGGAATTAGAAAAATCAGAGAGAGTACTGAAGACTTCACCTAGAATATGCCTGTCTGTCTCTTTCTTATCTATCTTTATATTTGTATATGGATAAATAGATATTCTTTCTATATATATATTTTTAAAAGATACAAAGCTATATACCCAAAGTTACAAAGTTCTAGTTATGAGAAGTTAGTGCTGGAGGTGAAAGTACAGCACAATGACTATAGTTAATCATACTGTATTGCATATGTGAAAATGGCTAAGGGAGTAGATCTTAAAAGTCCTCATCATAAGAAAAAAGTTTATAACTATGTGAGGAGACAGATGGCAACTAGACTTATCGTGGTGATCATTTCACAATACACACATATACAAAGTCATTATATTGTACACCTAAACCTAATACAATGTTTATGTCAACTGTATCTGCATAAAATATTTCATGAAGAAATACTGTATAAAATTGTAAACTTAAACACTTAAAGCAGGTAAGTCAAAGAGCCATGACATAGGTCTAATAAGACTCTAATAGAAAGAAATAATGGAGAAGTAATAGTGGATGAAGTAATTGCTGAAAATTTCCCAACATCGATTCAAGATATAGGTTCTTATATTAAAAATTCCTTTCAAATAAAGAATCAAAAACAGAAAAAAGAGTAAAAAGAAATCCACATTTAGATATTTCATAGTGTGACAGCATAATATAAAAGAGCCCACCAGAAAGAAAAGATAGGTTATACAAAAGTCTTTGATGGCAGACATCTCACGTGTAGTAAATCATACCGGAAGACAATGGATAAATATATTTAGGGCCATCCACCTTAACTTCTATACCCAACTAACTTATTATTCATTAAATAATATTTTTTCTTTTAAAAAATTTCAGAAATATGAAGACAGAGTTTGCTACTTCCAGGCCACACTGAAAGAATTCCTGATGAAGTATTTCAGTGAGGAGAAAAAGAAATATAGAGTGGAATAGAAAAGGAATAGTAAAACTGATAACATGGGGCACCTGGGTGACTCAGTGGTTGAGCATCTGCCTTTGGCTCAGGTTGTGATCCAGGGTCCTGAGATTGAGTTCTGCATCGGGCTCTCCACAGGGAGCCTGCTTCTCCCTCTGCCTATGTCTCTGTCTCTCTCTCTGTGTCTTTCATGAATAAATAAATAAAATCTTAAAAAAAACCCAAACTGATACCACATTTGAATGTAACAAAATACACACACTCTTTTTCTTTTGTTCTTAAGAATAAAACAAGAACTGTTCAACACCAACAATAAGACAGAGAGGGTGGTGATACAGAGAGAAAGTGAAACAGAAAGATGGACAGAGAGGATTGAGGAGTGAAGGGTATTGCTCAGGGCATAATGTGAGCCCTTGTGCTTTTCAGAAGCAGAGCAGAGGCACCGGGTAACCATAAGATCTTGTGATAAACATTTTTAGTTAATTTCCCAAGGTAAATGGAGAAAAGAAGTATAGAAAAGTTCATCAAACAATCAGAAATCAGGATTGGAAATAAAGGGAAAAAAGGTATAATGAAAAAAAATTGCAGTGAAGCCAGTCCCAAATATATCCATAATTGTAGGAAATGTTTGTAGATTAAACACCTTTATTACAAGATTGGCACTAGCATAGTGAAATTTTTTAAAAAGTATAGCTGTATTCTGTTTAAATGAAACAAAATCACACTGAAGTATCAAAAATAAGGAATGGAAGTAGATCTCATAACTTTAAATGTTGGTATAGCAACATTAATACCACGCAAAAAAAAAAAAAAAGTTCATGGCCAAATTCATTGTTCTGGTTAAGGAATGATAATGCATGATTTTGATGAATAAGGAAGCACTCTGCCCAGGTCAGCATACATGTATTTTTAGAATTTGGAATACCATCACATCCCACCCTCCCTAGAGCACACCCCTAACGTCAGGGCATTTTATGAGAGTTTTTTTTTTTTTTCCTTCTGAAATCCCTGCTATTTTCATGTTTAATTTCTATGAGTTGAAAGAAGAAGTGATTCTGTTTCCAATTTTATTTTTTATTCTTGCTGCAGTTTTTTCTCGCCTAGTTGTAGGCACAGTAGAGAAAGTGATGAAAAGCATGTACAAGGGAAATGAAAAATGAACAAAATACATAAAAGTACTCGCTGAGGTGGAAGAGGCAAGTCATTATGTGAGAAGACAAGGCAATTAACTGCAAGGTGCGTGGCCGCAGAGATGCAAGGAGTGAGGCTGCTCAGGAGTAAGGGTCTTGGCTTGAGAGAGGGGCCTCCACTGGAAGGCCGGGAAGCCTTGTGGTATGGAGGTTGCCCCACCAAAGTTACCATCCTCCTTGCAGAAACACTGAGACAGAGACCAGACTCAATGCTTTTATCTTGCCCAGGATGGAAAAGGAAACCAAGACCTGGTTAAAAAATGGCTTCATTTTGGGGCACCTGGGTGGCTCAGTCAGATGGGCATTGGACTCTTGGTTTGGGGTCAGGGTCTCAGGATGGTGAGATCCTGTATGGAGTGGTGCTGAGACTGCGTCAGATTCTGTCTCTCTCTCCCTCTGTCCCTCCTCAACCTCACGGGGAGTCTTTTCTCTCTCACAAAAAAAAAAAAAAAAAAAAAAAGGCTTCATTTTAAAATCTGGAATGTGGGTGTAAATCTTTTAGAAGAAGGTTAGAGAAATTTTTCCAGTGTTGTAAAAAGGATGTGAACTGAAGCCCTTCATGGGACCTCAGGAGGTTCTGGGCTTCAACCAAAAGGAACAGGGTTTGGTTGTCAAATAGTATTAAACCCAAATGGAAAGATACATGGGGGTGACTTTGTAAGTCCTTTCAAATTTAAAGAAGCATCAAATTCAATCTGAAGCATCACAGCAGATGTGCACCAGACAGGGAATGATTATTAATATTTGAAAGACATACTTGCTTGCAAAAGTTTAAAAAATAGAAGGTAGTTCTTGTTCGGCCTTGTGTGGATTTTTGGTCAAGTTGGGGAATAACTCCATGGCCTCTTTGCATCCTATTTCTTCCATTCCTGGAATTTATAAACACTCAGTGATTGGAATTAGAGTTCTCCTTTAAGTCTATTTTATGCTTCTTCCTTCTTCCTTGAGTTTCTGTCCAGATACTTCCAGAAGAATCCCAGGCATCTTTGGAGAGTGTGAGTTGGAGGAGAGTTTGTCCACTGGATATAGTGGAGATGCCATCACCAACATGTAAATACGATTCATGCATCTGCAGGCACCCCAGAGGCCACTGGTCAGACCACCATTTCCCGAAGCCCAGGTAAAAATATTTCCTTTACTATACAGCCCTAGAGGGAGAGGAGAAACCCAAAACACAGCTTGCTTTCCATAGAGCCATTTCATTTGAAATAGTCAGTTTTATATTACTGCTTAGCCATGAGAGTGTTTCTGTGTCACTCTCCATTACTGTACATTTAATAAAGAAAAATGTGTGCTTTTGAAAACGCCATGTCACATATGTGAAGTATTTTTTAATAAAAGTCTCTATGTCTTCCAACAATTAATCACCTATTTGTTAGTGACAATTAGATATAGTTTAATATAGCTTCTCTTTTGTGTGATAATTAGACATGTATTTTTTTTAAAGATTTTATTTGTTTATTTGTGAGAGAGAAAGAGAGAGTACATGAGTTGGGGGAGATGCAGAGGGAGAGGGAGAGAGAGAGAATCTTAAGCTGACTCCATACTGAGCAGGGAGCCTTACTTGGGGCTTGATCCCATGATCCTGAGATCATGACCTGAGCTGAAATCGAGTCAGAAGTTTAACCAACTGAGACACCCAGGCACCCATATATATATTTTAAAGTACCTTTCTTGAAGGAATAGGAAGAAATTTACTCTTGTCTGGGACAAAATGGGACAGTGCAAATATTTGCTATAAAATAAGTAAATGGAATTCAAGTGACTTGAGTTTGGAGATTACTGAGAAATTCCTATATATAAAATTCCTGAGCTCAATAAAGGCCTGTGTAGGATACTTTATTTTTTTTTAAAGATTTTATTTATTTATTCATAGAGATACAGAGAGAGAAAGAGAGAGAGAGAGGCAGAGACACAGGCAGAGGGAGAAGCAGGCTCCATGCAGAGAGCCCGACGTGGGACTCGATCCAGGGTCTCCGGGATCACGCCCTGGGCTGCAGGCGGCGCTAAACCGCTGGGCCACTGGGGCTGCCCTGTAGGATACTTTAGATGGTAAATATATATTTGCATTTTGACCTTGTGATCAATTCCTAAACTTTACCAGCTATTTTAGTTTTTTTTTTTGTTTGTTTGTTTGTTTTTTTTTTTTTTTTTTTTTTTTTTTTTTTTTTTTTGGCAGCTGCTGCCTGGGAATAACCCTTTTTATAGCTTTCAGATACTGCAGCATCTATAAATAGCCTTAGCATTACATTAGGTAAGAGAGAGTCCAATACTCTATTGCATGAGCATGAGCATGGAATTTTGAATTTTGAATTAAAAAGTAGTTTAAATGGCATTTTAGTTTTAGTAGTGAAATTAAAAGCAAGACACAAATCACAGAAGAGGGACAAACAGATGTTTCTCTGATAGTTAGATTCCTTAGAAAATTGACTATAAATTCAGGAAGATAATTATTAACACTGGATTATATAATCAGTCTGATTTGGCTGGTTATCTACAAAGTCATTAAAAAGTGTCAGAAGAATCAAATGTATATTGTATACCCAGCAGAAGCTGCTGTTGGTCTTCATTGAAATCCTTTCCGCATATCCTTTTTGTATAACTTAATTAGCAAAGTTAAAATTAAGATGAGACTCCAGTGTGTTTAGATGAAACAATTTCTATGAGAGGACACTTCATTAAAACATTTTAATAATGCAGTAAACTCTTGGTTATCAAAGAAATCTCTTAAAATTATCTTTTCCAATAAATGTGATTATTCAATCTAAAATATTTGTGCTGTTCAAGAAAAAGCCAAATTCTGCTCCTGCCATGTTACATATGTCAGGCACCTGTTATGTGCCCTGCTAACAATCTTCACTTGCTCATCTTTTTTAATGATGCTATCACTAGAGTATATTCCACAGGTATTTGTTGAGTATCTAGTGTATGTTTGACACCATTCTAGGCTCTATGGAAACAGTAGTGAAGTGGACAAAATAACTATTCTCATGAAGCTCACACTCTGAGGAAGACAGGCAAGAAAACTGATACATAATACAGATATTTAGATAGTCATAATGTTGTGCAACCATCATCAAAATCAATTTTCATCAGCCCAAAAAGAAACTCTATCCTATAGCTATCACCCCCAATTCTCTCATCTCCCCCAACCCCAGGCCTAGACAACCAGTAATCCACTTCTGTCTCTATGGGTAGAATTACCCATCCTAGATATTTCATAAAATTAAATTATGCAGTATGTAATAATTTGTGACTGGCTTTTTTAACTTAACATAATGTTTTTACGGTTTATTCCTGTTGTAGTGTGTATTGATACTTTTTGTTGGTGAATGATATTCTTTTAAATAGATTTTTATTTATCCATTCATTAGTTGATGGGCACTGTGTGGTTTCCACTTCTTGGTGATTATGAATAAAGCTGCTATGAATATTCAGGCACAAGATTTTGTGTGGACATAAGTTCCCACTTCTATTGGGTATATACCTTGGAATGGAGTTACCAGTAAATGGTAATTATTTGTTTAGTCTTTTGAAGAGCTGCTGGAGTGTTGTTCAAAATTCTTGCATCATATTTTATTCTCATCCATGGTGTATGAAGGTTTCAGTTTCTCCACATTTGTTCCAATATATGTTATTATCTGTTGTTGTTTTTCATTTTAGTTATGCTAATGAGCATGAAGTGGTATCTGGTTGTAGTTTTGACTTGAATTCCCTTGATGACTAATGATGTTGAGCATCTTTTCATGTGCTTAGTGGTCATTTATATATATTTTTTGACAAGTGTCTACTCAGATCATTGCCTATTTTTAAATTAAGTTATTTGTCTTTTTGTCATCTACATAAAAGTATTATTTGTTATTTATATATATGTTCTAGATATGGCTCTTGTTGAATAAATGGTTGGCAAATATTTTCTCCCTTTCAGTGTGTTGTCTTTTTACCATCTTGATGATATCCTTTGAAACACAAAAGTTTTTAATTTTCATGAAGTCCAAGTTATCTGTTTTTTATTCGGTTCCTTGTAATTTTTGGTGTGATATATTAGAAACCATTGCCAAATGCAAGGTCACAGAGATTTACTACTATGTTTTCTTTTATAAAAGTTTTATAGGTTTAGCTCTTCCTTTTTAGTCTTTGATTCCTTTTGAGTAAATTTACAAATGTGGTGTGAGGTAGGGATAACATGCTATTTTTGATAGAGCTATTATTTTCCAGGAAGGAATAAACTTTGTTTTGATAAAAGTGGTTTCAGAAAAATAGCGTTAACTTATTAAAAGCTCTTTGCGCATATGTAGGCACTTTTCTGAGCATCATATAGAAAAATCTCTAGCTTTCAAGGGGTTATATTGTACATTGACAGATGTAAATGAATAAATATGACAGAATTATGTCATGTAAAAATATGAAAACTACCAAATAATAAAAGGGGATGGAGAGGGCTGGATGCTGTTTTTATATTGAGTTATCAGAGAAGATGTCTCACGGAGGGCAATTTTTGAGTAGAGACTTGAAAAAAGTGGGGAAGTAAGACCTGAATATATGTGGTAGAAAGGCATCTCAAATAGAACAGCATATACCAGGGCCCTGAGGTGGGAGCATACCTAAGGAACAGCTAGGAGGATGGTATAACTAGAAAGAGGAGGGAAGTGATAGGCACGGAGAACTGTGGGTACTGGTGTGCACTTGAAGCCTCATGGATGGTGGTAGCAACATTGCATGTAACATTGATCAGGACTGGAAGACATTGGAGGGATCTAAAGTGGAGATATTAAGTATGACTTTATGCTTTACAAGGATCACCTTGTTGCAGGTTGGAAAATAATTTGAAGCCAGTTGAAAAAGCGATAATTCAGGCTACAGAGAAAGGAGGCTTGGTTCAAGGTGGTAGTGCTGGAGATGATCAGATAGAAAGCATATTTTGAAGACATAACCAACAGACGGGTATTGTGAGAAAAGGAGAGACATTGGGCAATTGGAAGTATGAGTTGCCATTAACTAAGATGGGGAGTACAGGATATGCTTATCTTAGGAAACAGGTAGACTTCAACTTGGAGCATATTAAAATTGAGATGTCTATCAGAGAACCAAGTGAAAATGAGTATTTGATACAATTCTGAGTATGAAGAGTAGGGTCTGACCTGAAGGTATAAATTTGAAGGTTTACGGCATAGAGTTAGTGTTTTCAACCTTTAGACTGGATGATGTCACTCAGGGAATGAGAAGAAAAGAGGGAGGAGGCTTAAGAAATGATCCCATGAGCTGCTTCTAAGTGGAAGGAAGAAAACGAATTGGCAAAGATGTCCAAGAAGTTGTAACTAACAAGCTAGGAGAACCCAGAGAAGGTTGTGCCATGATTGGTGTGGGTTCTAGAGGAAATTGAGGGAAAGGGAATAGAGGTAGTAAGATGACAGTAAGTTATTTAGATTTAACAAATAGTAGGCACTTCCTATATTCCAGCAATAGTTTTCAAGATAGCTCAGTGAAGAAAGGGACCCAAACTTAGCCTTTGTAGTGATGACATTCTACTGGGGGGACACAGACAATAAATGATAAATATGTAAATAATATAATATGTGAAGATAATTCCTGCACTGGAAAATAAATAGAGCAAGTAAGAATTGTACATTTTTTTCCTGAACAATGGAAAGAGTTGAATATCCTTCACCTAAGATGGAGAGATTATGGGTGAAACATTTGGAGGGTAGAGGTTATTTAATATCTCTGTTTGCTCAATTACTATCTCTAAAACACTAAAATAGTAAGTTTTCAGGGAATTTCCATTTAGTAAAAAATGTTTATCAATAACAGTCCATTGAACTTAATCTTACTTTCACATTTCTTAAGGTCTTCCAAATTCCATGATTTTTATTGTTAATGTGGTATTGTCTTGCCCCTACAAAAAACAAAAAAAAAAGAAAAAAAAAACGTTTTTTTTTTAGATAATAAATCTTTGACATGAGTTAGTAAATGTTTTCTATTAAAGAAATCATATAATATGTTTTTAAAGGCTCTTTTTTTTTAACTCTTCAATTCAGATACTGAATAAACAGCATCTACTATGTATTCGTAACTCATGTTTGTGAATGATTAACGCTCTTAAGAAGCAAACACCTTTGGTCTGGGAAAGTAAAATAAGGCTTTTAAATATTTAAACTCTATGTTTTTTTTATTAAATATAAAATCTACATAACAGAAAAGATCTTGTCTGCCATATTTTTTACCTATAACCTATGGTTCTGTGGTATGTTATTTATCAACCCTGGTTATATATTCACACATTTAGCTGAATTAAATGAAATAAAACCACTTCCAGTGCCTTTTCTTTTTTTCAGTCAAAGTGATTCTGTTGATGACCTGCTGCCCAGATATCACACTCATGAAGCATGACCTGATTCCCCAGGAAGCTGGCTGCTCATTGAGCTGCTCTGTCCTACTGGTTTGCTTATATCTTGATTATAAGCATTATCACATTGTATTTCTTTTCTTTTTTCCCCCCACAGTTGAAATGTATTGTATTTCAATTATATGCTTGCACTTCTATTCCCTTGGTGTTACTAGAGAACAGAGGGGCCCCAGAGTCTTAATGGTTCCTGATATATGGAAAATGTTCAATAGATGTTAAAAGAATGAAGATATCCACCAATGGTCAAAAGCTTCCATTCACTTCTACCATACATAAATGCTGTATTTGAACTTCCTTCTTGGGAAGTTAAACCAGTGACAACGCCAAAGCAGTATGTCCCTGTTCTTTACTGAAGCCAAATTCCAGACTTCAGGGGACCACCTAAGGTATTCTTCTATGGACTGCTAAGTAGCTGAGAAACTGAAAAGAGAGAATAGGGTAGAGTAACCAGAGCCCAGGTGCAAAAATGACCAAACCTTGTGGACCCTTCTCAGAATTATTATTTTTCATTCTTGCTACAAAGTCAAAGTTTTCTTGAAGTTTCTCAAGCTTCTTGAAAAATAGCACTTGAAGGTGTTATTTTTATAAAGTAAAGAACTTAGTTTTTCAGATACTACACCTAAACTAATGCACACAAATAGGTTATATTCTTTTCTGGCTACTCTGGACCCCCAAAACATTCTGGGTGGGGAGACTAAAGCTATAAAAGCTATTTTCCAGCACGCTAAAGGACAGACTTTAGTGGGACAAGTAGACCTTTATAGACAGTCTTCACTGTCTCACCTTTTCCTCTGATGTCACTTACGTTATCAGCATTTTGAAGAGTGCCTATTTAGGCCAAGAGAAAAGGCAGCTACCTAAGTGTTTGTGAGGGGCACGAGGCCTAGTACAAAAATATCCCACTGGTCTAGGATTTCTCCTTTGCTCTGCCGGAACAAGGGAATTCTCTAGTAGCCATAGTTAAGGGTCACTTTAGCAATTGGAAACAATGATCAAGCAGCAAATTGTTGGCAGGGGAAATCCAGACAGAAGGTAGCTTAAATTGATGGCTTCTGTGGAGGCCAAGGGAATTTGAAACAGAATTTGCCTGGGATTTTGCTTGGCCAAATCACCTTTACAAAAGAACAGTGGTGCCCAAACAATGCCCATACCCCAGATCACATTCAGAAAGCTGGAATCAAGAATTCCTAAATGAATAAAAATCATTCTAGAGGGAATGCCCATCTTCCCAAAAAGGCTTCTCCAATTTATTGTCCCAATTTACACTGAAAGTTATCATTACTCTCCAATTATTCCAAGGAATTCATTATCTGGTGTTATCAGGTGCTAATCAACTTCGGAGGATCTTACATATGATTTACATGAATTTAAACTTTGACTGTAATTGCTTACAATCTTTTTCATTAAACTCATTGGACACGGACACCAATCCAACCCAGATAAAAGATGGATGAATCCAGAGGGATATATATCTTTGTCCTGAAAAGATTCAGATGATAGTGAACAGTACAGTACTGACTGTCCTGTTGTGAATACCAAGAGCCCTCACAAAGCCCATGCCTCTCTGTTGGTGCTTCTCCATAGCATGTCCTGTCCTTACCTCTTCTCAGTACTTACTGTGATCTTCTGGATTATAATTGTCAGGGATATAACTCTCTTCTGGCTATTCCCAGTACCTAGTTCCTTGTAAAAGTGCAAAGCATATTTAATGAAAAAAAAAAAGAGAGATATAAAAAATCCACCAAAAACTTCTGAGAATTTTTGCCTTTAAAGAAGGAAAAATGGTATAAAAGAGAAAGAAAAGCCTGATATTGTGTTACCAAGGCATGAGCTTGAACCAGCTCTGTTACTTACTACTCTTGCTTCTTTAGGAAGTCACTTCTGTTCTAGAAGGCCCAGTTTGTGCATCTGTAGAATAAAGGTGATGACACTTTTCTTATAAGGCAACTTCAGTAGTCAAAGGTTTATTATCATGTAATAGAGTCAGTACAGTATTTGGAACATTCTTGGTAATAGTACAATTATTTATCATGTCCACGTGTATACCGGATAAATGTTCATTAGTAATGCTGCTGGGCAATACCAATTTCTTCTTTCTCATGCAGCCTCTTCATACCTTTGGTGAATCTCCATGAGTGAACACCAGAGACTCTGCACAGTTATCCCCTCAACTTCCTTACAGGTGCACACACTGGAAGATTGAGGGGAAAGCAGTGTGGGTCCATCATACCCAGACCCTTCCAGTGGATACTTCCAGGTATTCTGGCCAGAGAGAAGGTGTTGTGGTCTGTCTTTAGTTGATGTTAACTTATTAAATGTTATTAAATAGGGGCACCTGGGTGGCTCTGTCGGTTAAGCATCTGCCTTGGGCTCAGGTCATGATCCCAAATCCTGGGATCCAGCCCTACATTGGGCACCCTGCTTAGTGGGGACTCTGCTTCTCCCTTTCCCTTTGCCTGCTACTCCCCACCATTCACGTGCACAGTTGCTCTCTCTCAAATAAATAAATAAGTAAAATATTAAATATTATTAAGTGGTATTTACTTATGGTCCATGAAAACAATAAATCAAGGAGAGGACTGGAGTAGAAAATGTAGAAGGTTTCAATGCTGTGCTTGTGTACTTTTCAGTATTCATTAGCGGGAATCTTTAATAGTTCCTATTAAAGGGTTAGTAGCTATTTCTCATAAATTTGCCATCATTTTCAAAGGGCCAGGTAGAGTGCTTGCTTCAGCAGCACATATACAGAGGGCCAGGTAGGTTGTTTTATTTTATTTTGCTTAAAAAAGGATGTTTTGTTTTCAGAATACAAAGGTGCTGTCAGCTTTTATAGGTGACAATAGTAAGTTCTAACAACAATAAAAGTAACATTAATTGAGAATTTATTGTGGGCAAATATGGTGACAGAAGCATGGTACATGTACCATTTGATCTAGATATTATTCTCCAGTGATGTTTGAGAAGATTTCAAACGTCAAGAATATACTACCGAATCCCTAGTTTCCATAGGGAGAAGGAAGTGTTTGGTTCACTTTTCAGAAGAGAAAAATACAGAAAAATTTACAGCTTAAATCTGTCCCAGCTTCCCTTCTTCCTGGTTGGGTAGGCATGACTATATGTGAACAGTGAGTTTGAGAATACGAGCTGAGTATGATGGATTCCATGTAGCCTGCTCTCTTGCTTGCACTTGTCCACCAAGCAAGTGTGTTTAGGCCTGGGCTTGACTTTTGGTAAGCTTAGAAGACTGTTCTTGCCCATGTAGGACCGTGATCAAATGGTAAAATGACCAAATGGACCAAACGGGTGTACACCTAAACCAAATTAAGTCAGTTTTGGCAGTAATATAGCTGATACTTTCATTCTCTTTTCTGTCTCCTGTGTCTTAGTTCTTAATGCATTCTAAACCAGGAGGGAAAAGAAGGTAGAATTTTTATTTGCCATCCCAAAGTTCCAAACCAAAATTTTAAATGGAAAATGAAACACTGAATAACCACCTTTGCATTAAGAACACATCGAATGAATCTGTAGCGGGACATGCAGCACTGATTCATGAATGAAGCAAGTAATTTGGAGCAGGCTCAAAGAAATGGAATTTATGAAGATCTAGTCTTCAGAATACTTTCCTTTTGAAGACAGAGAAGAGATAGATTTGAGTAATATGGTACTGCCAAAGTTTTGCCTGAGTTTAAATGCTTTGAGTCCACACACACACACCCTATAAAACAAAAAAACAATCATTACTTCTAAAACACACATCATTCTCATAGTAGAACAAAATGTGACATTTGTTAACAGAATCCTACCATTCACCTTCTAACCTGATCTCACATTTATTGTAGAACATTGTCTTGTTCTGGATGACAGTAGCTTTTCTTACCAGTTCAGAGTAGTATTTGTAAACTATTTGTAAAATAAAAATATTCTGGTCATCAACATATTGAAAGTGGAGGAAGGTAAATATATACAAGTATTTTTTTTTATCATATACCTATTGTTAGTCTTAACAATAAGATTGTATCCTGTTTCCTTCAGATACAAGTGTTTGCTGTGTCTGAATGGCATGCAGAAGAGCCCCAATAATGCTTTTGGGAGGAAAAAATGAATTGAAACCTAGTCCTCCTCCAGCCCTGTGACACATACACATTTTCTGAAAATTTCACAATGATATTAATAAAAAGACATATTGTTTTATTTGTAGGAGCACAGTGTGTTTTAGAAACTCATACAGGTAAGACTGTATTGCAGGTGAATTTTCACAGCTACTCCTAGGAGGCAACAATGCACCAACATTGCTAACTCTGGGTGTTCCAGTCATTTCGATCTCTTCTCTGAGTTATACCCAAAATTTTAAGGGATAAAACCACAGGACCCCAAGATGGAGTAAAGCCAACTAGACCCATGCTTCCTGGCAATCAGACATTGTACAGATTTTTTCCCTTTTCTCTGAGACTATAAAAGGAAGGTTAGATTAGGTCTGAGAGCACAAGGAACTTCCTTGGGAAGTAAACTTTTCTATACAGTCGTGAAAAGTACGGCTCAGAGGAGTCCAAGAGATAGCCCTCTCACCCCAAAGTCAATAGGAAATTCGAGGCCATTGACATTGTTATTGGCAGAAGGAGATCCTGGATGATTGACATAAATTGCTATCTTAGAAGGACTGTATAGAAATGTCATTTCCAAAATTAAATAGCTCACCTCTCTGTGGCCAGGGGAGGGGTGGCAGGTGGATGGCCGGCGCACAGCAGGGAGCTCACTTGGCATTTAGCTCAGTTACACCAGTGCACGGAAGATACACATCTGAGAAAGGAAAAGAAAGAAAAGAAAAGGGGAAAAGGGATTCCATGGCTTAGAAAACCAAAACCTCACTCCACGCAAACCAGACAGAGAGGACAGACCCCGTTTATGCCTTGCCTGGCTTTGTATCATATTTTCATCTCTAAAGAAATGAAAAAGTAGAGAATTTTTTTCTGATGAATCATCTGATGTGACAAACAAGCGAAACAGAAGCCCTTTCTCGGAATCTCTGCCCAGGAGCAGTGACTACCTGGGCTTGCAACATTCCCTGAGAAGGAAAGAGGAGGAGAATGCAGAAAGTTCCCTCTCTGATGAAAAACATCTCAGCCGACCATTTGCCAACGTTTCATCCTGGTACAAGGTATTAGGGAGAAGTCAAACAAGGGCAGCTTTCAGAGGTGGAATTTGGCAACTGCAGAGTCAGTGCTACTGGCCTTAGATGTGAACTTTGTTCTTTGTTGGCACGCTAATTACATTGTGTCAACAGAAGCAATTTCGGAGGGAGAGAATATAATGGTGATTTATTGATGATAGAATCTGTGCCTTTGAAGAGTGAGAAATGCTCTAACAAATCGCAAACATTTAGACTTGTGGAAGGAAGGCTTTAGAAAATGAGATGTGTACTTAAATCATCTCAAAGTAAGTGTTGATTGTTGCAAGGAATAAAGGATTCCGTTAGAAAGTGCACTTTGCAGGGTTCTGTTTGCCTGTGTTTTGTTTGTTTGTGTGATTGGTTGATTTCAGATGATTGGAATCATTTTGCAGATTTTCAGGGGAGTCAAACAGGCGATATATTGTTTATATAGGTATTGTTTTGTCCTTCTGGTTAGTCCTACGTATTACTGCGGGAAGTTGTACCAACTAGCAGTTCCAAAGCCCTAATTTCTACATCTCTTCACCTTGCCTAGACCGACCTTCTTCAAAGTTGCTAGGTAAATTTTCCAGTTATCCATGACTGTGTGGCACATCATTCCAGAACTCAGTCCTTAAGAAGGGCCATTTTATTATACTCGAAGATTCGGTGGGTCAGGAATTCAGAGTGGATACAAGGGGTGCTCGTCTCTCTGCTTCGTGTTGTCTGGGCCTCAACAGGGAGGACTTGAAACTGGTTTTGTTTGTGTTTTGCTTATGATTCCTTGTAATTTTAAAGGGTATTTCACATCTGATTTAAAAAAATATTTATTGATTGACTTGAGAGAGTGAAAGAGAGGGAGGGAGATGAAGAGGGAGAGAGAATCTTGAGCAGACTCCTCACTGAGCATGGAGTCCATGCCAGGCTTGATGTCAAGACCCTGGGATCATTCTGGAGCCAATAACCAAGAGTTGGATGCCTAGCCGAATGAGCCACTCAGGCATTCCTCACATATGATTTTATGTAAAAGGATGGTAAGAAATATATTTTGTCCCCTTTGTTTTAAAATGTAAAAGTAGGACTAATCACAGATGATAAAATTTAAAGTGTAATGATGGAAGATTTGCTATTTTTTTTCTCTGAGAGTTAGAATCAAAGTGTTAAACATTAGAAGCACTGATGAGCTTGGGACCATGTGCAGGGAGGCCAAGGAGGAGTTCCCACCTACATGAGTAGAACTTGAATGGTCAGGGACAGGAACTGGGAAGAAACTTACTGTGTTCTGTACTTGAACTCACAGCCTCTCTGTCTGGCTACTGAGAATCCCATGGAGAGATTTTTATTTTAAAGAATTAAGAAAGATATCATCTGAAGAGGCTGCCTAGTGTAGGACTGTGACTACGTAACATTTTGGAAAAGGCAAAACTCATTTTAGATCAGTGGTCGCCAAGGGATTGGGAGGCAGGAGGATGCCTAGGTTTTTAGGGGTGTGAAACCACCCTGTATGATGCTATAATGATGCATGTTAGTATATATGTAATCATGTACATAGTATATGTGTTGTAAATATACATACATCCATGTGTAATATGCATACATCATACATTTGTCCAAAGGCACAGAATGTGCAACAGTGAGAGTGAACCCTAGTGTGAACTGGGGACCCTGTGTGACTGATGTGTCGATGCAGGGTCATTGATTGTAACAAAAGTGCTGCTCTGGTGGGAGATGCTGACAGCAGGGAGGCCGGCTGTGTGTGGACAGTGGGTAAATGAGAGCTCTCTGTTCAATTTTGCTGTGAGAACCTAAACCTACTCCAAAAAACAAAGTTTGTGTTTGTTTGTTTGTTTTTTTAAGCCATCTCAGGTAAATTTGCTTTAATTTACAATTTGGAGAACAAAACTTTGATAATCCACCCCAAGAGCTTTCTTTGAAAAAAACATGCCAACAAAGTGAGGGTCCAGTTAGTGCAAATAGTCCAGCAAGTGCAACTCTGTTGAGAAGGGTCTGAAAACTCGTGAGAGGAAAGGCAATCAATCCCCTCTCCAGGTGCACTGTTTGAGTGGAGAACATAATAAAGTGCCAGCAGATATGACCGTCTGCCAAGAAAAGTTGGACTATAGCCGTTGATGTTAAGAGGTGCTCACGTTTAAAGCAAGCTGCGCAATTATTCAGTTTGACTTGAGCTGGATGGGCTCCATTTGGAGCCTGTTTTGGGGCATCCCGCCTTTCACAGACAGAACAAATTAGAGGGAGCTCTGACGGGAACATCAGAAATGATAAAAGGTTTAGAAAATGTGACCCATGAGAAAAGGTTAAGAGAACTGGACACATTCAATCTACAGAAAAGAAGGCCTGAGGGAGACATAATAACTATTTTACTCCTACATAAAGGGATATTAGAAAGAGGATGGGGACCAATTATTCTCATTAGTCAATGGGGACAAAACAAGAAGTAATAGGCTTACACTGCAGCAGGGCAGATTTAGGTTAAATATCACGATGAGCTTTCACACTATCAGGAGTTAGAGAAGATGAGCGAGGGTTTGTGTAGGCTCATCTTGCTGAGAAATGGCTGAGGTTGAGTTTAATGTGTGATTAATTGCTATGGGTTTGGGATTTTCAAATTGAGTCCTCTCTCGCTTTATGTATCATTTAATCCTCTCCCCCCTTTACGTCATAGATTCGGGGACCCATGTGAATGGGAACAGATGTATATATATAAGGGTTTCCCATTCTACATCTTTACATTAGAATGTCAAGGGAAGGAACAATATTCTTAAATTAGCGTCAAAATACATTTATTACATCTGTTATTAGAGAGTGCACAGTGTACTACTTCATAATTCGTGAAATGTACAACTTCCATCAACCTTTGAAATGTTTTACAGAAACATAACACTCAATAATGTCTAAACAAGTATGTGACAAGAACATTGAAACATGCTTTCTATAAGGAATAAAATCCTATTGCTGATAGATTCTCTCTCTCTTTCTCTCTCTCTTTCTCTCTCTCTCTCTTTCTGTCATTTCCTGGTTTCAATCAGGCTTTAGAAAACCCTTGGCACCTGAACCAAGGAACGTACAAGCCCAAACACTCACCCCCTACTGTGGCTTATTGGAATTTTATCTGCCTAAAGATTGGGCAAGTTTACCTCATTATTTCTCCACTCTCTTATTGGTCACAAAGTTTGTAGCCCTTGATACATCTTTTCATGGAGCCATTAAGTGAAACAGCCAGTAATGAGTATCTTCATAATGACTCATTTAGTTCCTTCCACTGGAAGGGATGCATATTACTTCTGCAACACTTCACCTACTCCATTCAAGAAACCAGCAGCCCTGGTTAGTTGCCATTACAAACTTAACTTCTCTTGAAATCACTGGTGCTACAAAATGTTCTTTTAATCTCCTATAATCTTGAGTTTTTAGATATGCAATATTTTGTCTATTGTGAAATCAGTGAAATGGTTTTAGAGATCCCTGTGGTTCTCATACATTTATATGTATCCCAAACTCTTTCAACTGCCAATTGTTCATTAAAATAAAGTAAATTGGAATCATTCATAAGAAATAAAAGCACTTTATACTTCACTATGTTGATTTTACCAGAATATCTTTGTGAAAATAGCATACTTTAAAATAATTCTGAATTTCAAGATTGATTGTTTAAAGGCAAGCTCTCATTTATTCGGAAGTATGCTTACATTTCCTAGTAGGTAGATCCTAAATTACCACTCAGGCCCTGAAGATGGCCAAGATCGTTTCACCATCACTGAGCACAAGGCTCTCTATAGAGAAGTGTTTTCGAGTGAACATAATCCAGGAAATATGATTTAAACAATTCAAAAAAAATAAAATAAAAAAATAAACAATTCAAAGTTGCTTTCCTGGCTTTGTATATGTTTTTAATCTACAATAATGAATGATGGGTTTTGTATTCTTAAAAGAAATAAGTCGTTAGAGTATTTCACTAGATAATCACTAAACATTAATAATTTAACATTCTAACTGTATTTGAAATTCTGAGACCAAAATTAGAAGGTGTTTGAATTTCTTAAAAGAACATTTTAGGCAGTGGATGGAAGTCGCTCTGGGAATCACCAATTAAATGAAATGCTTCTAATTTATGATTTATAAATGTACACAATTTCAAATCCTTTATTCCTTTACAGAAATATAACCTCAGTCTGCCTCTTGTTCTCACTGACTCCAAATTCACCTTCTAAATTACAAACTGACCATTCACATACCTTGTTCAAAAATTCTATTGACTCTGCATTGTCTACTCCAAAAAGCCCGAATGCTTGCAGGATCTCACCTTGTTAACCTTGTTTTTTTTTGAGCATTAGCTCTTTTGTGTTTTGATTATACAAACAGTAAAAGTTTACTGCATACCACTTGGAAAATATCAAAAGCAACAAGCCAACCAAACTTCATACTAAGCAACTTTCGATCCAATAAATATGTCTGTATTTTCTGTGTCCATCCTTTCCCTGTAATGATTTCTGCCCAAAATACCTTCCTCCGGCTCAGCCTCTTTGAGACAGACCTTTCAACCATTAAGATTCAGATAATATAGGTCAGTAATGCTTTTGACGGCCTCTGACTCCCAGACCTAAAATTTCATCTATTGTAGTTATTTCTTCTAAGTACCTGCTACTCCTTCCCATAGGATGGTGAGCTACCGCAAGGCAAGCATGGCCATGCATCTTTATATCCTTGGCACTTAGTGTCATGCCTGCATCAAACAGGTTCAGTGAATTTTTTCTTAAAGATTTTATTTATTTATTCATGAGAGAGGCAGAGACACAGGCAGAGGGAGAAGCAGGCTCCGTGCAGAGAGCCCAATGTGGGGCTTGATTCCGGGACTCCAGGATCACACCCTGAGCTCCAACGCCGAGCCACCCAGACACCCCATCAATGAATTTTTGATAAATGAGCAAATGAGTCAAATTCTCCCAGTCACCACAGCATCCAGTCAACCCACAGCCATCCCTGCCCTGCACACCCTGATGGGAGCAGGGAAAACTGTCTATTATACACATCTAGGTTAAAAAGAGCAGCATCCTTCCCTCCAGTTGGCTCATCTCCTGATCTTGCTATTTAAGTCAGGTTTCTCGGACACAGAGTTTGAGTGTATAGTACTCATCTAGTTATTGCATTATCTGTTTAAAAGAAGATCCTTACTATGTATTGGCGGTCTCTTTGCCACTGATGTCAATTAAAGAAACAGTTGTGTTTAAAGCAACCATACGACCCGCTTTAAATTTTTACTAAGCCATTGGTTCTATTTTTTGAAACTAAGTTTTATTATCTGCTTACAAACCAATGCCCTCCAGAAAGAATGTGGCTACACTCACTCTCTCTCTAACTAGATGTGGCCAGTGCCCACTTCTGTGCCAGCTATAAATCCTCACACCCACGAAGTTTGAGGCTGGCATATCTCATTTGTGATGCTACACTTGTGTTCCACTGCAAGATTGATTCCCTGAATTCAAAGAATTCTAGCAAATGAATGATTAGAAATACATAATTTTAGGTGACAGCCATAGGTCTGCAGCAGAATAATTTGATATTTGAACTGAACACTTTTTTTAAAAAAGATTTTACTTATTTGAGTGAGAAAGAGAGCGTGAGAGCACAAGAGGAAGAGGAGACAGTGGCAGAGGGAGAGGCTGACTCCCCTCTGAGCAGGGAGCCAGAGCTGGGGCTGGATCCTAGGACCCCAACCTGAGATGGTGACCTGAGAGGAAGGCAGATAGATACTTAACCGACTGAGCCACCCAGGTGCCCCTAAACCAAACATTTATCATGAGGAATATTATTGTGATGTGATTTGAATGACGATAGGCTCCAAAAAAGGGGGGGAGGGGGAATCATTTGGGAATCTTCAAAAACCACTTGCAGTAGATTGCTTGTTTCAAACCTGTCTAGAAAAATAAAAAGGTCTTAGGTAACAGGGAATCACTTATATATTTTTCTACTGATAAATATGTTACCGCATATTTTATTATATTATACAACATATTTTAAAACTATTTCCAGAGTTTTAATGTATGTAAGCCTGTTAGCATATAATTTAGTTGGGGTAATATGGTCTTTCTGGGGCCTCATATTCTTATTTCTAGAGGAGGCACCCCTGTGTGTGGTGAACAGTGTGGTGTAGCAGGGAACCCGAAGCCTCCGGAGACCCAGGCCCAGGCACTGTCTCCAGGCCTTGGCCTCTGCAATTTTCTATATATCATTCATCTACTTTGTCCTTCTAATTCCTTGTTTTTATCATAATGTCTCTGAGGACTCTTCCAGTCCTTACAGGTGAATGAGTCTATGTCCCATATGGTTTTTTATACTCTTCCCCTAGCTATGGATATCTTTCTTACGATAATTTCACATCTTTCTATGCATTTCATTCCTGTCCTGAGTGTTTTGGGAATGGCCATCTTCACTGGCACCTACAATCGCGATTTCAACATTTGGACCACCTTGGCACCTTTTGGGTCGTTAGGATCTGGTTAGTCCATTATCTGACATGCATGATAGGACTCCAAAGAGTCCTGAAAGCACATGTCTGTGGAAAGGAACAAGGGACCTTTCTCAAGGCCCTCGCCGATGGGGCTCTGCCTGGTCCACGTCCCCTTGGGGTGCGGGGCACAGAGCTTTCCGTGGCCCCTGTCTGTTGGTCATGTGGAGCCCCAAGATATTCGAGGCAAGCCAGACAGAGCCCAGGAAGAGCTTTAGGTACAGAACCGATTGTACCTTCAGTACAGATGTGCAGAGCCCTTGAATTACACAGCCTTTGAAAGAGACAAAGGCTATTGTGTACTTATGGCTTATTTTCCTCTAAGAGAAAAACTTAGTAAGCGTTTTTGACACATGGACTAAGTATGTCTGTGTAGCAGCTGGAATGACACAATGGACCCTAATAGCTTTTTCAGGTTTTTTTTTTTTTTTTTTTTTTCATACTCTCTGCACACTGCAATCCTTCCTCGTCCCCCAGAGGATGTGCTTACAAGCCACTCCCCTGGGCAGTGCTCAGATTCGGATATTTATTTGGTGAGATGGAAAAGCCAGGCAACTTCGAAGGGCCCATCCCCTAAAGAAGATACTTTGTTCTTCACACACTTTTATTCCCCTGAATTCCGAATGCTACTATTTTATGAGATCACTTTCCAATTTGGGTGATGAAATAATTTACAGTGCAACAACCTCAGGTCTCTGGAGTCTGTTTTTGTCTACCCGATTCTGTTCACTGCCAGGCGAACACCCCTGCGGGAGCTGCAAAGGTGGGGCCTTGCAGCAAGAGTGGCCACATGGCTGTGATTATGTATGAATTAACACATCAGCATCACGAAGCTCGGAGAAAAACACATTTCCCAGATGTGTATTTGTGGCTTGTAAGTTTGTAAATGGAATAGATGAAACAGTGACACACTCTCATTTCTCTGTGTGTGTTTGTTGCTTTATTTGCTATGTTTGGGACACAGGGATATGAAAGACAGGTAGGAATGTGTGCCTAGATGTTTATCATTTTTAAACAGAGTGTAAATTGAACATGCCATTTCTCCATCAGCCGTGATTTAAATGCTTGATGTTAGAATGCATTTCTCCACAAGTGATTGTCTTGGCGGCTTTGTTTATACCATCTCTCTGCTTTTCGTGCTGGTAGGGGGAATAGTGGGGGGCAAGGGAAGCAGTGCCTAGTGTGAAATTGAGAACTGCAGCATTCCGATGGCAACTTTCTTCTCCAGCGGATTCTTGTAACAAGCCACAGGAACATGGCTTTAAATAGATCCATAACAAAGAGTTAAAAAGACATTAGGTCTTTTTGTTCTTCTGTGGCAAAATAGCAACTTCAGCTTGTATTTCAAGATGCATATTTGCTGTGTTGGTCCTCAGGACTTAAAAGTGAAGTTGAAATCAATCTCAGATGGATTATCTGTGTGATATAAACATGTGGGCATGAAATGTATGGAGAGTACATATGGCAGGCCCATCTGATATAAACAAGTGGGGCTGAGAAATATACATATATGACGTGATTGATTTGTTAACTGTGTATGTAAATGGAGCTGAAGGCCCATTTTCAAGCATGACCTGCGATAAGCAAATGCATATAAATACACAATAAACGGAGATAACACAAGAATAACATCAATTAAAACAATTATAACAACTTCTAGTCATCACGAGGTATTGTTCCAGTTCCGTCTTAAAACAGGAAAAGCTCCCAATTGTTCTTAAATCGACTGGTAACTGATTCCACATTTGTGAAGCCCGGACACAAAAGGGTTTTTGTCCCTCGTTTCTATTCACTGAGGACATGTGAGTTCCAAAGCCCCAGAAGGGAAGTTATGTATGGCTCTCTGTTTGACTGGGGTTTGACTGGGACAGGTTGAAGTGGTGCCTACCAATAAGACGCTCCCTTTATTTCGGGATCACAAATACACAGCGGATAGTTCCCTCCCAAGCTGAAAGGGCAGAAGTCTAAGTCTTACCGGTTTCCAGGACTGTCATGAAGTATACAGGCTAACGAATCTAAAACCCACAATTCATGCTTTTAGGAAATCAATTTGCATTATCTGGGGGTATAATTGAATTGAACAGTATGCACGGGAACATATCTAAATTTACCAAGGCAAAAAAAAAAAAAAAAAAAAAACAACCACCAGAAATCCACACTCTTATGACATGAGATTATTCTGTTCCTGTGTATGGGTGCATGTTTCACCTAAAGAAGCAAGGTTGTGCCCCATACCCCGGGCACCAGTGGCTTGCTATTTCCTGGCACTTGCTTCTGGGTCTTTGTGCAGACTTTCCTTCCGAGTTAACCCTTTCCCCACCATTATTTAAATGGTGGTTAAAACATCTACTCTATAAAGCACCTCTGAATCCCCCAGGAATCTCCTCTGTAGCAGAAAAGTCTGCTGTGACTCTCACCACTTGACCTTGTTAATCCCAGGTTACACAGGGGTGGTTTCTGGATCTTTGTCTCCCGGGCCCAGGGGGATAAGAGGATATGGACTTGGGCAGAGGAAAGCATGTCTTATGTCATATCTGACCAGTTCGTCTCCGCATCAGAATAGGATCCACATAGAAAGTTGTCAACCATTGTGTACTGAATGGCTTAGAATCCACAAATCTTTGCTTAGACTCAGAATTTCAGATATTTCTTAGATATCAATAAACTGTTGTTATAGCAAAATAGGAAGTATTGCTAAATATGAAGTATTGCTACTTGCCAGCAGCAGTGACTGTCTATTATAAAAAACCGGGGCTAAGTAATTCTGATTTTGAATCTGCATGTCATCTCTGACTTGGCCTATCCAGTGCAATCTTACCTCTAGGAGCAAATACTTGACCATGGGGACCCAATGACATCCTCTGTCCTCTGAGACTTCCTGTCTCTGTGGCTCCACAGATCACCCCCACTCAACCATCTCTTCCTAGGGTAACCAGCTACAGTTGGCTGTCTTCTCTCCCCAGGAGAAAATATATTCATGGATTTTTGACTCAAATGATCTAAGTGGTTGCCTTGAATTCTCATTTACTTTCTTTGTGGAGGCCTGATTGAGTGTCAATGACAAAGCAGTCTTGAGTGTAAATCCTCTTACTCATAGTTTTGTTGCATTTGTGAAATAAGGAGCATTGGTATTTAAATTAAGCTTCTATATGAGACATGAATAAGCAATTTCTTTTAAAACCTAGAGGCATCCCAACACAACCATGTAGGGAGATAGTCTGACTTCTGACTCAGGATCGGATAGCCCTTTGATGCGGCCATAGATCCCCTGGTGTAGACCGACCACCATGGTGAGTTGTAAGAAAAGCCCTTCTTTCTTTTGTCAATGCCTCACATCAATACATGTCATAGCAAAGGGAGCCCCACTGCTCTCTTCACTTTTCTGAGTCTGTTTTCCCCTCTATGAAGCAAGGGGCTGGACCAACAGATGATTGTGTGAGTTCCCTTCTGACACTAGCATTCATCTCTACCTACTATGTACAACCATAGTGGTTACAAAGACCTGCAGATTCTAATTGGGGGAATACAATTCTTCTATTGGAATGGCACATTTCCTCCCTAGAAGGGAAAAATAGGCCTTCACGGCAGTGGGTCCTGAGGTCCCTCATCAAAGATATTTATTTTAAAATGCAACATCCATTCATATTTTGTTAAATGCCACCAAACAAATTGAACAATTGTATTTTTTAAAAATATTTTATTTATTTGAGAAAGAGAGAGAGCATGAGCAGCGGCAAGGGGTAAAGGGAGAAGCAGACTCCCCACTGAGCAGGGAGCCCCATGCCAGGCTCCATCCCAGGACTCTGGGATCATGACCTGAGCTGAAGGCAGATGCTTAGTTGACTGAGCCACTTAGACGCCCCAACAAATTGACCAATTCTAAATGACACTCAGCCACTGAGTCAGATGCGAGGGCACACCTCCTACTTCAATTCTACCAGGAGGGGAGATGTATTTCCTGTGGAATTCTGGAAGACTCGTTTAATCTCTCTGACAACTGCTGTGGCTGGATTCACCTGGGAGCAAAGGTGGGGTGACGTTGATTTGGGGGAAATATGGACAATTTCATAGGACAATTTCAAAACAAGGCAGGGAGTTTAGGAAATGAAGCTAGATCCACAGAGATGGGGCTAAAGGGAGCATGCTTCACTGAGTTAAGAACCATGCTCTACCAGAAGCTGGGGAACTGGTAATCAGGGAGGCCTGTGGTCAGGTTTCCTTAGCCTGAGGCAGCACGTAGGATGGATGGACATAGTACATGCTGCTGGGGGTCTGGCCAATGGGGCTGGGCTTCAGAATACCTACACTGGGTGAGAGGGGGAGGCAGGCAGCCTGGGTAAAACATGAAACAGTAATGCATACCAATGTTACAAATCTCCAGGGAAGCCGGACGTGGGTCTGATTTGTGCCTAGGATCACTCCCAACAGTCAAAGGATTGAATGTTTTATTATGCAGAGCTGACAAGGGAAAATATGTAATCAATTCTGTAAAAACTTTTGCCCCAACCGGCCTCCTTCTTTGGCGTTCCAAGAAGAGTCTAAGTTCCTCCCAAACTCTTCCTTTATGATACAAAAACCTTCTCTGCTAACAGAAGAGCAGGATGCAAATATTCAATCAAAGAGACTTGGCTGTGACACTTTTCACCAGAGACTACTTCCTCAGGTCACCTGGGATAAAATGAAGAGCATCTCGGGTCAGGGTTTCTAGAAGCAGAGGGGAGATGAGGAGTCTTGTGGTAATGGTGTGCAAGGAAGGGCTCCCAAGAGACACTCAGGGAATGGAGGAGCCGGGCAGGCAGGGCAGGAAGCCAGGTGAGGGAGTTGTTTTAGGCAGTGGCATCCTCAGTCTGAGCCTAGGGCAGCTCTGGGGTGTCAACTAAACTTGAGAGATGTCCTGACTTGAGGAAGGGAGGGGGCATTTACACCATCACTCTGGGCAGAAGAGTGAGAAGAGAGGTTCTCTGAAGAGAGGTCCAGGTGCAGATGTGAGAAGCAAGGTCCCCTGGGGTGGGGTGGGGGGGTACAGATGGGGGCTGGGGGCTACACAAGGGGCTCTCGCTGGAGCAGAAGGGTTCTCACATGCCTTTCATCAACCAAGATTTGTGTATAGCCTTATGGGTACAATTTGGAATCAGAAGTGGTTTTTTGTCTCACTTTCTTATGAGATGTAGGCACTTGAGCAAGGTACTTACATTTTCTCAAACATAAGAGCTTGGTTTTTACTTTTGTAAACCAGGAGCCAGGAGTCATGTCACTGCTTCCCTTCTAGGAAGTTGTGACATGAAGAGTACAGCACACAGCTGAGTGTCCGGCCTCGTAAGTGGTTAATAGATGTGAACAATCATGAGAATTGAATTTCTTGTGCTTAACTAACCATCCCTGACTGAGCGTTTTTTTTTTTTTTTTTTCACCAGAAAGATGCAGATAGTGTGGAAGAGAAAAGCTACAGATAAACTTTGTCCTGATACTTGAGGGCAACATATACATAGGCTTTCTGCATTCAGATACCCCAGCTTCTTTTGATCTGAATTATTCAGGGAACCCATTCAACTTTCTGCCTTAGTCCTGTTTTGCTTAGAAAACAAAAACGCTACTGACATTATGATTCTTTCATTACACAAATTATAGAACTTCTCTGGGCCAAAATTTCTCATCTATAAATAAGATGGTTTGACAAAATGGTCTCCAAGTTTTCTTCCCAAAGTCTTGTATGATTCTTGATTCTTTTTTTCTTTTTCTCCCAGTGCTTGCCATTTTAAAGTGAATTAATCATGGAAAAATAAATTTTCCATTCTACAGAAGGTTTCAAACAAATTCTTAACCTTTACAATTCAAAAATATTATGCTAACCTATAAATGAGACTTCAACTGGAGGTAAGAAGATAGGAACATGAACTATTTTGTTTAGGTGCTCTTTTGATGTCTTGTTGTTTGGGGTTTTGAAAACAGCATAAGGCAAGGCAGGGCAGAGGGAAGAGTTATCTTTGAAAGGGCTCAAATAACTGTAATCATTTCTAAAGAAAATTTGCAGATGAGAGAAAAAGTTGCATGCCACATTTTGACTGGCCTGGAGAGAACAGTCAAAAGAGGACACTCTTTACAACAGAATGTTGTTATGTTGAAGACAGTTAACGACAGCGGTCTTTCTTGAGATACAAGGCATGTGGCCTTTGTGAAATACACAGATTCTGAGTTAGGGAAGTTCTCAGGCTAACATATCTTCATTCCTTTTAAAAGGCACCTAAGAATAAATAACAAATAGGGTAATAAGATTTGATCATTGAAATTATTCTGGACAAACTCAAGAAAATATGTAAAATTACATATGTTGAATTATAATTGTGACGATTTCAGAACCTTATTCTTGATGTTACTATGAAACTTAATATTTTTTTGTGGTAGTTCATTTTAACTTTAAAGGAGTCCATTCATGGATGGATTGAGATGAATAAGAATTTCTTTATGGACTGAAATACATGGCTTGAAAACATGAAGATTAACCAACCATATCTACATTTAGGATACTAAACGTATATCCTTAGGTTGCTCTTCTAGTAATTACATACATACTGAGATATATGGCTTTAAATAAGAAGTTTCAGAATATGAAAAATTGGAATTGTTTTTAAAGCTCAAAATGTGATTGTTTTACAAACTCCTCCATAATCTGCCTTCTTCCACAATATGTCCCACAGACAGCCTCGAGGACAAGTCTTAGCTAGGTAAGCAACTACCTTGAGCATGAAATCAACTCTTCCTCGACAGATTCCAGTTAAGATGAGCAAAGGAATATAAAAACTGGATATGGGGTGAGGAAGAAATCAGTGCTACAAACTAAGGTGGTAGTGCAAACATTTTTAGAAATTCAAGTTAGGTATTGTGCAGCTGGATTGCATTTGAAGAAGACACTCATTTACCTTCCATATAAAGAAGTGTGCTTCAACAAGATGTAAGTAGAGATTCTGTAATAAACCTAATGTGACAGTTGGGGGTGGGGGGCAAAAGCAGGTCGCAAACAGGATGGGGAGTACACTACTCAAAATCTTCTTTCCAGTTTTGAATAACAGCACTTAAATGGAGATCAGTCATGGCTACATCAAGAAGCAGAGCAATAGTTTTCATAAACATCCTTGATGCTTGGTGAAGGCAGTAGCAGGAGCCCAAGGCCAGGAATGTCTGAAAGTAATTTACTAGGATGACAATTAAAATAGGATGTATAACTTCAAAATTACTGGAAGAAAACAGGTCAGATAGATCATGGTTCACATTGCCAAAAAGAGAAAAAGAAAATAAAAAGAAAGGAAAAAAATACATTAAAAGGAAACATGATAAGAAAAAGGGACTAAGTATATCACTTAATGATAATAGATGAAAATGAGTTAACATTTTAATATCAGACCATACATAATTAAAAGCAAAAAAAAGTGACAAAACCAAAAGAGTTTTTCTTTTAAAAATTAAGAATATAATCACCAAAGGAAAAAAAAAGAAAATAATGTTTGTGAAAGTTTACATACAGAATTACATAGCACCAAACCTATATAAATAAATGTCTGAAACACAAAGGGCAATTGTCAGAAAATCAACAGAAATGAGAGACTTTGGCATACTTTTATGAATGCTTAACAGATAATAGGCAAAAAAATAATGGATATATAAGATCTAGGTCATAAAACCAATTTGATGTGATTAAATAAATACATTAATTATATTACACATTTTAAATGTCTGTGGACAATTTAAATATGATTTTATTATTTACAAAGAGAACCTCAAGATAGTTCACAAAAAAGAAACTCACACATTCTCTGACGTCAGGCAATAAAACTAGAAGTTAATCACAAAGATACAAATAAACACCCATAAAAATCTTACCTTTTGTAACAAATAAAAAGGCACCTAAATAGTCCCTAACAAAGGTAAAGGAGAAATTTTAGTTATGGAATATTCAATACATAATTACAATAAAAATTCATATTAAAATGTATGGGATGTTGCCACAGTTTTAATTAGACATAAATTTGTAGTATGAAATGGCTTTAGTGTTAATGAGAAAGAACAAAATAATACAATTTAATCATATATGTTAAGGTTAGAAAAACAAGAGCAAAACAAAAACAAACCAGGAGTAAAAGAGAAAGAATCTGCTACTTTTATAAAAGCACATTTGATAAATAAAACTGATGTTTTTTTTTTCTGATTTTTTTTAAAGAAAAATGTTACTTGCAAACAACCTCTACCTAGTCTTTTTAAAAAAATAAGGAAACCCGTATTTCCAGATTCAAAGGAAATCAATTTTTTTTAAGAATTTATTAAGAGTAGGTCCTCTTTTTTTTTTTAAGATTTTATTTATTTATTCATGAGAGACACACACACAGAGAGAGAGAGAGAGAGAGAGGCAGAGACACAGGAAGAGGATGAAGCAGGCTCCATGCAAGGAGCCAGACGTGGGACTCGATCCCAGGTCTCCAGGATCATGCCCTGGGCCGAAGGCAGCGCTAAACCACTGAGCCACCTGGGCTGCCCAGGAAATTAAATTTATGAGAAATACAATGAATTGTTTTATACCAACAGTTTTGAAAATTTTAATCAAACGGTCAGTTCTCCCACTGTTTTGAGAGACAACTTTTCTGATATACAAAATATTTACATATTTTATGTTTTATTTCTGGAGTTTTCACCTTAACTTTAACGTACCTGGCTAGTCTAAGGGCTAACGTCACACTGTTTTAATTATTGCAGCTTTTTAAGACATGTAAGTGGGAGGTAGGTCAAGTCCTCTTTCATTATTTTGCTATTTCTAAATTTTCTTAGCTATTTTTACCCAGTTTTTACAATAGAATAACTTTGGTTAAAATTTCATTGAAATCATGGTAAGAATGTTATATGATAATGGAAGTATTGTTATTTGCAAATATTTAGCCTTATAATCAAAATCATAGTATGTCCCACCACTCTTTCGGATTTTATCCTAGGTCAGTATAATTTTTAGGATTTAAAAAAAATAAATATATTTACAAGTTTATTCTTAGGATTTCTTTTACTACAATGAATTTTATATTCTCTATTAGATTTTTTCACTGTAGACAGCCATTTATTTACATAGGTTTATTTTGTAGCTTGTTGCAGAACTGAAATATCCTATCAATTACATTTTCTTCATTGGATTTCTAGGAAGTCAATCAAATGATGAGAATATAAGACAAAAATCCTAAATTCAAAACTTCTACTCCAGATATGAGCTCTTTTATTTATTTTCTTGTCATATTGCACGAGCTAAAAGTTTCAGAAAAAGTTAAATTTTGATAACGATAGCATGCATTCTTGTATTTCCATGACTTTAAGAGGATGGTTTTCATGTTTTGCTGCAATATCTTACTTAATTGTTTTAAGATTTTTTTTTATTATGTTAGGAGCATAGCCTTTTTTTTTAAGAGCATAGCCTTTCAATTTCACTTTACTAAGACATTTTTAAAAATTGAGCTTTGATAGAGCAACCTCTAAGAAAACTACACAAAGGGATATATTCAAAACAAATATAAATCAAGATGGCGTCCTGAGAAATGTACAACTATCCCATAGGAAGGAAAGAAAAGAGAAACAGAGGGGATTCTTGGGTGGCTCAGTGATTTGGCACCTGCCTTCAGCCCAGGGCGTGATCCTGGAGTCCTGAGATCAAGTCCCACATTGAGATCCCTGAATGGAGCCTGCTTCTATCTCTGCCTCTCTCTCTCTGTATCTCATGAATAAATAAATAAAATCTTAAAAAAAAGAAAAAGAAAAGAGAAACAGAGGAATAAAAACTAGGAAAACAACCAATAACATTTTGCACTTAAGGTTTATCATATCAATAATTTCCTTAAAAGTAAATGACTAAGTATATCAAATAAAAGAAATTGGTAGAGTGGATTTTAAGAAGAAAGATCCAAGAAACTCAATTTAAAAACATTATATAAAGTTTGAAAATAAAAGAATAAAAAATTGTAGTATGCAAAAAATATCTTTAAAAAATAGGAATGACTACATTAATAAAATAAAGTAGACTTCAGAGCAAAGACTATTACTAGAGAAAAAGATGGACATGACATAATGATAAAAGGATCAATCCATAAGGAGGCATGATGATTCTAAAAATAGGTGTGCACCAATTACATGAAGCCTCAAAATGCACAAAGAAAAGCTGATAGAGCTGAAAGGAGAAATAAATACTTATAGTTACAGATTTCAGCACTCTATTCTCAACTATTGAAAGAACCAATAGAGAGAAAACCAGAAAGGATATAGAAATATTGAACAACATGATCAATCAAAAGAAAAACATATCAAGAATCCATAGAATAAGAGTGCCTCTCTGGGTCAGTTGATAGAAGGATGCAACTCTTGTTCTTGGGGTTTTGAGTTGAAGCCCCATGTTGGGTAAACAACATTTTAAAAAAGAACCCATAGAATATTCAACAAAATAGACAATATTCTAGGACATGAAACAAATCTAAGAAATGTATTTTAGTAATAAAGTCATACAGATTGTGTCCTCTGACTACTAAATAATCAAACTGGAACAGTTAACAGGAAAACCTCCAAACAACTGGAAATTATAGAACATTCTTCTAAATAAACCCTGGGTAAAAGAGAAAGTGTGAAAGGAAATTTAAAAATATACAGAACTCAGTGAAATACAAATAGGTTGAAAATACAACCTATAAGATATGTGGGATATAGTTAAAGAAGCACTGAGAGGAAAATTCATAGCACTAAATGTTTACACTAAAAAATAAGAAAGGTCTCAAATTAATAATATAAGGTCTCAAATTAATAATAATATAAGAAAGCAAAGAGCAAAACAAACATAAAACAAAAAGAAGGAAATAAAATAAGAGCAGAAATCAATGAAATTAAAACAAAACAACAGATTAAAAAATGAAACAAAAATTAGGTTCTTTGGGAAAAATTAATAAAGTTGAGAAATCTTTAGCAAGACTGACAGAAATAAAAAGATGGAAGACACACATCACTAATATCAGGAAAGAAACAGGCTATTACTAAATTCTTCATCCATTAGAAGGAACAAAGAGAATTCTATACAGTAATTCATCTTCATAGTTCAACAACTTAGAAGACTGAACTAATTCTTGAAAACTACAAATTACCAAAACTTGGCCAAGATAAAATAGATCATCTGAATAGTCACAAACCATTATGGAATTTGAATTTGTAGATAAAAAATTCCCCAAAAGAAAATCTCCAAGCCCAGGGGAAAATTCAATGGAAAAATTCTACCAAATATTTAAAGAAGCAACATCAATTCTACACAATCTTTTTTTCAGAATACAGAATAAGAAGGAACATTGTACAACTAATTTGATGAGATTAGTATCAATAGCTGATATCAGTACTAGACAAAAAGAAGACAAATGAAAAGTACAGACACATATCTCTCATGAACCTAGTCATAAAAATCTCCAAGATATTAGCAAATTGAATCCAGAAATGTATAGAACAAATTACATACCATGTATAAGTGGGATTTTTTTCCCCAAGTATGCAAAGTTGGTTCAACATTTGAAAATCGATCAATGTAATCCACCATATCAACAAGCAAAAAAGAAAAAAATACATAATTATATCAATTAATACAGAGCAATCACTTGACAAATTCCAATAATCATTCATAGTGACAACTCTCAGAAAAATAAGGACAGAGGGAAACTTCTCCAATTTGATAAAGAGCATCTTCAAATGATGCATGTCTATCATAATATTTATTAGTGAAACACTGAACTCTTCCCCTAAGATCATAAACAAGGAAAAATATTTGTCTCTATCACTTGTATTCAACATAGTGCTGAAATGTCTTCACAGCAGTAAGAAATAATGAGCAGGCATATCTAAAAGAAAAAATAAAACCTATTCCTATGTGTAGTCAACATTATAATTTTATTGTCTAAATAGAAAATCTCAGGACATCACAGCAATATTTCCTAGAGCTAATTCATGATTTCAGGGGCACCTGGGTGGCTTAATCTCTTAAACGTTCGACCCTTGATTTTAGCTCAGGTCATGATCTCAGGGTCGTGAGATTGAACCCCACCTCCACTCCATGCTGGGCATGGAGTCTGCTAAAGATTGTCTCTCTCTCTGTAACTCTGCCCATCCCCCACCCACTGGCACAGGTTCTCTGTCTCAAAAAAGGAATGATTTCAGCAAGGTTGCAGGATATAAGGTCCACACAGAAAACTAGCAACAGACCAACAGAGATCAAAACTAAAAACAAAGTACAGTATGTAATTGTACCAAAGAAAATAAAACACATGGTTATAAATCTAACAAAATACATATGTAGAATCTCTTCTGTGAAAATTACGCACTGTTAACCAATGAAATCAAAGAAGATCTAATGAAGAGACATACCACATTCATGGATTGAAGACTTAACATAGTTAGAATATCAATTCTTCCCAAATAGATCATGGGGTTTTTCTTTGTTTTCCTTTTTTCTTTGCTGTTGTTTCTTAAAGATTTTACTTATTTACTCATGAGAGACAGAGAGAGGCAGAGACACAGGTAGAGGGAAAAACAGACTCCTTATGGGGAGCGAGACTCAATCCCAGGACCCCAGGATCATGCACTGAGCTCAAGGTAGATGCTCAACTACTGAGCCATCAGGCATCCCAGATCATGGGTTTAATGCAGCTCTTAACAAATTTTAACAACAAGAAACACGTTTTTTGGAAATAGACAAGTTTAATTTATATGGAAAAATACAGACCCCAAGATAACTTAAAGCATTCTAATGAAGAACAAAGTAGGTTTCACTTTATCTGATATTAAGGCCCACTATATAACCAAGGCAGGTGGTATTGACAGAGGGAGAGACACATAAAAGTTGAACACAATACAGATATAGTCCTATACAAATATACTCAATTGATTTTTTACAAAGGTATGAAAGTAATTCAATAGAGGACCGATAGCTTTTTCAATAAGTAGTGCTGGAGGAATTGTAATCCATATGTAGAAAAGTGAACCTCTACATAAGGCTCCCACTTTATACAAAAATTAAATCCTATATAAAATGGATCACAAGTTTATACATAGTAAAAGTGTAAAACTTTTAGAAGAAAACACAAGAGAAAATCTTCAGGATCTAGAGCTTGCCAAAAAGTTCTCAGATATGACACCAAAAGCACAAATCATAAAAGGAGAAATTGGTAAATTGGACTTCATCAAAAATAAAACTTTTGCTCTGCAAAAACCCTGTTAAGATAATGAAAAGACAAGCTACAGACTGGTAGAAAATATTTGCAAACAAACAATCCAATTAGAAAATGGGCAAAAGACATGAATAGACATTTCACAGAAGAGGATACACAGATGGCAAATAAGCACATGAAAAGATGTTCAATATCATTAGCCATTAGGGAAATGCAAATTAAAACCACAAGGAGATATTACGGCACACCTAAAAGAATGGGTGAAATAAAAAAAATAGTGATATCACCAAATGCCAGTGAGGATGCAGAGAAACTGGAAAACTCACACACTGCTAGTGGGAACGTAAAATGAAAATGCATATGACAGTTGATTAGAAAACTAAACATATGCATACCATATGACCCAGCAATGGCATTCTTTAAAAAAAAAAAAAAAGGACATTTTGGGATAAATTGGACAATTTATCTGAGAGAAGTAAAACTTATGTTCAAGAAAAACCGGTACATAAGTTTTCATAGCTGCTTTATTCATAGTAACCCCAAACTAGAAACAACTCATAAGTCCTTCAACAGGTGAATGGTTAAAGAAAGCAAAAAACCTAAAACAAAATTGTGGTACATCCATACCATGGAATAATGCTCAGCAATGAAATGGAACAGACTACTGATGTGTGCAGTAAAACAGATGAATTTCACGGGCATAACACTGCGTGAAAAAAAACACTCTCAGAAAGGTCACATACTGTGTGATTCTATTTACATAACATTCTTGCAAATGAAATGACAAAATCATAGAAATAGAGAACAGATTAGTGGTTGCCATGGGAAGTGTCTGTGGCTATAAAAGGTACCATAAGGGATCCTTAGGTTGGAACTCTTCTGCATCTTGGCTGCGGTACTGGTCGTGTGAATCTACACTTGTGATAAAATTCCATAGCATTTTATTTACACATGAATAAGTGTAGGTAAAACTGGTGAAATATGAAGAAGGTTAATAGATTTCATCAATATAAATTTCTTGGTTGTGATAATTTACTCTGTAAGATGTTACACTGGGTGCATTATTTCTGAATTATTTTTCTATACCATTTCTTGTTTCTGAATCCACAATTCTCTCAAAATGAAAAATGTTTTTGTGGTAATAATATCATTTTTCTCTGTTGATTTAATATTAATAGAATTCCCATAATGAACCATCCATGACATTCTTGATTAAAGCCCAACTGGGTTTGGCAATTTTTCTCTCTACTTCTCGATGTGATTGATTTGGTCTTCTAAAATGGTTTAGGATTTTTTACATCCATATGCACAATTGAGATTAAACTGTAGTTTTGTTTTTCAGTGTTGTAAGAGCTATGCAAATGTAACCAGAAAACTTTCTGTCTTTTCCTCTGCTCTGGTTCAGTTTATATACCATGTTACTTTTTTGAAATTTTTGGAGGAACTCACCCCAACACTGCTTAGACCTATAGCATTTCATGGAGCTAAAACTTTGAAAATTATTCCAATGTCTTCCATTTTATTGTTGTATTCAGTTTGTCAACTTTTTCAGCCAATCTTGTCATTTCATATTTTCTTAGAATCTTCAACATTTCAAAATGTATTAGCATTGAATTTGTATTTAATATTATATTACCAATTCTAGATCTCATTTATGTAGTCATAGTTCATGTATCAGATCTATCTCATTTTAACGCAAACTTATGTGTTCCTCTTGTGCTTCCAGTTTTAGTTTTCCATGCAACCTTTAAAACCAACTGGAAACATTTTGGTGTAAGGAATTTTGTAGAGTTCTAATTAATTACATTGAATATATTATAGATTGTATATATTAATTATATTGCATACATAGATATCTATGTATAGATATACATATACAATATAATTAATATACACTATATATATGCAATGTAATGTGTGTCTATGTGTGTGTATATATGTGTATGTGTATATATATATATATATATAATCTCACTGTCTATCAAAATAAATTCCAATTGTATTAACACATGGAATAGAAAAAAAGATGAAGAAATTTTAAAATCCTGCAGAAAATGTGGTTTATTTGACCTCTGGTTGGAAAGGCTTTTTTTATCATAAAAGGAAAAGAGAAAAAATATTGGTATGTTTAAGCCAAAAAGCTAAAAGAAAATATCTATATTTTATTTTTTTAAAGACTTTATATTTATTTCAAAGAGAGAGAGAGTGAGAGAAAGAGAGAGAACAAATAGAGGGGAGGAACAGAAGGAGAGGGAGAGTGAGAAGCAGACTCCCTGCTGAGCAGGGAGCCTCATGAGGGACCCAATCCCAGGACCTCAAGATCATGACCTGAACTGAAGGCAGAGGCTTAACCAAATAAGCCTCTTAACCAAATAATATTTAAAACAATGTAGACATTTCTATACATGGTGCAGGAGCTATGGGATATTCATAACCAAAAATGTGACCTTTGACCTTATCATGTGAAAAATTAATTCAAAATGTATCATAGACCTAATTGTAAAACCTAAAACCACAATTTCTACAAGAAAACACAAGAGAAAAATCTTTGTGTCTTTGCCTTATCTAGAGATATTTTAGATAAAAACGCAAAATCACTATTCATAAAAGAAAAAAATCCCTGATCAATCTCAATTGGACTTCATCAAAATTAAAGAACCTCCTTTCTCAAATTGCACTGTTGCTAAAAAACAAAGACAAGCCACATATTAGAGAAAATATTTTTAAAGCATTTATCTGAAGAAAGACTTGTAGCCAGAATATAAAGAATTCTCAATGCTCAATAATAAAAAAAAATCAATTAAAAATGGGCAAGATATTTGAATAGACACTTCACCACAGAAGATATATGGATGGCAAATAAGCACATGAACAGATGCTCAACATCATTAATGATTAGGGAATGCAAATTAAAATCACAATGAGATACCAGGACGTACATATTAGAATGGCTAAAATTAAAAACACTGATGATCACACGTGTTGAGGGAGACGCAGAGGAGCTAGAACCCTCACACTCTGCTCGTGGAAATGTAAAATGGTACCAATGTGTGGACGATAGTGGCATTCTCTTAAGAAGGTAAACAAACTCCTGCCCTGTGATCCAGCTGTCTCACTGCTAGGTATTGATGAGATAAAATGACATGGGAATGTTAAGTCCATACAAAACCTTGTACACAAATGCTCATCTAGCTTTATTTGTTATAGCCCCAAGCTGGAAGCAACCCAAATATCATAAGGTATTTCATGGATAAACAATATGTAGTATATTCATACAAAGAGATAGTATTCAGCAGTAAAAAAATAATGAACTCCTTTTTTTTTTAATGAACTCTTGATATATGCAACATTATGGGTGCTTCTCAAGTAATGTAGATTCATTTTATATGTGCAGTATTTAATTCCTCATGGTTGTTATACTGCTAATACGTCTCAGATTCAACTTCTTAAGTGAATGAAATCAGAATTTCGCAGTAGAGATCTGTTTCGTGAATCTGTACAGTTTGGAAATGCTCTACTTCTAACCAAACTTTTTTTTCTAATGCCAGTCGGTGCCTCTGAACTACGATCCCCTCTCTGCTGCAAGTCACACCTCGAATCTATTTTTCTTTCTAGGGACAATTCTACATTTTCTTTTTTAGCAAAATAAGTATCTTGGTTTTAATAACCTTCAAGGAAACTCAAGCAGTTAAGGGTTTTTTCATCTGAAGTAACTTTTTGTATGTAAATATAAGTGCACTGCTTTAAGAATCTTGCTGGATTGGTGTTGGTTTATCCCTGTTGCTTCTACCTGCCTCTATATTATTCTTTATTTGGCAAGTATTCAAAATATTTTTCCTGTGTGCCAGTCTTTGTTCTGGAGTAGTAGAGTAGAACATGGTCATATTTCTGAAGGTAGAATAGGTCAAGAGAGGAGGGTAGCGTCAATGCCTAGGAAGCTACAAAGAGAATGCACACAGGGGGTTCAGAATACGGGTAGAGGGGTTCTTGTACTGAAGTGTTCTACTTTCTAACCTATGGATGATGTGAACAGTCAACAAATGCCATTGACCAAATATTCAGAAATTGTTTCACAAGTAGAATATAATACACATGGAACTAAAAACATGTATCTGAAGTATAAAATCGAATATTGAAATATTTTTCAAAGACAGGACAGAAAAGACTTTAGTCTTTGGAAGTCCCCTATCATTTTCATTGGTTCCTTTGCAACATGGCACCTGCTTAAGATCTGATAAAGGAATTCTTAGATTTCTGGTTCTTGGAGCAGGGTAGATCAGACAAAGTGAATGCCCCCCTGGTAAAAACACTTAAAAAAAAAAAGCTAGATACAACTTAATGACGATTCTTTTAAAGCAGCTGACCTCTAAAGTGGAAACTCCCCAGCTGCCAGAAATAAAGAACAGTATCTTAAGTGGACTGAGAACAACATAACTAAACTGTCTTCATAGAATGACAAATGAATAAGCATTTGCGACCAGAGTTGAAATTCAGACATTTTCAAAGATTCCGCGTGTACCACCCACGAGCATCGCTGAAGAAGGGTTACTTCAGGAATAGAAAAACTGAGCACTACAATTAGCAGAGAAGGGCAAAAGGAAATTTAAAAACATGCAGACGAAAGCCATATATTGATAAAATAATCATTAAAATAAGAATCATAACAGAAAAGAGGAAAACCAGTAGAAAGTCTTATTATAAAGCCATACTGCCATTGTGGTGCTTACAAAAGAATAATGAAACTAACACCAGGGGATCCCTGGGTGGCTCAGCGGTTTAGCACCTGCCTTTGGCCTAAAGTGTGATCCTGGAGACCCGGGATCGAGTCCCACATCAGGCTCCCTGTATGGAGTCTGCTTCTCCCTCTGCCTGTGTCTCTGCCTGTGTCTCTGCCTCTCTCTCTCTCTCTCTTTCTCTCTATCTCTGTGTCTCTCATGAATGGATAAATAAAATCTTAAAAAAAAAAAAAAAAAGAAACTGACACCAAATTCCTAAATCAGGAACTCAGGACCAGACATATATACGTGTGTGTGTGTGTGTGTGTGTCTGCCTGTGTCTCTGCCTCTCTCTCTCTTTCTCTCTATCTCTGTGTCTCTCATGAATGGATAAATAAAATCTTAAAAAAAAAAAAAAAAAAAGAAACTGACACCAAATTCCTAAATCAGGAACTCAGGACCAGACATATATACGTGTGTGTGTGTGTGTGTGTGTGTGTGTGTGTGTGTGTATCTCTGTGTCTGTCTCTGTATCTAATCTGTATCTGTATCATCTGTCTATATCTGTTCTTAAGTGTGCATGTATACATGCATAGAGCAGAATATAGTGATCTTGTATTAAGCTGGAATGACAAATAATAAGAGAAATAATGCACTTATCAATAATACAGTAATAATATAGGTACAATTAGATTTTAACCTCATACAATTTTCAAAAATATATCATCGGTGGCTAAGTGCTTTAAATATGAAAAATAAAGCTACCAGTTTTAGAAGAAAATACAAGAGTATACTTTTGACATGGAGTTTGAGGATTTCTTAAATGACAATGAGAAACGACAAACTACAAGACTGATTGGTCTCTACAGAGATACTATAAAATATTAGTTCAAAAACCACATTTAAATAAGCTAGATCTACATTAAAAAATCAGCATCCATAATATATGGCAAATACCTTCAAGGAAAAATAAATCTAGTAGGCTTCAAAAATAGTAGGTATGGAAAGAAAATTTACTGAAAGAATAAATTGAGGAAAGGTGGTGGTGTGATTTAATGGAAAGAACAAAGCGGTAGAATCAGGCCTCCCTGCAATTAAATGGCATATTAACTTTGTCACCTCACCAGGACACAATAGGACATCTAAGCCCGTGTTATGACTTCATCGGATTGTTGTGAGTAGAAGTATCATCATAACGATATTTTATTCATTCAACAAACACTTGGTGCTTACCACGGAACAGAACAGACTCACTGTCATTTCCCTTTATTTTACATATAAAGAAACTAAGTTACAAGGAAAATAAGGAACTTGTTCAAAGTCATAGGACTAGTTAAGTGTCAGGATTAGGACTCAAATCCCAACTGCTAAGTCGGGCTTCAGAGACTGTACTCCAACATATCCTGTCTCAATTTAAAAAAGAAGTACATATATGCACATTTGTGTGTGTGTACCTGTGTGTGCATATATGCACATATATATCTATGTATATAGCAGCAAGATTAGTGCAGATTTGTGGAATAATTAGGGTTTTTTAAATTAGAAGATTTGGGTATTGGCCCTTTGAAAATGCTATGTATTTTTAATTTGTAAGCTGATTCAAAGTAGTTTTGGGGTTTTGCTCTTGCAGTCCGAAATGGTTCTATCTAAAAATATATTGTAAAATGTCTTGAAAATATTGTTATCAAATGGGAATCATTAGGAGTTCAGTCCTTAAGAACAGATTTTTTTTTTTTCTGAAGAAAGGAAGTTGGCAATTTGCCTCATTAATTAAGTCGGAAAAAATTCTCGTGCTGCAACAACCACCAGACAGCATACTTTTAAGGCTTTTTCTTTTCAGTATAATGAACTGGTGTAGACAAAAATGCTCACATATACTCGTAATGGTACACATAAATGCCAGTTTGTGGTAGAGAAGAGCTCTGCCTTTCTCCCACTACAGAGTCGCTCCATGTCTCTGGCTTACCCCCTGTGATCATAAATGTCTTAGGATAACTGAGTTCCTGTCCCCCATCTTCCTCAACCTGGGACATACTTTGGGGTCTTTGTTTGGACTTTAAATATAACATTCACACCAAGCATTAAAACTCACAGATATTTAAATTTTAGTGGCATGAACTTTGAGATGTGGGATGAAGATCTTTTTTTTCCCCCCTCCTTATCAGAGAAATAATAGGCAATCCTGAGCTGCTGGAGCTTGACTATGGAGTCTACTCTTGGCTCTGAAACCGTGCAGAGATATGGTTTGTTCAGGGTGGGTGTGCGTGCGTAGGGAGATGGGAACAACGTCTTTGGAAAATATAGAAAATGTCTGGGCCAGCCTCTTCCTCTGATGTAAACATAATACATAATCTTTCTCTTTTTCACCCAAGATGCCCGGATGCCTGGGATTTGGTTTCATGTCCCTGAGGTTACACATCTCCTGCCCTTCTCCATCCACACCCTCATGCCTGGTTTCAAGATTAGGCTCCTGCTTGGGTGCAGGCCGCTCCGGGAAGGAGCAGTGGTGAGCTAGAACTACTTCTCCATGCTCCCGGGAGGAACAGGATGGAAAGCTGCTGACAGGAAGGCTGGCTGGAGTCGCCCGGCGCTTCAACGCGAGAGGACAAACCAAATCTGTATTGACAGCTCTCTCTGTGAGCAGCTTTCATTCTTCCTAATGACCTTGCGGGACCACTGTGACTGTGCAAGACTGTGCCTCCAATGTGTCAGCTTAACAGTTTGGGGAGGACTATTTGTCTACACTGGCAAGCAGTACATGGGCAATCACTGCATGTCATCTCCCCTCTTCCCTCCTCCCATGTGTGAGCGAGTGGAGGTAAGGAAAAAAAAAAGGGGACAGAGCACAATTCTTATGAATGTGTGTGCTGAGTCAGAAGGTCCTGGGTTTGCATACTGTCCCCTCTCTTCTTAGGTGACCTTAGAAAGTTGTCTAGCCTCGTCTGTGACGTAAAGGTAACAGTAACTACCCCCTTAGTGTTCTTGGGAGAATGAACTGGAATGGTGTATGTCAAGTGCCTGGTGTATAGTAAGTGCACAATAATAATAGATGCCCTGAGTTGATAATCATAAAAATTTCCTTTCCGTGTTAACATAAAGCACTCAGAACACCCCCATTTCTTTAATGATATATTCTGACATTTTAAAATACAATGTATTAAACTATGAACTCACTGAAACGTCCATGCGATTAAAAAAGTAATTGGTCATCATCAGGGAATCAAAACTTGCTGAACATATAGAGTTTGTAAAATTTAAACGTAGTGATTTTGTGAGATCACTAAAGAATACTGAACAAGTACCCAGTTTTGGAGGACAGGGTAGGTTTTACCCATGCAAGGACAATCTAATTCTTAATTTAAGTCAGTGTTAGCAGTAGGATCTCTAATAATTCACTCCTTCTGGACAACTGACGTTCATTGTACCTCCTGCCTTTTTTTTTTTTTCTCCACCCCACAGAAGGTGAGACTCACACACGAAGAAAACAATACAGAAAACCAAGGGTCTGAATAAATCTCCAATTGGATAAACCAGTTACTTACACTCACAGATACAGTGTCTCGTGGTTAGAGAGAATCCATTATTCATGGGTTATTTATTGGAACAAAGTTCTGGCAGTGCAATTTCCCCTCCTAACTGCCCAAATGAACTACTGTGCCATCTTTCCTCCCTAAAAATCACAATGTGAAAGGAAGGCACAGAAGGGACAGGTAAAGGTGAAGCCGATGTTCAACTAACATTTTTGTTTGAAAAGTAAAAAGAGCAGAGATTTCTGTAGCTTGTTTGAAAAGCTGGAACTTTCAGCTCTCTGCCAACAACCACAGCTGAAACTGACAAGGTCTGACATCTCCCCTGCTTTTCCTGCTCCCATTTTCTATGAAAATACTGTAGACACTGGATCAGGAAAGACAGTGGAGCCTTAAAATAATCAGTCTTTCAATTTGCCCCGTGTTAGTTTCCATAGGAAACAAAAGTGGGAACTGTAGCCGGCAGCAAGCAACTGTCTTGTTAGAACCCTCCCTTGTCGATTCAGCTGTGGTTGTTGGCTGAAATCTGAAAGTGGCATTTTTCAAAAGGCCCTTTGGCTTCTGAGTCTATGGAGTTTTCACTTTGGAAAGCAATAAAAATGAATGGAAAGAAGTGAAAATTACTTCCAACACCAAGTTTTCATATACCTTAGGATACTATTTCTCATGCAAAGAACTTTTCATTTCTCTGCCTTGTAGTTTATGGATGAGAACTGAAACGCATTTTATAAAAGCGAAAAGATGCATCAAAAATGAAACCGTGCATCTTTGGAAGGTTAAATCCTAGATCTTGGATGTGTGCTACCTTAACAGTAAACCTTATCGTGTGAAATTGCTTACATAAACATTCCATTTAGGGAGGTAGCTCGGTTTCCATTGGAACACCATCCTTGGTTCCTTCATATTTTATAAACACATTCCACGTTACAGATGCTGGACAGACTGCCACAGAAGGAAAGGAGAGAGGATTTATTAGAAAACACAGCCAGCTATGGAATTTAAATTGTTTTTTAAAAATATATTCGCTTGGGAGAGAATATGATTCAAAACTTTACAGTTGAACAGGACCTCAAGCACTAATTCTTACACAGGTTTAAAATAAAGAAGCCTCAAAACCATCATCATCTTATGGGGTGATGATTTCATTGGGGAGAAAGTGTTTAACAAAAACATCACTGCTGTGAATTATAGTCCAGTGGAGGAATAATTCTTAGATAAAAGTTTTATGAAAAATCTGTGAGGTTTGATAAATATCACACAAAGGTAACTCTAAATGATGTGTCATGGCTTCTCTGCTGTGGTCATCAAATTTATATGCTCCCTTAAGAGGGGAAAAATCCAACTGTATTGTAAGAGGCAGAAAAAGTGGGAAAAATACAAGGAGGAGAAGATTTACTGTACATATTTACACAATGTGAGTGGAGACTAGTGCATCAGATACATGCTTAAACCAAAGAGTAATCCACCAAATCCACCTAAGTACGTTATGTAATACATCTGTGAAAGCTGTGCACTTTCACTTTCTCTTTGATTTTTTCACCTACAGCATCAACAACAACAAGAACACAGCAAAAGGACGTGGAACTGATTCTATTTCTCAGTTCAACATAAAAGCACACTGTAATTTTCTCATTTAACCTTTTTTTGTTTTACTTTTGAATATTTAAGCCTAAAAAATAATGTTCTTTAAACTTATTTCCCACTCCTATCACCTGGGGGCATTAGTGTTCACATATCTTGTTTTTTTGTTTTGTTTTGTTTTGTTTTAAATCAAAGAAGAGATCATGTCTTTATATACATTTAGATATTTCTCTATTTGATTGAAAAATTTTCAGGCAAATACTATATATATATATATATATATATATATATATATATATATATATAGTAAGGCTTGATGTGGAGCAAAGATAAATATCAGGATTGGCTTGTGAGAAAGATCCTGTAAATTGGAAGTCAGAGATTTAGAAAGAACAAGACCATTCTGAAGGAAAATTTCTTTGCTTAAGTACGTCAGGGGACTGGTGTTCCTTTCAAGTGGTGCTAAACAATTTGTATATAAGTAGAATTGTAATAATGGAAACACTGTTCAGCTTGCCTACTCTTCCTTCATAATTCATTAATGCCTGTGCTATGGGTTCTTTATGGGGCATCCATTAGGAGTGTACACTAATAATAGTTTAATCCCCCTACACCCAATTATATATCCCCCTGAACCAGTGTCTACCTCCCTTTCTCTCTCTCCCTGTGAATTACGTCTAATAAAATAGAATATGCTAACAGAGAGGATTAAAAAGACAACAAACCTCTCCCTTCCCAACGTTAAAATTACAAATAGGAACTGTAATGCAACAGAAATAGCCAGAGTGGGCCGAGGTGGATAATGATGTATGGGGGGCATGGGGGAGGGAGTACCAGCCCCTCAGCCCATCTCTTATCATTAATAACGCCACACCCGACAAAAGAAAAGATACTGCCTGCCAGAACAAACCTACATAAACACCCAAGATTTTATTAAACAACCTATTTTAGAACTTAAATCATTAAACTGCATCTCCATGGGCTCTTCAGAAGGGCCGTCTGTGAGAAATAATGGATTGTCTGCAAACTTTTATCTTAGCTATTGCCTCTAGAGTTGTGCTATTTAATTATTAAAATGTGGTATTAATGAAACATGCAATCCTGGAAAGGCAACTACTTTTATCATTGCACATGAAAGGCAAAAATTTAATATATTGAGTACACTGTATACACATTACAAATATATTTGCATCCACCTTCCAAATAGCGAGCACCCCCATCTTCCCCCTCCCCTCCTTTACAGCTGCTCAATCTGCAAGAATGTGCACAAGTAATTTATCTGAAATGGCCACTATTGTTCTTGATTCTGATTTGATTCCAAAAAAGCCAAATAATAGAAACCATTTTGAACATCTATTTTGTGCACCTGTTGTGCGGCATTATGATACTCTGCGATTTTCATTTACGTCACATCTCTTGACATGCCTTTGATACACCATGCTGCTTTGCTCAACAAAAAATCCAGGATGCTGGAAGCCAATGCCATCCTATTTTATTAACAAAATGGCCATGGTAAATGCTACTCCCTGAGAGCTCTGGAAGGAAACCAGGGGCACATCAACCTAGCTGCTAGACATTTAACTATGTTAGTTAAGTAGACTGAGAAGAGCTGAACAGCCTGGGGGGCCTCAATATACAAGATATTAATACCGCTAATGATGGTGCTACTTGGGCAAAACAATAGGACCTCGGTAGTTTCATTTTCCCCCTTGTTGCTTTGGCCTTTGAATGCGATGTGAGGAAAGAATCCGAATAGTTTTTCAGCTCCACTCTATGTGTGGGCTGGTTTCTTTGTGGATCAACTCCAGAAGGCACAGGATCCCCCGTTTGCTACTTTTCAAGCCTGCAGCATCACCTTCATTTCCATTTCAATATTATGGCTCCCACCCTTTCAAATACTTCCTTAGTAGCTTCTTACCTTAGCTTCTCTGGGTAATGAGACCGCAATTGTATGAAGACTTACAGAGAGACCAAAAGGGGGTTGGCTGTGATGCTTTCTGGACCATAGGCTTTGCATTGCACCCACAGACACATGGATTTTGAAGTAATAAAAAACCCAAGCCGCCTTGGCCGTCTGCTGTGTTTATCGGCACGTTCTTCATGCCAAGTGTGGTCATGTACATGCTTCCATTGCCCAGGTACGTAACTATGGCCCTCTTTACTTATGTCAAATGACCATAATGCCAAGATGTTATGGTACTGAGATTTTATAGTATCCCTTCAGGGCGACAGTGTCAGGAAGTTGGCGTGCTTCATAGGGGGTGTTCATGAATCGTATAAAGTGACTCTTCAAAAATCTGAAAAAGTTGCAAACTGTCTGACTCACAGACTCCTAGCATGAAAAGGGACCTCTAAGGTCAGACCCCACCCTGTCCTGATGGAGGAATCAATCCTCCCTTCAGCATCCTTGACAGATGGTCTTCCAGGTTCTGTGTGAACTTTCTCTTGAAGGGCAAATTCTGCTTAACAAAGCAGTCTGCTCTATTTGTAAACAGCCCTAATTGTTGGATAGTTTGCCTTTACGTTGAGCTGAAATCTGGGCCTTTCCAAGCAGAGCTGGATGATGCGCGGAAGAGTTGATGCCAGCCGGGGCCCCTTTTGTGCCTATGGGACCTGTCCAGTCACATGAGGCCGTGTGTTTGGTTCAATGATCTGCTGTCTTCGTCTTGAAATTCTTCATCATTTTTCACAAGGGGCTCCCTTGTGAAAGTCTCATGTTGTATTGGGCCCCACAAACTATGTGGTTCATCCTGCCAGTTATGATTTGAGATGAAGGACCAGTAAGAACCCTTGCAACAGCATGCTTTTGGAGGCTTCTAATGTTATTTTATTTATCTATCTATCTATCTATCTATCTATCTATCTACCTATCTATCCATTTATTATCTATCTATCTATCTATCTATCTACCTATGTATCTAATATCTATCTGTACATCTTATCAGCACAATTACATAATATTCTTTGGGCTTCCTTGCAAATCAGTTTTTAATTCATATTTTTAATCCCATTTCTTAGTACTTCTTCCTTCACATCTGCCCTCATGCCATGTAATTCAGTGGGGTGCCAAATGGGTAGGAATACAAATTCAACTAAAGCACAGTCTCTGAACTTTAGCACTATTAAGCTTCTCTCTCCTTCGCTTTTGAAATACAAACTCAAATCCTCCCTGTCAATCAAAGGAGAAGTACATATTTTGGCTAAGTTAAGCGGGGTCTAAGCTAACAAGTAACATCATCGGAACACTTGGTTTGAATGCTGATTCATGCTCCTTACTGATTCTATGACTTTGAAAATGACACTTACCTTGAATGCCTTCCTTCCCTCCTCTGGCCTGCGTGCCTCCCAGGGCTGCAGCACAGCTGACCTGGGAGGGATGAGATGCTAGTGAGCCTGGGGCTTTGCTGAACTCAGGCAGCAGGCTTTCCCCAGGGGGCCAGCAGAGACCTATGTCACTCCCATCTCACCCTGTTGCAAAGACCTAAGAAGAATATTTTGGAACCCCCATCAGACCACACGCTCACAGTGAATGCAAGCCTGGAGTGTTTCTCTTGGTTTTGCCTGTTGTTCTTTGGGTACCCTGTGTTATCTGGGTCAATGGAAGAAATTCTGTGAAAATTTTCCAAGGAAGAGCAAAACTACTAGAATCTTTTTAGATAGTGGGAATTGAGCATTGAGTCATTTTGTCAATTGAGTCAAAATGTCAATTATAGGTGGGTCATTTAAAGCATCAGCAGTAAAGTTGGGAACATTATCCAATAGCAAGAGAGAAATAAAGCACACACACCCCTGCCAGCCAGGATTTTGTATAGTGTGGAAGCGAGGACCACACGTGAGTAATGTAGGGAGAAGCCACAACTCCAAGAGATTGGAATATAAAATATCTCCTGAGAAGCATAATCTAATCACTCTGCTGGTCAATAAAACAAAGAAATATTGGGGTATCTTTAATCTCTCTGCTTCAAAAAGACACACAATTTTTATGAGATGTAAATATTCCACTCTCATTTGAAAGCTAACTTCAGCAGATATGATGGAAAATGCGTTAAGTGGTCACAATTTGTTAAAATCTATCATTACAGCCGGGTTTATCTTGTATGTGAATTTTATTGCAACTCTACTTTTCTTCTACCAGTTGGTTAAATAAAATTCAGTTATAATTAAATTAAAACCTTTTTGGTAATAAAAATTGAACATTTCTTAAAAGACAAAATGAGAGTGCCTTGAAAAGATATTTACATATAAAGTATTATTATCTTAAAAGTAAATTGAACTGTTTGGAACTAAGAAAAAACCCATCCTCTAATCGAACATAAGAAGTGAGTATTTGGAGATTTTAATATTGCATATACTGTTTTCAAGGTACATTTCAGTGACTTTGAAATATTTTCAGAGGAGTCATATTTTTGGAGTGAAAACACTTTGGTGCTTATTTCAGATGACTAACGTTGCTCGGATTCCATATTTTGACTTTAAGAAACCCTAACTGGTGATCTGGGGACTTCCTGGAACATGAGCTCAGATATTCTTTGGGAGGCTAGAACCTTAACCTTGAACCTCACAAAAACAAATCACTTGCCTTCTTAGCCATAAAATGTAGTTTGTCAGCCATCAAGGCCTCTTGTCAAGAATGGAAGAGAATAGATGGGGGGAAAATGTGCATGGTGTTTCTGTACTCATGACACTGTTCTATGCACCATGGTATCCCAGAGGGAGGTCACGGTCAACAGCACCATTATAGGTGTTGGCTGTAGCCTATGGGTTAGGACATACCTGCCAATTGTTCAAGAACCTCAAGCTCACAACCCAGGACCCGGTCATTTCCTAATAGCATTCTCGATAAGTAAGTGTCACACAGATCTGTTTCAAGCAGCAGTTTGAAGCAATAGATTGCACGTAAGTCTATGAACTCAGAAACATACATTTCTTTGTGTATGATCACAAGTTTCTGAAGAAATTTTTCCCCACAAGGGAAAAGAAGGTAATTTTTTGAGGGGGAAAATGTTCATTTTATGTGTGAGCCCAGTTAGTAGGAGTGAGATATTTTTATTGATTTAGACTCCAGTGATTTTATAATCAAATACAACATTGAACTTTTCAAGACAGAGATAATTTACCATGAGGAAGAAATAAAGGAGCCAGACCAGCATATGTAATATGGGAGTTATAATTTTAATCTTTTCTCTTAACTGTCTTCCTTCTTACACAACAATTATCAGAAGGGAGACTGAAAGAAAATCATACTTTTATTCTCTTGCCCCAAATTACCTTCTCTGAAGACCAAGGATTACCTTTGTAGCCAGTCTACTAGAAAGGGAAGAAGACCAATGAGAAACTTCCTTAAAATTAAATGGAAGTAAGGCTGTTGACATTCTACTCGGTTCTACAGCGGAGGAGGTTGGTTGTATTTAATGGAGAGTTTCAGGGCACAGTTCTCTCTGCCCTCACCTCCCCATGGTGTTCAGGCTCCTCTGTCTCCTCCGGCAAGTGGAGGATATTCAGCACTACATGCCTGATTGTGACATTCACATTTGGAATCTCACTGTCCCTTCAGTTCAGCAATTTATATAGAGAGATACATTCTCAAGCCTTACTTCTTTTGTGAAGGCTTTTGTAAAAGCCTGGGCTTGTTTATTTAAGCCAGAACAGAGAGACATTCTGAGAAAAAAGAAAAAAAAAACTAATCTAACGCCACATGGATATAATATTTATAAAAAATTTTATTATGATTGACGGAACCCTTATCAAAGAGTATGAGACACAGTTTCATTAAAATCATAAAACGTACCCATGTCTTCTAGAATCCATTTCTAGAAATGTTCCCATGAAGTGCAGGAGCCTTTTCTGAAATGGACTTCCAGGTCCACTGGAATGGGCTCCAATACGCATTTTTCTTACCTAATTGTTCTTCCTTACTTTTACCTAGAATATGGTACAATGTTCATTGATTGCTAATCTGATCTGTTCTCTCTCAATCTGTAGTTCTCTTCCTCATTTATGTCTTCCTACAATGACATCCCCTCCATTTCTGTCTTTCTACAATGACAAAACATATATGCCCACGACTCTCATGGTAGCCATATTATTAAAATGACATTGGCCTGCTTGCTCCATATTTTACTTGATTAAAAAGCAGAGTATCACATAACACAAGACACTGATTTCTATGAATCTCACAAAGATGTGAACTTTCTAGGTAGGAAACGTATATCTTTGGGAAAGCCTTTCTTGCCAACAGAACTGTCTTTTGGGCGGGAAAGGTGGGTTATGTGGAAGTGTTAGGAAGACTGTTCCAGGTGAAAAGCCGAAGAAATATTTTTAAATGATTACTTGGGCATGGTGGGTCTGTGTGGGCCAAGCTGGGATTGTTTTTCTTTCCTTCTCTCCTCAGGTCGTGTGGAAGTTTGAGCCTATAAAGGCAACCAAGGTGAACTCGCTCATTCCACACAACGGGGTAGATCATTCACCACAGGGTGTTCTTGATAGTACTCTGTCCACTCGAATTTTAAGCATCTAAGCAATGGGAGTCCCACCACTTCCCTTGGAAGATTACCCTACAGTCTAATAGGCCTCAACATTAAGAAGATGTTCAATTGGTAATCAACCTAAATTTCCCTTTTCTTAATTTCATCCCATTACCCCAAACCCTATCCCCTTGTTCCACCTAGCTCCTCACCCTCATTAGTGTTTATACTCCCCAAATACTAATAGCTAGCTGGCAAAATAAATAAATAAATAAATAAATAAATAAATAAATAAAACCTGCTCTCCATCACTACTTAGCTAGACTTCAAATAGTTACCTCTTGAATAATATGTCTCTTCCCCCCATATACTGTTCTCTTTAAGGGCATTATTTAATATTAAAAGATTCAAGTATTTTTTTAATAAGCAAAAAAAAAAGTAAGTGTAAAGCACAGCAGTCTGTAATGGGCTAGAGGGGAATAAATGCATTCTTAATGTGGGCGGGCGATAATGGTATAGCTAAATTCACCTTCTTTTGCCCTTTTACACAGACACAGAACAAACCATTACAACAATTGGTTGAAGCCTTCTCCCCCAAAGTTGTCGATTTCTATACTAGGTTTGATTTTTTTCTATAACATTGTCCTTGCATGTTATAGACTAAGAGTGTTTTCCCTGCTTTATGAAAACATTTGTTGATAATATATTACCTATCAATAATCATTATTTTAATAAAACCACTGACACTAATATGAATAATCTGTGTTACTGCATAGGGTCATAAAATATTACAGGGTCAAAGCTATGTGAAAACCAAGCCTTAATGTAGGTCTTATTCAGAACACTCACTGTTTTGTTTTGTTTTGTTTTGTTTTTGACCACTTTATCAATTTGATTTACTGGTGAAGTGAAAAGACTATGCTTTAGTAGCAAACTTTCAAAACAATATAATAGTTTTTTAAAAATCGAGATTTTTATTCATTTTCTTCTGATGTTTGAAAACTCCTTCCCTGGTCTCTGTTTAGGAAATAATGAGATCCCTATAGTAGTGGCTGGGTTCAGCCTTTATCCTCAAATGCTGCGATACTTCTTGATTCTTTTGACTTTTCTCTTGAATTTTCAGCAGTTTTCTGCTTATGTGCATGATAACTGATACATGTCTTACATGAATCAACAAGCCAACAGAACCGAAGGAGTATTACAAAAATTTTGCAAAGTTATTCTATAGACCATACCCTGGGACACTTAAGTCTATAAGATAACACCCTCATGCTATTAACAACAATTAGCATTGCTAAGACACTTAGGTGCCTTTCTAGAAAACTTCTGGATAATATCGTGAATATACGTATCCACCACCAGATTCAATAACTTTCAGTTTCAGCACTTGGATGCAAATTCAAGACTAAGTGAGTGTTCATCATTTCTATACTTCCTTCCTTAGGTTGCACGGTTCAATATCTAGGGTGTTTCACTGATTTCTAAGAATTTGTTGTTCACATGTTGGCTGGCAGCATGTTAAGTTGAAAAAACTAGAAACTCGAGAAAACTTAAGTGGAAGGGGGAATTCATTAACATGGTAGTCCTGTGACATTTCAAGGCACTAAATGCAAAGAGGTGACCAATCAGATCTGCAGAAGAAGAAAAGTGGCCAGTTTCTAGGTCTTCTGAAAAGTGGTATAAAGTGGATGTGTCCTCTGCCGTGTTGACGTTAGTGTCACTCAGATCCGACAACCTCCAGCAAGTGGACTTCTTGGTTTTAAATTTCATATTCTGGGGAAAGAGAATCTGGTTTTATTTGTGCCCCTGTTGAGATGAGCCTATGAACTAGCTCAGGATTTGGATTCAAGATAATTGCAGTGCAGCCAGGAGCCCACCCTTGTGTATCAAAGATCCATTCCAGAGATGGAGAAATTGTTATGAAAAATCCATACATAAGAGAAGTCTATCTTCTGGAGTCAAAGTTATATTGCATGGCAGGTACTGAAGATTAATTTGACATATTGCAATCAGTATTTGTTCAACATTACTTCCTCCTCTTTTTCTGAGATTGGCATATGAAGTTTCTAATATTTCCTCGGGTTATTGGTGGTAGGCATGTATGTGAAAATCTAGGATCTTTTAAGAGTAGTTTGTTGCAAAAGTGTCGTCACAATACAACTGGTATATAAAGTGAAAATATAATTTATTTTCCTAATTTTGGTTGCAGCTCATCTGCGTCTTCCCGAGCCCTCAATCAGTTGTGAGTGAGGGTAAGGGAGAGAAATTAATTAAATGTCCAATCAAGTTTGGAGCTGTCAGGCCTGATAATTTAAGCCGTCTTTCTTAATTGGTGCTCATTCTTCCATTTGGATAAAATGCCCATTCTCTTATGTATTTGCCCCCTCTGTGCATCTTTCCCTAAGATGACATTCTGCTGTGTCAGGAAAGGTGGGTGCAATTTATGAATTCTACTGGCCTTGGGGATAAAGTAGGAATTCCCAGATTCACATGGTAGCTTTGCATTTTCTTACAGTCTTCTCCTTGCTGAGTCCACTTGTGTCTGGTTTCTAGATGCCTGCTTGCGGTTCCTGAAAGCAGTCTGGAGCTAGTGGACTTATGATCTTCATTTTGGATTGGACAGAACGATAGGGGAAGAGAATGTAACTCCTCCTCACCACATGACCTCAGCACACCCACCGTCTGTGTATAGAACTGCTTCCCTGCCATGTGCTTCATCCAGCTCAGGGGCCAGTGGTTCACTCCCAGACCCTGCTATGGGGCTGCTTTGCCCTGTGACAGCAGCATCCACCCCTTACATAATCACAAGTAGCCAGGGAAGCTCAACCAGGGGGACCCCCTCTGTCTAATCACGTGACTAGAGCAACGGCCATTTTGATGTGGGCTTCATAAGAAGCATTATGACCATTCTTCAATTTTTTGAGGACAAGCATCGGCATGGCAAGTGTCTAGTGTTATACCTTCACACTCAGGTCCTGTTTATTCTGATATTCAAATTTCCTAGACCTTTTCATGAGATAAAAATATTGAAGTCTAAGATGATTTCCAAGTGCATGAAAGTCACAGTTCACAGACATTTTCTGACCATACAACTTTTGATTTCATAGGTCAAGTGGAAGTCTTCCTTCCAATGGTAAATTTAGATTTCAAATTGTTCATGGACTAATTTACTTCACTCTCTCCCCTAATCTGCTACACTGTGGGGATTTTCCAAAGCTGCCTAAGTCTTAACAGAAAATTCCAAATGTTCATAGTTTTTGGTGGAGTTTTTGGATCTGTAATGACCTTTAATATTATCACACCATCTAAATAGAGTATTTTTTTCAGATTAAAATCAGTATAGTAAATGGCATCTCTATTAAATGCAACTATTTTTATAAAAACAATATAAACTCTTTTGTTCCACATCTAATGTGATGCTTTGAGAAATAACTCCAAAGATATTTTTTCGGTGACACCTCCCCAGTGCCCAGTGTCTGGACTCTGACTTGCATTTTCTTTATTCTTTCTGGTTTTTGATTAGCACGACTACAAAAATGTAAAATAAACTTTCCACACTGGGAAGTAGTCACAGAGTATAAATAAATTAAACTTCTTTTCTTTGTATCATCTGGACCTTTTCAGAGAATGCTATGACTTTCCTTCTGTTACTTGCGATGCTCCTCTAGCTAGATCACCTTAGAACTCCTGGATCCTTACCATTTGGGGTCCTATTTAGACATACTTGAGCATGTCATATGACATTTCTTTGGACAAACATAAATGTGTTTTCAGTGGATTTGCACACCTAGGAGGACTGTGGGACCCAAGTGGAGAACTTGTGGCTTTGAAACCTTTCTCTCCTTCATGTGTGATGACTTCTAAGTGGTGCAGAGGCAGGCTCCAGCCAGTGAAGGGGCCTCCGTTCTTCTCCTCCTGTGCTCAACCAGGGTCATTCACTCACTCATTCAGTCTCTCAAGAAAGATTCCTTGAGTATCTGCTGTTTCACAAGAGTTAGGAGGAGTCAACAGAAAACAGAAATCTGTCCTTGGCTACATCGTACATTTAGCTTCAGTCAGTGTTCTTTCTCTTAATTGTAGAGGGATCCAGATAATGAAAAATGGAAGGTCAGATTGTGGTCATCACAAACATTAGCAAATAAAATATGTATAAACTCTACTCACATGCCACGCACCACCATTACAGTCATTACCTTCAATATTTTAATCAAATTATTATATTAAGTGCTTGCAGACACACTGAGCTATCATATTTATGGAGCAACATGAACTAAAACGTGGGGAGAAAGAGACATGGCGGACACCAAAGACAGAGATGCATGGACTTATGTAAGGCAAACATTTGTTCTTCATTGAGGTGATTTCAAATGACATGATATAGTAATTTGTCTCCTGCAGGTGAAATCCACGATGAACTCATGAATTAATGAAAATATCATGTGGCTCAATGCAAACTTTTGGTATATATCACATGTGTATAATAAATCAAACCTTAGTGTAGAATTTTGTCTGCTAGATATATTTATTGATTTTTATCTTCAAAATAAACTTTGTGATGCTTATTAATAGCATGATTACTTCAGTCTCTCTTTTTCTCTGTATATATTATGTATAACTATATATACACACATAAGGTAGATATATATGCCAATGTATTTTTATGGACACATAGATCCTTCATGAGTATCTTGTTTTCCAAATCAATGTCTGTGTTGTAATTTTTAAAAAGGTCATTTGATCTTTGCTAAATAATTGCATTTTTGCTTAAAAAAGCCTATGTAGCAACATAACAGATTTTTTTCTTAAAACAATCACTTGGTTATCAAAAACTCCCTATAGTGCCAGTAAGTGGCCACCATAAGACCTCGTACAGACCAGGCAAAAATACAAATCTGGGCTTTTTAATGTCAACTATCAAGCTATGAAATAACCAAGGGGCTCTGTTAGCAGGTGTAGAGCAGAAAAAATTTACTACTGGATAATATTGGAAATCATCCATCTATCAATTCAAACCCTACCAGTGGTGCCCAATACCGCCATTTTCCTCTTCCTGGTGTATGACTGTGCCATCTCTATCAAATAATGTCTTAGGCTGTTTTCAGGCTACTATTTTTGCCACATTGTCCTTAACTAACTTTTACTTTATTCTTCAACCTGTTGTACATGGTAAGTAGGGGAACTCTCAGTAAATTCCTAAAGCTTTTGATGAATCCCCTCGCCCAAGGATCTTGGCTAACAGATGCACAATGGTGAATTTAAAGATTTTGTGGCAAAAAAGAAAATATGTTGTAATGACAAAATCCTCACCCACTGAATTTCAGAAATGGCATCAAGAACTCACCACAGACCACTGGCATGGCTGAAACGTGGATTTATGAAAGTTAATTTCTGACCGTCTACCAAGCTACATGACTTATCTTGTTTCTAACTTCTGGGTGAATGAGTGGATAGGACCCTTATGCTAATTAGTATATATATTTTTAAATTACTATTCTTCTCTATCCTAGGTGGAATTACTTATGCTGAGCCCAGAGTCAGAGAGCAGTCACTCTTTGCCCTTTTCTTAAGCAATTTATTTTCATTTACTTTCTAACCATCTTCACCAGTTTTCCATAATCTAATTAGATTATTAATTACAGGTCAATATGTAAACCAGGGAAAAACTTCTTTTCCTTATGGTATCATATGAGGTCATTCAGGGCAATGACAACTCCAAGGAGAAACTGGGTTTGAAAGCAGAGTTCCCACCCCTGTCAGCCTCCCTGGCCCTTCACCATTGTATCCAGAGCTGCTTCTGAGAACATCACAGCAGGTTGTCCCCAATTGTCAATACATTCTCCAAAAGGTGGGACAAGTGTAAGAAGAGCATTTGCCACAATCCAGTCTCTAGTGAGAGAACTCCATCCAGATGAAGGTCATCACTTTACAAAGCATCATATTGAGCAGCTCTTCAGGCAAACACCACGATGCATTTTATAAAACACACCAAGGTAGCAAAACAGTTCAATCCCATTGGAAGAGAGTCCTTATTTTATATTTTCCCCCTTATCTAAAATGGGCAATTGCTTTTCTGCCAAATAGGCTCAAAAGGGCCATGAAAACTAAAGTCCTTCAAAGCTGTTAAACGCATCCTCAAATTTACAATAAAATTCAGCATGACAAATCTTCCAGTAAAATCTCTGGAGCATCATAGCAGCACTCAAACAATTTTTCTTTTAAGTTAGTATTTTAGTCTTCAACACCCTGAGAAAGAGGAGGAAGCGAAGATGGGCAAGGAAAGCAAAACAAAACAAAAACCAAAACAGAAAAGGAAAAAAAAAAAAAAGCCACCACCAACAAAGAGAGTGAAAAAAAAATGCGAACAGCCACGCAAGCTATTAAACATATGCCAAAGTAAACAATCGGTGTGGGTTTGCCACGGCTCTGCCCTGCAGGTAGACGACAGGCAGCACGGGAGCAAATGGAAGGGGAAAGAGAAAAGACGAATGGAAGGTGAAAGAGAAAGCAGACTGGAGGAGCCGCGGAGCCCGAGCAGGACGGCCTGATTTTGAGCCTCAAGACACACCATCAGCCATGCAAAACAGGACATACCTTTCTGGCTTGCTGGTTCTGTCGGCTGAGACAAAGCAGTCCTATTCACAGCGGGAGGCCAAATCAAAATGAAATTTTATTTAGTCTGCACTGTCCCCAGATTGGGTTTCAGAATGACTGCTTTAGGAGATAGCATGGATGTGGCTGATGCATGCTTTGCATATGAAACTGCAGTAGGAAAAGAAATCTACATAATCAAAAAAATCTGTGCTCTGTGTATGTGACAAAAACCCTGGACTCCAGTGATTTTACTGCAGTGTGTGTTTTCAGGCAGGTCCTTTTGGGGTGAAACGCATTTAAAAAAAAATGTCTTATACAATATTAGCCACGAATAGTAAGAGATCTGTAATACTCGATGAAAATATATAGATTCCTGCTTACAACTCTGTCTCGTCGAGATCAGTGTGATTTTTTTCAGTACATTTATGAATGCATCAAAAATCTGTGTGAGAGAACAGATCAAATTTTAAAACATGCACAGAATATTTTGAGGGGGTTTGTTCTGACAATTACTATACCCCTGAACCTCGACAAAATAAATGAAAAGCTGAGATCTGATGCAATACTGAAATTAACACTGAGAGCCCCTTGGACTTTTCTCTGGGAAGACATTTAACTCGTTCATATTTAAAGGCTGTTTTTAAAAACAGGGAAAATATCTTTCAAAATACTGTTTAGCTGTTGGAAATATTTTTAAAATCAAGGAAAGGGACCGTAGAATGTATATAGAATGCACACCAGGGAATCTTTGAAAAAATTATATCTATACATATGTATGTATATATATATACATATACATATGTACACACACACACACACACACACACACACAGATACACTGACGATGTTCTCAATACGGGGTTATCACTGGCCTTGGCCAGGAAAGGGAAGTGGTATGCAAGGTACAGTGAAACAAGGGGGCAGAATAGAGCCTGTTGATAAATATATATTATTTCTCAAAGAAATACTTATCCCAGCTTGATTTTGATAGATCAGTTCCTTGAGGTTGGATGCTGCCAATCATTTTCTTTAAAGAGGAAAAATGGAATAAAATTTAAAAAAAAAAAAAAGATTGAAAGAAAGAAAACCTACCTGTATACAATGGTAGCAAAAAAAAGGCAAGGCAGGCTGTCCCACTGCTCAGTGCTCTGAAAACCATGGACAGTCCTCATTCTGTTTTACGAAGTATTCCTAAGGACAAGAGGACTACGGAATCTGCCCATTTGAGCTCTGAGGAGCCAGTCTCCAAGCCACAACCCAGAGCAGCATAAAAACTTCTCTCCATAATGAGATACAAATAGCTCAAATAACATGCTTCCACACAGCCCCAGCAGAAATCCCCAACTCCGGAACTATGGACCGATACCCCTTAGAGAAACAGTCAGAACTAATTCTGCGATTCGGGTTCGGACCGAATTTCTTAGAAAAGCTTTCCCCTGCTCCAGCTTAGCTTGGCGACCTGTCAATAATAATATTTACAAATGTAAAGGTCTCTTTAAATTGATAATTTTGCATTCGGGAAGATGGCATCGTGTTCGGCTGTGCACGCCACCAGCATAATTAAAGCCTAAAATCCAAATAGAGCAGGGCATTTGTTTCCTTTACGCTCCAGGACCAGCGCATCCAGGTCTCCCTATAACGAGGGCACTGCAGTGGCTTCTCTGCTGCTCTCAGGCAAGACCCCCTTTGCCTTGGCTTTCTGTTGTATCGTAATTATTCAGATAGTTATTAGGCAGGTGTTTTGCCTGCATATTATTTTTAGTGACAAGACACCCCTTTTCTGAGGAACGGAAAGATGTTAATTCTTAACAAATCCTGTCTCCCCCAAATTCAGTGCACCTGGCATTCACTTTCTACCTAATAAGCATCCGTGAATATGCAAATGTTCAGTGTCTCAGTAACCTCATTAATTTATTCCTCAGGCAATCATAGGATGTGAACCAGTCCTGTGCCACCAGTGCTAGAAACGGTGCGGATCAGGGCGTTGAGAATCAACTGAAAAGCTCAGGCTGCATATTGAAACACTGTTTCATCTTTATTCCGTCCTTTGGCACTCTAATTCAAACAAAGACTCTTACCTTCCTCTACTTAGCTGACAGCAAAAAGCAAAAGTAGGGGGAAAAAAAAAAAAAACGCCGAGGGATAATCATTAGGATCTCCCCCTTCACCATCACATACAAACCAGAGGTGATTCATGGTTTGAACAAAATCTCCACAGCAAAAGCAGTTTCCAAACTGCCCAAGTTCTCCGGTTTTGTTATTTATTGGGGGTGGGGGGGTAGGGAGGGGGGGTGGAGGGCGACCTGCTTTCCATACTGCAATGCAGTTGAATCATCTTTCTCTTTGCCCACATTAAAAGCCCTGAATAATGTTTATAAAATGTTAGGGAATCCCGGTAGGTTTCCTATTTAACAAGCCATGTATGACAAATCACAGTGTAATGTACTACGTTCTTAATCTTTAATTAGAATGTGAATATCTGCTAGAGAACGCAGTTAACTTTGACACGTTAAATCTTCTGGTTAAAGTGCCTTACAGGAAGAGCAAAGATGAAACACTGGAACAATCTCCTGCTTCTCTCCATTCACCCAGACAGTTGGGGAAGGATGATAACATCTTGTAATACCTGCTCTGTAGTAATTAATCGCTGTGGTATTTAGGACCATTCAAGTAGACAAATATGACAGAGACAGGGACAATTAGGAACCTTGTTCAAGCTACATTAACTTTTCCAGCTATTACAACACAGCAGCTCAAGTTTGCTTGTAAAAGCTGCAGAGGGATTGCTATGCATTAGCCGTGCGATTATTAATGAAAGAAAAGGAGAATTGTGTTTATTGTAGTTTGAAAATTGCAAATAAATTTCAATTATCTGCTATGTCATTTTGTTAAACATGCATTCTGGAAATGCCTTTGTACTCTAAATCATGAGCTACTTATAGCAAACTAATACCAGAAACCCTCAGGGAGCTAGGAAGTCAATATTTTTGTTGAAATGCTTTTTTTTTTTTTTTTTTGGTAAGTGAAACCAGAGATGGGCAGAACCACCTGAATGGGTTTCAGGTAGCAAGCCTCTGTGGCATCCTGACATTCATTCGGCCTCACCATTTACCAACAGACCTTGAGTCAGATGTCCCAGGCAGGCATCAGGGCAATCAGAGCCACACTGTTAAAAGAAACCAGAGAAGCTCTCCTTCCTTTGGGAGCATCCTCAAAACAATTATAAGAAATCAATTATGATAAATAAATCACGTCTGCCATCTTGCCATCTCTGTCCCTTCCAGTAACAAAGCCACTTTTTGGCGGGGGGAAACACCTACAGAGGGGGTTTCTCAGCTGTGGAGGTGATGGAGAGTCAATGTTTCTAGAGAATGGCTCATGTCTGTTCCCTTTCACGAGGACAACTGCCAATCACTTTGAATGGCAAACTTGATCTTGAGAGGGGGAAAAAAAAAGAAAGAAAGAAAAGAAAGAAAGAAAGAAAAAACAACAAGCCACACTTGGGAAGCAGGAATAAACACACCCGTTTCTCTGCTGCCTTTTGTGAAACTACTCATTTCTCAAAGCATTCAGACATGTGGATCTAGTACCAAACCTCCCCTCGGTGTCTCCCACCCTTCCCCTCCCGCAGGCGCACTGGCAAGGCCCTGCCGAGAGGTGTGCCCGGTGGCCCAGAACACGTCTCAAGTCCAAACTTCTCGTGTGCCCCGCTCTGTTCCTATGGCCAGGGCCAGCCCATGACCCATTCCCCCCCCATTTCTTATCCGATCGATTTTACTGGCCACGAAGAACTGAACACGAAAGAATAATCCTGGTATGTCCAGGAGCTGGGGACCTGGTCCAATTGTCTTCTGTAAATCAAAGAAAGACCAGCTTAGCATGGCACAAATCTGCATCCCCACCCCAGAATCTGTTGTCACACACACACAAAAAAGCCGCTCACTGCTCAGGAACAATCTCCCCTCTCAGCCGAGCTGCGATGATGTCAGCTTTCTGATTACAAACTGCTTATTTATGCTTCAACAGCTGCCAAGAGGAGCAAATAAGTGGCTAAAAGAGTGTCTAGACCAGGCTTTCAGTCCGCTATTGTCTGGGGGTTGTTACCTGGTTGACAGCGATGGGTCCAGCTGCCTGGTGTGAAAGGGAGCAGGGATGAGGAGGCCGTGATTGACAGAAGGGCCCTCGGGTCAGCCCGGATGGCCCCACGTCTTTATATTCCCGGCTCCAAAGGGAAAGCCAGGGCCCTGCCTTGGGGTTGGAGGTGAAAGGAAATGTTGGAGGGTAATGAAAAAAATCTTTTGGCCAAATTTGCGATCATGAACACTTCCCCGGGGGGACGAAGCCAGGCCAAGTGGCCTCCGAGTAGCCAGCAGTGGGCACCTGGAGGGAAAGGAGCGGGGTCATTTCTGGTGAAGCTCATGGGCCCCTGGGGGGGGAGGCCACAGAGGCCCACGGACGTGCACTCTCTTCCTTTTCATCTTCCTATTTTCATTTTGTCCTCTGGTGTAGGGTACTTTGTCCCCAGCCAAAGCGTTTTGGGGCCACCTCTGAAATTCACTGGCCTGAGAGTTCCACGATGGTTTCAGAAAGCTCCCCTCCTCTTTTTTTTTTTTTTTTTTTTAGGACTTTCAATTGAAGACTGACAGAACAAGAAACACTCCAACATTTGGGAGAAACAAGGAGCTTTGCAAGCTGACGTAAATGTCTAATTAGAATTTTCCACCACCACTTGCAACCTTTGAATCTTGCTTTCCCATTTGTTTCCAGCCACGCTCTCCATTTTAACACTTTTCAGGGTAGATTTGAATGTACCGAATCGCTCCCTTCATCCCCGTGTCTCACGATTCACTGCGGTTGATTGGCACCAAACATTTGTGGCTTTCATTCTGCTCCTCCCCTCGCCCCCATTTTATAGTTTGGGGTTCTTGCGAAGAAAAGAATACTGTTCCATACTGATCACCCAGAGGCACTCATTTGAATATAATAATAATAATAATAACAACATCAACAACAACAATAATAATAATGAAATATCTTCCTCCATGAGGCCCAGCCCCTACTTACTGCTCCTCAGATACTTTGTGTCTTCTCAGGGACTGGAGAGCCTTATTATTTAGACGCCACTGTTCCTAAAAGGACAATTAAGAAGTACAGTTCCCAGGGGGTGGCAACTAATGCGTACACTTCCACATTTATATTCGTATTTACTTTTTCCCAAGCATTAAAAAAAAAATACTTCTTCCAAATGTTGGCTGTGATCAGTGATGCAAGGAAGCACAAATCTGATGGTTCCGTAGCCTTAAAAATTGTTGCATTAAAGAAAGAAAAAGATGAAGAGTAAGCTTTCCAGCATGTGAAAAATAACATCCATTTAACGTCATGGTAATCCCCAGAAGTGTCAGACTTGAATGAAATGCAAGAGAGCACCTGAGGAGTCAAATTTGTGTATACAGTTGGCTTTCTCCATAATATCGGATTCAGACTCTGTAACGAAAATGAAATCACGTTAAATTAACTGTAAAAAATAAGTTGATTTAATTAAGCACAGAAAGACTTAATAGATATAATAAAATGTTAAAAAGTCAAATGATGTGCAGTTACATTTCAGTTAACACTGCTCAACAAATGTACTAAATTTATTCCTTTCAATAATGATGTGTTTTGAACATTTAATTAGATAAATAATGTCTAATCACTTCAGCAAATCTGAACTAGAAGAATCCTTGTCACCAAAGGTGACTCATGCTCCTCGCATCTACCTTTTAAGGGAAGGTAAAGCGGCAAACTTCAGCTCTTTTCAAGGAGATGCACAGAGACGAAGGTAAAGTCTGTCTTTCAAGCCTCATTAAAATTCAGGGTTTGCTAAACAAACTATTATTTACAGTAAGATGAGTGTTATTCGAAATAGACTTCTACTTGTTTGCCTTTTTTGTAAGCATCAGAAACTATAAGCAGCTGATAAGAAAAGGTATTCAGTGTTAGATGTCCTATAATTCATCATAATACTGTTTCCTTTAATAACTACTTTGCTCAAGTGATTGGCATGATTACAAGAAAATTACTTCAAATTATTCATCTCTTATCTTTCCTCTAAGATGTCCTAAGTTGGATGATAGTTAGCATAATGGGGCCCTATTAATTGCTAATGTGGAAAGTCCTTCACAATTTGGATAGAGTTTGTAGCCCAAATAAAGAAAATAGTGCCAAATGCAACCTTACATCATCTGCTCCTTAAGATGGTGCCACCCACTGTCTATTAAATGGAATGTCAAGGACATTTATTTCTTCATTTAGAATTTGCTACGATGAACCCAGCCTGCATATGAAGAGCAGACTCACAATTAACATCTATATATGCATGCACACACAGGCACACACACGCACAGACCCACACACAAGAGCACATTTGTGCATTGCACAAAAGTATCGATGCACTCTGAAATGTGGAAGATGATTAACATAAAATTACCATTTCAAGCTTATGGTGTTAATTCAGCCATATATTTCTGGGGAGAGAAAATCCTTGGTACAGAAACTTTCCATCTAGGATATTGCCTCAAATGATTTGTTTTGGGAAATTTACCTATAAATCTATTTGGTTCATCCCAAGCCAGAGAGTAGTGTGAAAATCTGTTAAACCCCGAGACTATTTTGAATTTATAGAGAGATCATTGTTAAAAGCGTTGTTAAAAACTTCCCTTACTTTGAGGGAGAGCGGCTGAATAAATAGAAGGCAAAGTAAACATAAAACTCAGAATTTTCATTCGTATTCATTCCAGTCACCCTGTTTTAAGTTCTGGGTTTTTTTTGTTTTTTTTTTTTCCCTCTTTCCCCATACAATGCTTTCCGGGATATTTGTCTTTTAGGACTGCTTCTTTTCTATTCTTAAAAAAGTCTTTATTTTTCCTCTGATTATATGAGTTTTATAAACCAATGCTAAGAAGCCAGGAGCAGGGAAGGTCAAGCCCACCAACACGAACAGTGGAAATGTAAAGGTTATTTTATATGTAAATGACAACACTGGCTTTTGGGGGGTAATTTTATCTGCTTGTTGGTAAGTTTGCAACTTAAAGAATCCTTGGAACTTTTCACCTTTTTAATGTTGTGCTTAAACATTCTAAGTGGTTTGTTTTGTTTTGTTTTGTTTTGGCATTTATGGTACCCAGAATAAGCATACTCACATGCAGACAGAGTTCAACATAAAAATCAAGAAATTGTAATCAAAACCATGAAGAGCTAGAAAGAAAACCTAGTATCACTGGTTATATTTATTGGACGTTGAGTGCATTACTAAAGTCTCGCATTTGTAGACTGGGTCCTTGCAGCTCTAGTTAGAACACTCTCAACCCACCTGCAAATCCTGCTTACACCTGCTAGGCCAGGACATTCCATCCTGATCACCCAGCTCCTTCCCTACCAGAGAACACAGGAAGAGACCAAAGGGCAATAGCATTTGGCTGAAGGTCAGACCTGTTTTGTGCAGGGGGGCCTGCCTCTCTCACCCTGTGCCCTTCTTCACTCACCTTGGCTGTGCCCGTGGATCGAGAGCCCTTTGTTATTTCTCACCACAGACTTCATTTTGTCTGTTTGGACTTCTGGCAATCGCTGGGATTTTAATCTCTGGGGCCACTTCCTGAGGTCTCATCCAGGTGTCCTGTCTTGCCACAGTGTTGCTCATATTTGGGGCTGGAAATGGAAAATTGTGGGATGTCAATGTACTCTGGTGTACACATCATGGTCAAATATACCATACAGCGAAATAGTCGAGAAATTTTAGTATAAGACGCAAACATGACTCCCATTATGATTGGTTTGTTCAGGGGTCTGTCATTTAGGTAGCTTTTTTTTCCCCAAGAGTCACGGGGGGAGCCCAGAAAATGTGAAAGAATATTCCTAATTGATGGGGCGCCAGCTGGGCAACTGATTTCTTGATTTCAGCTCTGGTTGTGATCTCAGGGTTGGGGTTGTGGGATCGAGCCCTGCTTTGGGCTTCGCAGGATGGCTGTGTGTGTGTGTATGTCTCTCTCTCCTTCTCCTTCTGCTCTTCCCTCCACTCCCACTCTCTCTCTGAAGTGAATAAATACATCTTCAAAAAATATTCATAATTGAGCTTAAAACACAGACAAGGGGAATAGTCACACATAACTATACCTTCAGTGTACGTTGGTAATGCAGGCCATGAAAACTATACACCAGTAAAAATATTTTTATCTCCTAATAGGCACAATGCGTCCTGCGATATAATTGTAATGTGAAAAAGGTGTTTTTTTGTTTTCATTCTAGTCATTTGCCTGCTTATTTGTCCATCTGTGTGCCTATACTATAGGATTTTGCACAGTAAAAACTTGGAATTTTATGCTTACTTGCAAGCAATTTAAGACTTCTATTTAAAATTCAGGAAAGTAGTCTTGTTTGGGTTGCCTTTTCATGTGTAAGTTGCATAGTCTGGAACTTGGCCCTTCTCTGGAATAAATTAAGTTCCAAAGTCCAAGCGGGCTTGTGCTCAGTCATGAATGGCCCCGAGCAAATCACTAAGTCACTCTCTACCTCAGTTTCTTCCTTTACAAATGGTTGTGTCTGACCCATCTTTCCTAGCAAAACTATTTTTAAAACTCACACTTATGAAAGAGTAATGTGCCTTGGAAAAAAGACAGTATGTATTGCTAAAGCTCGCTATTTTAGAACATAAGAATATGAAAAAAATGTAGAAGGAAAGAAAAAACTGAATTTTATCTATTCTTTGAATGGCCTGATTTAAACTTCTTAGAGTTTCTGTTCATGATGTCCATAAATTAAAAAAAAATAATTATAATAGGAAGAAAGGAAAGAAGAAAGGAAGGGAGGAAGGAAGGAAGGAAAAAGAAGAAAGAGAAGAAAGAAGAAAGAGAAAAAAGAAAACAAGGAAGGAAGAAAGAAAGTAGTATGAACTGGAAAGATTTTTGGGCAAAAGACTGAGTTGACAACCAAAAGCCCCCAAATTCTGCTCTGATAACATACACTTGGTATTGTCCTTGGGAAGCCATTCTACTCAGGGCACCTCATTCCTCCACCTGTACATTCTGCTCCAGGATGGATATACATGATACCTGAGATTGAATTAAAAGCAAAGCATACGGTAACAAAAAGGTGCAAACTATAGACGTTTTAAAAGAATGCAGCTGGAGAAGAGTAAAAGAATAAAATATTATGGACAGACATAAGCAAGGTCATAGAAAAAATATTTGTACTGCCCAAATCCAGGGTAGTAAAGTAGAAAAAACATAGGAGAGCTATGATTCTTACAGAATCTACCAAGAATACTTGGAAATATCCATTTTAAATTCATGGCATGAAAAGGTCTTCAGAAAGCAATGCCCAGTAAGACAGTATTTCAGATTGGATCCTCACTCCCCAGCCACCTCAACTGGGAAACTTTAGATCACCACTATGACCCAGTTACGATTCCACTAATTTCTGTCTTTGGATAGAAGGTGTCTGGTGAGATATTGAGCTCCTCCTAAGCAAAGAATTTGTAGTAAATTCCTTTCAGTGGAAAGGCCACACACTACTTTCATTTGCCAGTGGCACTCCTAGTGTGGTAACAGGGATAAATAAAAGATCTTCCAGATTTTTTTCAATTATAAAGATCCAAAGGAGTTATGAAATTGGTATAAAGTTTAATCTCTGTGTTCCTTCTTTACCTGTGAAAACAAGTTTCCTCAAGTCCTCCCTAGGAAATGAAGAACACTCTCAAGCATTAAAAGAAATCCGTTTGTTTCATTTTCAAGAGTAAAAAAATGTCATGCAGATCAAATATTATAATGATTTAGAATTTTAAATCTATATATTTTATCATTAAATTTATGCCTCCATTAATTTATTAATTAACACATCTGGATAACCATCTTATAGGTGGCAAATAAGAAATAGGATCTCCACATACATTTATTCATTGGGTTATAGGACAGTCATTTATCATAGAGCTATTAAGTTAAATTCAGAATGAGCATGATGGTCAAGTTTCCACCGCACATCGCTAGTGAGCCTATGTTATAGGTTTATGTCTATAGCACACTCACATAACCGGTTTAAATAGTGTTATCCAAAATTAGCCAAAAGGATAGATTCGATTTAAACAAAATTTTATATATGTGCTTAGCCAATTATTTTATTCTATGATTTTTTGGCTTTTATAAAGTCAAGGAAATTGAGTGTTTTAAGGGAGCTGGTTACATAAGGTCTATAAATCAGGGTGGCCAATTTTTACTTATTCATCCAACAAACATATACTGAGCACCTATGATTAGTAGCTTCCTATATATTTCTGGGATTAGAAGAGGGACTTCTGCTTTTCTCTATTTTCATGTACCTCATGTTTGTGAGGTAGACTGTAACTTCAATAAATCTTTTTTTTTAATTTTTATTTATTTATGATAGTCACACACACACAGAGAGAGAGGCAGACACACAGGCAGAGGGAGAAGCAGGCTCCATGCACCGGGAGTCCGATGTGGGATTCGATCCCGGGTCTCCAGGATTGCGCCCTGGGCCAAAGGCAGGCGCCAAACCGCTGCGCCACCCAGGGATCCCCTAACTTCAATAAATCTTTAGGATGTAATGTGGTAAGTAAAATCAGATGTACGTCTATGGTGCTATGATACTAGAGAGGAGGGTCCTGAATTTGAAAGTCAGAAAAGATAGCCTCTTGGTTGGCAAGGGGTAAAAGGATACTCCAGGATGAAGTCAAGTTCAGACAGGTTGGCCCCCAAAGGGAGAAGTAGCCAGATGTCTTAGACCTGGGAAAGCCATCCCCAGAGTGGAGGATGTCTGTTTGCAAGTCATGATCTTGGTTAGGAAACTGAAATCCAAATGTTTGGGCCCAGTGAAAGGTCTTGGCATCAACACTGAGAAACACATGGAGACCAAGACAACAAGAAGAGGTCTAGGTCATGGCTGTGGAAGTACAAACAGGAAGGATGCAAATTGATAATACACTAGAGAACTTCACGTGCTGTAATATACAGAACATTTCCTCCCAGAAGCCCTACTTGAACATATTTCGTGGGGTTTGTCTACATATGGCAATCCCCTTCTCTAGAATGATGTCCTGACCCAGAACTACGATGCTGGCTAAAGGATCTTGCTTCACTACAGATTGTAATCCTACAAACTGGATGTTTGCTGGTCTCTCCTCCTCTACCCGACTACAAGTGGCATTATTGCCCAGACACCTGGGCTGTGCCACACCTACAGAGTGGGCACCCTAATGCTCCAAATCAGACCTACATTCTTTTTAAACTCCTCTGATAATATTTGGACACCCACTCACGAACATCCGTGATGTAGATAGGCCTACATCCTTTTGGCCCTGTTAAGTCCGCCTCCTCTCCTCTTCCTAAATGTTCATAAAGGAAACAGAGAAGAGGGGGACCTGGGTGGCTCAGTGGTTGAGCATCTGCCTTTGGCTCAGGTCGTGATCCCAGGGTCCTGGATTGAGTCCTGCATCGGACTCTCTGCAGGGAGCCTGCTTCTCTCTCTGCCTATGTCTCTGCCTCTCTCCCTGTATCTGTCATGCATAAATAAATAAAAAATCTTAAATTAAAAGGAAACAGAGAAGAAAGATCCCTTAAGAAGCATAAAAACAGATGAAGGAGCCAGGTACAAGAGACAGCTTGTGGGCAGATACATGATAACAGTGATCATAGGCTTCCAATCCAATGACAATTGTGAAGAAACCCTATCCCCTAAGGTACTGTTCTAGGTAAAAAATCTGAAAAACAGGTAAAAATCTGAAAAGGCCAAGTGGAGCCCACTGCTCTGTGCTGAAATTAATCAAGGTCTTTTACGACCCAATATTAAGCAAGTATGGCTGGCAGGCTTTGTCTGCAAAAGAGAGATGCCTGCTTTCTTCCTGCACTGTCTACTGTCTTAAGAGTGTCAAAAGATCAGGGAATAGGACAGAAAAGACATTTTTGACAGCATAATGATTTTAAGGTAACAATATAGCACAAAAGAGAAAAGGTAAGGCAGACAATAATGGGGGATTTTTTCAAGGATCTATGCCTTCATTTATTTGGGGTAATTTGGTGGCATTGGAGCTTGTTGTGTTCCTTATACAAGTCAGAAAGAATGGGACGCCTAGGTGGCTCAGCAGTTGAGTGTCTGCCTTTGGCTCGAGGTGGGATCCCGGGGTCCTGGGATCGAGTCCCACGTCAGGCTTCCTGCAGGAAGCCTGCTTCTCCCTCTGCCTGTGTCTCTGCCTCTCTGTGTATCTCTCATGAATAAATATATAAAATCTTAAAAAAAAAAGAAAGGAGGGTGCCTGTCCCATATCCACGTATATCAAATGAAGACTAAGTCCCTTGTGTTATTGATAATGATCCTTGGCTGTTAATGTAACCAAGTCACATCATCAGAAAGCCATGCTTCATGTGAGGAATATTTAAAAAGTGAGTGTAGTTATTTTGCCAATTCTTCAAATTATAATATTTCTAAATATTTATTATTTTTTAAGAACAATACTTACTGTGAGTTGTAAAAATAGCTATTAGAAGGTACAGGGTCAAGGGGTACAAACTTCCAGTTGTGAGATAAGTAAGTTCTATCATGTACAACATGATAACTATAGCTCACAATACTATTTTGTATATATGAAAATTGCTAAGAGAGTAGATTTTTAAAAAATATGTATTTATTTGTAAGAGAGAGAGTCATGTGCATGTGCATGTAGCTGGGGAAAGGGCAGAGGGAGAGGGAGAGTCTCTAGCAGCAGACCCTGCACTGGGTGTGGAGCCTGAAATAGCTCTTGATCTCATAACCCTGAGATCATGACCTCAGTTGAAACCAAGAGTCAGATGCTTAACCACCTGTGCCACCCAAGAGCCCTGAGAATAGATCTTAAAAGCTCTTATTACCAGGAAAAAAAAAAACCTGTAACTATGTGAGATGAAGGATGTTAACTAAGCTTATTGGGGTATTTGTTCCAAACATATATATATGATTGATTTGATTATATAGATAGATAATCATTATGTTGTATACCTTCAATTTATACAATGTTATATAGCAATTATACTTTTAAAAGCTCTGAAAAAAAAAGAGAGCATTTAAAATAAAAACCAATGGAGAAAAAGAAACTAAGGGATAATGCTAGTAAATGTACCCTTTAAACATTTAAAAATGTTTTAGAATAAAATACTTCTCTTCCTATTCAAATTCAATTCTCTCATGTAAAAATGGCCACCACTATTAGGTGGTGTTTGTTTGTATGTATTTTGGGGAGGAAGAGAACATGAAAAATATCTGCTTCTTTGTTATCTTGCTGTATTAACCTATATTACATTAATGAAAATAATTCAATTTAGTATGTTACCAGACAGATGTCAAGGTCTTTTTTTTTTTTTAAGATTTTATTTATTTATTCATGAGAGACACAGAGAGAGAGAGAGAGAGAGAGAGAGGCAGAGACACAGGCAGAGGGAGAAGCAGGCTCCACGCAGGGAGCCTGATGTGGGACTTGATCCAGGGACTCCAAGATCATGCCCTGGGCCGAAGGCAGGCGCTAAACCGCCGAGCCACCCAGGGAACCCCAGATGTCAAGGTCATAGTGAATATTGCATTAAGTAGAAAAGGTGTGCCTATAAATAAAGACACAGGAAGACAATGTTGAAGAACAGGACAGGACTTGTTTGTTCTTTAGTTACCTTTCTCAGTTATTGTTTCTTGGCAGTTCCAACTGGTTAACTTTGCTATGCACTTGAAGATGAAGAATAAACTTAATTTTAACTTTGTTGGTCTAGCAGAGTATGGTATCATTCTAGGCCCATAAGAAGACAGATTGGTCAGTGAATTGCTCAGTGAAGAAGGCCTTCTGGGGAGCCCTGAGTGCTCTGATGTCACCTTTGAGTGATCAAACCTTCCCGGATAACAGGAATGGCAGCAATGCAGGTAGTATGCCTTTAGAAGGAGAAACATCTGGAAATCTTCTCCCAGCTTATATTCCTGCTTGTTAGAACCTGTAATTCATGACAGAGGTGGTGGATGTTTGGGGATGGATCATGATGGTTTTCAGAATTTGCAACAGAGTTGGAAATACGATGTTCCTCCAGACATCACTGTGGGTTTTTGGGGGGTTTTCTTTTGTTTTTTTGTTTGTTCTTTTTTTTTCAGACATTGTTGTTAATTTATAGAATCACATCATGGATCCAAAGGCAGGTTTTTGGTAAATGTTATTCCATTACTCTCTTTCCTTTTTCTATTTAGTTCCTTACAATATTTAAGAATTAGCAAAAAGCACGTTATTCTTTGCTTCCTATCCTTTCCAGACCATTCCTGCATTGTGGGGTGCGTAGGCACATTTGGAAAGACCCTACACTGTTCATCTTATGTTAAGATCTATTTTACCATCTAGCATGATGTCTTTTGATACCTTGGCCAACTATGCTTCCCCAAACCCCAGTACCAACCAGGTTTCAATGTAGGGTTGGATGTGCAGAGTGCCCAATGAAGGCTTCCAGTTGAGGGGGCAAACAGGGATTAAAATCCAGCTCTATTGCACTCTCCAAAACATGGACTCTGGCCCTTGAGGAAGGACGACCTCTTCCTAATTCACACAGAGGCTCCATTTAGGTCCATGGTGGTTCTCACCTGAAAGGACATGATCCTCTACACCTATGCCTTTCTGGGACCAGTAGGAGGTGTGAAGTTTTCTATCTATAGGATAGAGTATATCAGAATGCTTCACAGATAGTAAAGCTGTATTGTTTTGTAAACTTTCTAATCAGCTTGATTACATAGGCGTGTCCTGGCATACTGGATAAAATGTCTTTCTTTCTTTAGGTCATGGCTATAAACATGTGAAAGCCATGTCTCTATCATCATAGTAAGGGATAGATCAGTAATAAATAATGATAATAATGTATCAACATGGTACATTCCAGAATATTTAGAAGTATGAACACATTATTATACTCGATCCTCAGAATCTTGAGAAGTCGCCTGGGATTATTACCTTCTCTGGATAGTCAGATGAGGAACAGAGTTTCAGGTGGTACATCAGTTTGGTGGTAAGTTCCTTTACCGGATCTAGGACTCAGGTGGATGAGAAGGACAGATGGAATTGTACTTCATAAGATTCAATGTTGCATTTTTGGGCTGTCATGGATTGGTTTAGAAGTAACTGGATGTGAGCTTAATCTTCAGGTGAGACACAGGTCAGATGGTTTTCTAAGAGGAAGTGGGGCTATAAGAGAGCAGAATGCTTAGAGGACAACGTTCAGAGGTGCTTCCAGAGCAAATAAAGGTGGTCAGACTAAAGGTGCTCATAACCCTGAGTAGGAGCCTGGGGTCCTGTGGATAGAGTGGGCCAGATGTAGCGTAGAAAAAGAAATTTCTACCTAAAGAAAAGGGGATTAGGCTGGAAGGGGGAAAAAGAGAAATAAAATACAACAGAATTTCTTACATTATGTTGTTGTCACCTTATCTTAGATGCAGGAATAGTCTCAGAAAATATAGCTCCTTTGCAAGTACATTTGATTCTTTTCTGCCTTTCTGTGGATTGTGGATCAAAATCTTGAGTTTCAGGGTGTTCTAAGTCAACAGAATACCTTGTATACTGTTCTTTTTTTTTTTTTTTAAGATTCTATTTATTTATTCACGAGAGACACACAGAGAGATGCAGAGACACAAGCAGAGAGAGAAGCAGGCTTCCCACGTGGAGCCCCATGTGGGACTTGATCCCAGGATCTCCGTATTACACAGGAGTTGAAGAGAGATGCTCAACCACTGAGCCACCCAGGCGTCCTCCTTTTATTCTGTTCTGAGGCCATTTCCTAAATCCTCCTGTGGTGATTTGAAGAATTAAGACAGCGGCCCGCTTGCAGGGAACCCAGATCATGCTGGAACTACTCCCTGGTGAGACGATGCTCTGCAACCCTGCCTTGAACAGAAAGAAGAGAAATCTTCGATTAAACCAGTTCTTGCTCAAATTCAGTGGAATCCCAACTAGATCATGTCAAACTAGAAAAGATCCTTAGAGACAATACTGCACACTCTCCTCATCTTACAGAGTGAGAAACTGAGGCTCAAGGTCTCATGTCTGAGCAGAAGTCAGAGCCCTCTTCTTGGGCTTGGCTTCCTCTATTTATACCTTCCTGTGCCCCCTGATCAAAGGCAAAAATCTCCAGGCTCTCTCAACACTGAACACCATCTGAAGGTAGTTTGTGGCACCCTCCTTGATGCCTCAGAGTAGAGTGTGGCCCTCAGATTAGCACTGTCACCAGCCCAGCAGGAATGTCCTGGTGTCTTTTAGCAGCAAGTTGTCTGGCTGCCCAACCCCACTCAGCTCAAGCGCCGCACACCTGCCTGGCCTCTCATGGGCTTACAGCCAAGGGCAGCAGTACTTACAGCTGACCCTCCGGTAGGAAGAGGTGCGGTGGACGGGAACCTGCCAGCACAGTCACACACACCACAACCCACTCTGAGGAACTGAAGAATGCCAGGGAGGCCATATTTTATATTTTTGAAACTAGTAAGTGAAAAAATAAAAAGATGAAAAAGACCTGCAATTTTGGGATGGAATTACCTTTCAATCCAGCTAAAAATCATTTCCTTAACTTTTTCAAAAAGGGTTTCGGATGACCACTTGCCCAGATCACAATCATTATTTCCCAGCAACATGTTGAAAGTCTTTTTTTTTTTTTTTTTTTTTTAGAGAAGAATGTTTTAATAGTCTTTTCAGATAACTGTGGGTAGTCTTTTTTTTTTTTTTTAATTTTTATTTACTTATGATAGTCACACACACAGAGAGAGAGGCAGAGACACAGGCAGAGGGAGAAGCAGGCTCCATGCACCTGGAGCCCGACGTGGGATTCGATCCCGGGTCTCCAGGATCGCGCCCTGGGCCAAAGGCAGGCGCCAAACCGCTGCGCCACCCAGGGATCCCTTTTTTTTTTTTTTTTTTTTAATGATTTGAACATAGTTCTCCATGCTGTTATCACGGGATTAATCTCTTTTTCAGCTTGGAGGAGGGGGGTTGATTTCAGGGACTTGGTGAAAACATTCATTGCTGCTATTGAACATGTTTGTTTTTCCTCTTTTCCATGTTCCCTGAGAATAATTAATTTAGTAACAATTAAGACAAGAAATAACCCCCAGTGAAGAAAATAGCACAAAACACTGGCCATCAAACGCACATTTTCCAAAGTGTGGAGGTTCCTCCTGTGGGTTCTTTGATAATGGAAGGAGAAGGAGGTTTCTGTCCCTGCTCCATGAAGCTCTTGAACACAGATAAGTGGACTTTCTAATATTATTTTACTCAAACTAAGGTCACTTTGTCTTTAACATTCCGGCCTCAAATGAACACTGGCCTCAAGAGATCTGAAAGTCATTTTTTAAAAATTAACCAACGATTGGTGAAAGAGATCCTGCTTTTATTTTTAAAAATATAAGTTTTCTATTATGTTTTCCTACAATGATACCTCGGTCCCCCCTGGACCCCCGCCCCCCCCCCCCAACTCTTGGGTGGAAATGAAAGCCCGGGGCCCACCCGTCATGCGGGTGAGCAGGCGGGGGATGCGGAATGCACGCCTGGAGCCTTCACCAAGGATGATAAGCCTGCATGAATTTTACGAGTCTCAGTATCAAGGTTGCCCTCGCCCAAGGGATTTAAGAATAAGGGGGGGAAAAAAGAGAAGGCAGATGTATGAATAACTGGCATTGTAAATCTTCACCGTGGCAACCTACAGCTAGAAAAAGTCTGTGATGGGTTCATGACTTAAGAAGAAAGCGACATAGCAGAATGTGAATGGATTTTCTTCAGCTACTTAATACACTGCTTAGAGCGGCTTAAGGGGGTGCATGTGAGTGTGTGTGCATGGGGCATGTGTGTGCGTGCGGGGGGGGGGGAGCGTGTGCAAGAGGAGGAGCTCCCTGGAAATTCGTTAGAAGGAATTACTAGTGTTATACAGCTTGCCAGCTTTAGGGGCAAAAAGAATACCGTTTAGCCTCGGAATATAAATGACTGGATTTTGCTTGGGGGGAAGCAAGAGGCCGTGGGGGAGGGGCATAGGATTATGAAGCGGGTAACAATGAGCAAATTGGACCCTCCGCAACACAGCACAAGGTCACGGGGAAAGTCACGGTGTTGGTTGGTGGAGGTGGTTGATAGGAGAAAATGGCTCGTGATAAATCGCTTCCCATTTTGCAAAATCTGGCAGTTAATGAAAATAAGATGCATTTGAGTAGTCTCTATGAACACCTGATTTTTTTCCTCCTCTCTCCGTGTCTCTCTCTCTCTCTCTCTCTCTCCCTCTCTCTCCCTGCACACATACACACGCACGCACACGCAGGGCCTGCTGATGTATGAAAGCAAAGCCCTAGCTCTAATTGTGCAATTATAAAACGGAAATGATGCAGGTTTGGCAACACGGGGAAAGAAGGCAGCTCAATAACATTGTTTAATAACAAGCAAATAAAGCTCAGAGGGGAAAGAGGTGACTATTTCTGCTTTAGACTCATTAAGGAGCCTGAAACATATTGTAAAAGAGTGATATTTAATTATGGGCTGGACTGATAACAGAGAGCAGGGCCTCACTGGGAGAAAGAGACCCCGTGCTCCTAGGAGCTCACAGCTCCAAACATCAATTACCATGATTATCTACCCGGTGCTTACAAAATGCACCGGCTCCATGTTCCATCAGCGACCCGTAAACAGGCATTGCTTAGGCAAATTTATGGGCACAGGCAGCCAGGGCCAGGTGGGAAAGCAAGCCTCCCATTGGTGCTTTCCCAGCAAAGGAGGAAAGAAGCAAAGGAAAGAAAAATCTGTCTTCTGCATTGCTGAAGGAACAATTTATTACAGAGCATTTGCAGAAGACAGCATTTGTTGCCCTGCTTTTTTTTTTTTTTTTGCCTTTTTTTTTTTTTTTTTTTTTTTTTGCCTCTGTTGCCTGTCTGAATGAGAAATGGGAGTATATTAACCAAGTCCTGGTTACAGGGAACCATGTGCCAAGGTCCCATCAAACTTTTTGGTGCTCTAGAGGCCATGGGTCCCAACCACAGGGAATTAGGAGTGAAATACTTGTCCTTCCCTTTCACCTCAGCCTCGGGGAATGGATAGGACAACCTGTTTGCCGGCTGGCTTACCATTAGAATTTGGGAGACTTAAAAGTGATAGAGGAGGGTGGTGTCCCAGCTTGTACACGTGAAGGGGTGTCTTTTTCTTGTGTAGTTCTGCTTTCAGTGTGAACTGTGGAATTCCAAGATTAAAGAGTGCTTGGAGATTGTCGCACCATCAAGTCTGGTCTTCAGAAAACAGTGGAATCCTAAGACGGTGTCTGTCCACCTATTACCAGTTCAACTGAAAATCCAATATTTCATGTGCAGATCACTCCAACCACTGGAGGAAATGTTGACAAAATCGCTCAGATATTTTCATGCCCTTGATTTATACTTATATCTCAAAACAGTTAGTGTCTTCCTACTTTAATCTTGACAGCAAACTTCTTTGAGGCAGTCCTTCCCTCTGAAGGCCCGTGCTCAGACACATACCATTTGAGCCAGGTCAAGCTCCTCTGCAATCACTTTTTTAAAAAAAAATTAATTTATTTATTCATGAGAGACAGAGAGAGGCAGAGACACAGGCAGGGGGAGAAGCAGGCTCCCTGCGGGGAGCTGGATTGGAGACTCGATCCCAGGACCCGGGGATCATGACCTGAGCCGAAGGCAGACGCTCAACCACTGAGCCCCCCCGGGAGCCCCTGCAACCACTCTCTTGAATGAAGACTGTCCATAAGCAGTTTACGGGGCATAGCGGACCCCAGGCCACAGGGCACAGCAAGGGATCAGGAGTCTAGGTGGTCGACGGGGCAAGGCTCTCCTGGCCCTGCTATACTCCCACCACCTGCCTCCAGAGCTAGAATTTCTTGTGCCTCACAAATTGATAAGGACAGAGGAATACTACTGGCTGCCAATGTTCTTGTCAGCCCCATCCTGAAGAACAAAGGAAATTTGGGCTACTTTTTAATTCTACCCTCTCAGCTCATCAACACTTGGTTTACATTAAAATGTAAGAACATTACACTCCACACTCTGCTAATAATCAGAAAGTACTGCTTTGAAGTTTCCCTATTTCTCAGCTACTACCCATGACAGATGTTTGCCAGAGAAAAACTCAGGGGGCATTTTCTTGCAAGCATTTTGGCTGAGAACGGTAACCATTGCGCCACTTAATATTTCAGCAATCTCTGGAGTAATCAGGAAGTAGCAGTGACTTATTTATCTCACGTCTTGCTCCTTGCTAGCCCCCCACCAGTACCGCCACGACCTCTGAAGACACACATTAATTTCACCTCAGTATTCCTATAGCCTCAATTAATAAAAACTGACTACGTTTTCAACAAATGCACATGTCCTGATAAATGAGGGTCTTGACTTAATTGCTCTGTAAATTAAGAGCTCACAATAGATAGTGTAGGTAGTGACAACAGAGAAGTTTTAATATTTAAAAACTCATTAAATTTGTGTACCTTTTGAATAATGAAAGTCACAGGACCACTTTAAGGAGCTAATTTAAGTTTCATTCTTAAATGTATATCACAGATGAGGACAAGCCATCTGCCAAAACAGAGAAAAGTTGGGTAATTTTCTGAGTTACGAAATCAGGTTGCTGTTTGAACTGATTGGTAGTGGGTTCTGGTTCATTCCTCCTCCTTCTCCTCCTCTTCTTCTTTTCTAAAAAATTTATTTATTTATTTATTTATTTATTTATTTATTTATTTTCCAGCGACAGTGAATAAACATGCTTTGGATCGAGGTTATCTGTTTACCCAAAGAGAAAGATACAAAGGCAAAAGGCACATGGTTGGCTACACCTTTTTATGTTTTTATCTTTTAAAATCTGGACGGGAGTTTTTTTCATTTGCATTTGATTAGGATCATTTGAAGTATGTTCTAATTTTTAGGTCTAAATATTTTTTCAGGGAGAAAGTTCTGTTGTTTTTGTTTATGACTTACAGCTGTGTAAAGATCTAAACGCTTAAGTATGTGTCATGATGACAAGGCTTGAAAGGGTCTGTGAAAACCACAAATCCTGATGATTACAAAAGGGAAGCTCTCTCGAAAGAGTTCACGTCTAAACTCCTGAATAACCACTAAGTACATGGAGTGGAGATTTTTTCCCCTTTAAATCAGAAGTTTGACTTAAAAAGTGATGATTTGCTCTAAGAATGATATATGATTTCCCAGCTTGGTGTTAACAGTTGGAAAGGAGTCTAATCCAAAATCGACGAGGCTTCTGTGTCGTCCTTGCACATTTCACATTTCTTGCTCCTCGTGTCCACGTGTCAATGTTCGCATTATCATCGATATTTAGGCAATGATTAAGCTGACACTCTCGGTCTGCTCAGTTTTTGGAGTTCACTGGACTTTCTGTAGAAGGCAAACATAAGAAACCCTGTCTGGCACTTGTTCCTGGAAACTTACGAGCTATTTTTGAAAGAATTATTTCATGCGAACTTGATAATTCTGAAAATAAAAATAAAAAAGGCTGGGGAGGGGGGAAGTTTTGATTAAAATAGAACACTGATCTTCAAACAACGCTGACTATGGAAAAAAAGAAAAAAAGTTGTGGCCAGAAAAGGAGATAATATTCATAAGGCATTGTTTTCTCACAGGGCAGAGCAAATGAAGTGAGTTCTCTGGGATATGGAATGAGAAGAGGGGCATATATACTATTCTTTAAACAAGTCCTATTCCCATTATTGTCTATGAAAAGAAATAGTTGAATATGGTAGTGATCTCAAGTCTGTGTTCCTCTGCCCCTCTAATAGAAGAAATTGTAAAAACGCAGTGGAAAGTAGGTGTAAGAAAAGCACACACGAGATAAAAAATGTAAAAGATAAACCATTTTTATGCCATCAGTTCATTATCTCAACCCTGCTTAATGTCCCTCTGTCTTAGACTAGGGCCATCATTCTGGAGTTCTCAACTCTAAGAAAACTATTATATTAAAATGCTCTCACAATGAATCCCATGGGATTGGGGAAAGCTATGTTGCAAATGGGATTTTGCACTGTGTGAATTGCCAATCCCAAAAGATCGTGAAATCCTGTGGCTAGGCACAGGTTCTACAATATGTGCATTTGTGAAAAGGGAATGTCATCACTACATAATATTTTTACCTTTGGCAAGAATTTTATAAAATTTCAGAGCATATCACACTTGAAAATACTTCTATAAGGGTGACAAAATTAAAGTGAAATCTCCCTGAGTACCATACCATCATGCATTTATTAATTTGTTCTAATATTGTCTTTGTTTTATTTATCCTGGAAAATAAACTAAAACTTTAAGTTGCTAGTCCTTTAAAGTCATAAATCTCTGGAGAGCCACAGTGTAGCAAATACTACCACTGGCATCAGAAAGAAAGGATAAGAAAAAGGAGTAAATTGTAAAAGGGTAGATGCCAGGAAAAAAAATGCTGGGAAGAAAATAATGGAAGATCAAAGTATCCTTTCTCTTTTTAGCTTCTGTTTTGGATATGAGCAGATGAGAAGGGGAAATAAATTGATACAGAGAGAGAAACACATGGTGGAGAATAACTCAAGACCACAATACACAGAGCCACTTGTCCCAATAGAAATGTCACTTCACATATTGAAGGACAGAGGAAGCACAGAATTGCCCATATTAAATGGTTACTTTGTTACAAAGCGTTCACTAAAAAGAAAATTGGTTAAATCTGACCACATTACAGTTTGCTTTTTCAGAAACCTACTTTCAGAAACCCATGAAGTCTCCGTTTTACAACTTACATAATGGGCATGTGGAAACGCGTCTCCATCCACCAGGGGGCAGAATGGAACCCTTTGATTGGCCAGAGATCTTTGGACTTCAACTTTGATTTTGAATAGTTGTAATTTGCATACCTTTTCACTGTCAGAGATCACTCACCAGAGACGGATCCATAAAGACTTCTCTGAGAACCCCCATAATTCCGTGTTATGATGTGAACTCCACTTTACCTGTAAACTTACTTTACGCTAAGGAGATGTAGTGAAGGTGCTGGGTGTTAGTTACATTTGCTGGTCTTCAAGTCTTGGTGGATTTATCTTTCGAGGTACAGGATGCACCTCCCTCAGTGTCTGTAAGATTTGTTGGCATGTTAACTCGGCCTCGCCTCTAAGAACACAGAAGCTGAGCTATTAATACTTTGAATGCCCACCATTTTATAAGCATTTTTTTCACCAACACTCTCCTCTTAAAATGAGTCAAATTCTTTGTCCCTCCGAAGTCCTCAGAGGGTTCTGTTGCTGTGTTTCTTGTTGGTGGTTGCTTCCTCCTGTTTCAGTTGGGATTTGAGCAGCTTCTTGGAATGCATTGGTATGGTATATGCCCAATGCCTTGGTGGGATATGAGGTCACCTTGTGCTGTTCCCACTTTGTCAAGGTTGGGGGACTCCACGCTCGTGGCCTTTCTCAATGGCAGAATCCAAGAAAGAATAGCCATTTCAGGAGAAAAACTAACTGTTGGAAATAATTAAAATAACTACAACTGATATATACTCAGGGGAGCCATAAAATGTAGTTTTCTATGCTCATGCCAAATGTCTAGCTGAACTGAAATATAATCCCTCAGCATCTGAACAAGTTAAAGCAAACAGAAAAAAAACCCAGAAAACAAAAACCTGACTCAGGAATGGTCATTGCAGTTGGTTGTTCTCCACATTTCTAAACAGCTTACATCTGTTGACCAGCCCTAAGTCCTACTTAACATACAAAATCTGATGAGAGATCACAGTCTTGAATGAATAGATGTGAAATGGATTGTTTAATTAGCACATCTTTACAATTCCATGTTGAGGATTTGGCATTTAAAGAAAGTTAGGCCGATATTCAGTAGCACAAACACTATAGTACAGAGAGATTAAAAAATAAATCATAATAAGAAACATAAAGCCTATTGAACTCCCCTAAAAAGCTAAACCACATGGAGGTAGCCAGTGAAAAAATACAGCCCTTGGAATTTAGTCTAAAAATCTGCCAATATAGCTATGTCTCTTGCTGAGTCACATTTGACATCACTGTGATCTTTGCAGGAGAAATAAAATAATAAAACAAATCCAGGTGATGTCAGAACCATCCTGATTTCCTTCAAAAACAAGATATAAAAACGTGCTCTTTAGAACATTGGTGATATTTTCTGCCAAGGATGGTCTCTTGTCTCAAGCTCTGACTCTCTGGAAATGGACCCCATATGCATGCATTCACATTCCCTTTGTGGTCCATTATCTGTCCCTGGGAGGCTCTGGTGACAGAGCTGTTTCTTAATGACTTTCTGGGATATGCATGACATTGATTAGGGACATGTACTTAAACACCCTGGTAAAATCCACTGGTAAACACCACAGTCAAATGCATAATAAATAAATCCTCTGATAACATATATATAAGCAAGATGACCAATAGCTCAATCTTTTCTAAAATTACGTCCTTACTAAAATGCTTACCACACACAGAGCTTCTTCATCATTTTTAATCTCAATTCTATTGCCTTAATATTCCACCTTTATGAAAATACTTCTATTGCTTTTCTTATCCTTAAAGCTATCCAGCTTTAAGATTTTGATCATTAGTAATTTTGGTTTTCTTCTAAAAATTACAAAGAGGAGGTACCAAGAGCCCTTGCTTTGTAGGCTCAAACAATGTCACTGATCGGGCACTCGTGAGCCATTTGTTTTGAGTTGTTTTTCCAGATGGATTGATACTGATTATTTTATCATTTTACTTGTCTCTTACCTGGGCCTGAGGCCCCAACAGTTCAGATTTCTGTTCAAGGATCAAGCCATCCATAGGCGCCATATGCATCTGCTACTCTCCAAAAATATCAGAATTTCACCTGGGTCTCTACTAGATACTGCAGAATCATAAAGCATCCTATTTCTTAAAATTGTCTATGTGGTCAAAAATTCATCTGTGGAATTTTAAAGGTAGTTTCTCAGTGGGGAAGAACACAACAAGCATGTCAAAGCAATTATAGGTACGGTCGTCTAATTGCTTGCACATTGAAGCCACTAGGAACTGTCTTAAAAACTTTTTTTTTTTTTTTTAATTTAAAAAAAGGAACTGTCTTTGCAAGAGGCAGAGGTAAATCTGGCCTTTGGTGTCCCGTGACTCCAATAAGCTCAAAGCTCTTTTGGGAACTGACCTCTTCAGTTTTAGGGTTCCAGGGGGTATTTGCATATTATTTTGGGGGTGCTGCTGGATTGTTGGTGTTGAAATTTCAAGTCGCTTAATATGCCCTGAGTGAGACAAAATTGAAGAACCTCAGAAAAGGAAATGTTACTTTGATCTAAAACACAGATCCAGCTTAAACTCCAATAATGTAGTTCAACTGTATAGTATTAGAACCAACAGCGATGTTCTAATGAAAGTCAGAAATTCACAAACCATGTTCAGATATGGATTTTAGCGATGTATCTTGGACTTTTCAACATGAAGAAAAGTGTAGGCACCATTTTAAGCTCTGTGTAAGTTAAAGATAAATGGCTCCGAATTCCATTTTAAGAAGAAAACCTGGTAAGCAAGAGCTCTGAGCAAGTGAACAACTTAACTATAATTCAGACAATAATAATACTGCCTTAGAATCAACTAGGTGTTGTTATGAGAAGCTCTTTGCAAACGGTCAGCAGGCTAGGGTATTTTTCTAAATCTCGAAGTCAGATTTTAATGGAATCTTGAAACTTTTTTTCCTGAATGTCACATGTAACTGCATTTTTCTTTTACTTTACTTTTTTTTTTTTTTTTTTTTTTAAGATTTTATTTGTTGATTTGAGAGAGAGTGAGCGAGTGAGAGAGACAGAGCACCACCAGGGGGAGGAACAGAGGGAGATGGAGAAGCAGACTCCCCTCTGAGCAGGGAGCCCAACACGGGCAGATCCCTGGACTCTGAGACTGTGACCTGAGCTGAAGGCAGACACTCAACCAACTGAGCCACCCTGCATTTTGCTTCTCCTGAGACCCTGGTGCATCCAGCAGCCTTGCTCAACTTGCCTCCCTTCCCTGATCACACACTCATAACCTAAGGACTGTGCTTGAAGGAACTAGCAGAGAGGCTCACAAGCGATTCTGAAAGTTCTAAACTCTTATTTTTCACATCTTTGCTTCTTCACTGTTCATCTTTTGAGTCTCCTGTGTCTTCCTTCAACATAAAATTTCTGAAGAAAACAGTTTGCAGATTATCATCTGTAATTGACTAAAATGCAATGATTTGAGTACTCTCCTTTAATTTCTTTCGGCCACATGACCAGTGACTCTATTAGCAATCCATATATTTAATGTGTGTGTGTGTGTGTGTGTGTGTGTGTGTGTGCATATCGCCTATCACACATGGCGTTCTAAACAATATATCGTGCAACTCCGGCCGTTTCCAAATCTCGATTCTTTAAACAAAAGCAGATTTCTACCTCTGCAAATCTTCACAAAGATTTCCAACAACCAAAAGAAACAAAAGAAAAGAAAACAAAAACAAAAACAAATGGTTATTTGGTTTCAATCTTTCTGCCCTTAATCATTTCCCTCTGTTGATTTTCCATTAACAAAGGAGGTGGTGATACAATCCAACGTGGATATTTATAAAACTTTAGACCCTCGCGTGATCGAGTGTTCATCAGTCTATACTGCTTTAATCCATTCGGATCCTGGCATTATTTTTGATACAAATTGCTCTGTAACTTAGCTTGATTCCGCGGCTGGGGTGGGGAAATCTACCTGCATTTCTCGGGGTCCTCCTTCCTGTCGGGAATTTTGTCTTAAGATGCGCTGATCAAATGTTGATCGCCTAGAAAACAAAGTTGCAATATTCATCACTTTGTGAGCACCATGACAAATTACAGAGCATTGTTGTTTAAATTAAATGTTAAAGTAGGTTAGTCCAGACATTTATAATGGCGCGTGTAATTAGCCCAAACACCGATGAAATATCAACAGATTAACTGTTTTTGAAGAAAAAAAAAAAAAGCCCAGAGTAATATTCGAAATACTCCAGTATGAACACTTGGGCCTTTATACAAATGATGTCACATAGTCTGGGAGGCTTTGTCATGTTCAGTAAATTAGCATGGCCTAACCACAGCAGAAAATTTCCTTGAGCTGCAATAAAGACTAAATGCTTTCAGACTCCCATGATCCTTTGTAGTCATCATTTTAAAGCACTGCCTTAGTGAGCTAAACCTGTAAAGTTTTCTTTTGAGCGGCTGTGAGTTGATTAGATCTATTTCAGCCTCGTAGTGGTAATAGGCTCCTCTCTGCGAAACTGCTTACCCTCTGCTCCCCTGGCAGCTGGAGAGACTGGAATTAATCAGGTCTGCTGGGGACTTCCTCAGCGTCTCCGCAGGCCAGCGACTCTGGAATCATTTACCACAGAATCTGACTGTCAACTCTTTGTCATTTAGGCTTTTGATTACGCTTTCTTTCTCTCTCTCGTTTTCTTTCTTTCTTTCTTTTTTTTTTTTCCTCCAGAAAAAAAAAAAATGGAAATATATGACAGACTATCCTAATGCAGAATTTTACTAGTTACTTATACAGGTATCTATGATCACCTTTGATCTGTCCTTTAAAACATAGAGGCATAGGCTAAGATAGCAAAGACCTGCTATTAAAATTAACTTTTTTTTCTTATTAAGATATATATCCAGCCAAAAGAAAGGCAGACGCTCATAGGTACATTGTCTTTTGATCTGAAGAAGGATATATTTGGCGATCTCACTTTGAAGGACCTTTATGATTTCCTTCAGCAGCATTCCAGAAAACGCTCTGCCTGTGTCTCCAGCTCAAATTTGTCTGTGTTTCAACATGTGCAGAATCACTACTTAAAACACAAAGCATATTAGCATTCATGGCAAAACACTTCCAAGTACCCATTGAAATTACAAAGAAACAGATTCAAGTCCACATAAAAATCTATGAGTCTAATTTCAGTATTTGATTTTCTTAGATGCAAATATCTTGATAATTGAGTTGCATGATTTTATGCTTAAAATTCAAAAAAAAAATGCCCATAATGTCATAACAAAAATAAACCACCCAAATCCAAGTACAATTTTACATTAAGAATTTTTATCCAGGGGCAACTTTTTCTTCAATTTAGCAACCAAGAATATTTTCTCTTATTTCAGCATTCTAATTGTTTGACAGGGTACTCTTTCCGAGGCAAACATATACCCAACAGATAGGGTAAAGACATTTAAATATCTTCTCTAGGGTATAACCATAATAATTATATGTAAATGCTGGGACTTAATGTTTCTAAAATTGTGATACATAATATTCTAGGATAAATGTAATCCCCCTAAAAGTATTTTTGCAAACAATATTTTCTTTCACCTAATTGGTATGAAGGCTGTAATGAGTCAAACAGAGAAACACTGTATATTGTAAATGCCAAGATGTAATGAATACATCGGTATCACGTAGCCCACACCAACAAAAGTGTTACTGAAACAGACAACAGACTAAATGTGTTTACCTTCTGACATGAATGTCCTGCTTTCTGTATGAATTTTCAGAGCCCTGCACCAAGTTTCAACTAAGGAATTGTGAATTATGTAGCGCTTGCGGACCCTCGATAGAATGGAGCTTTCTCATTTGTTCTTTTGACACTGTTTATGTCTGGTTGAGCCACATACAGACATAAATACAGCACAGATTTGAGGGCGCACTTGATGTGTGTGTTTGGTGGGTGGAGAGTGGGCACCTAAACTTTCTCTCTGGAGGGGAGGGCACGCGCGCTGGCTGGCGGAGCCCTGGAATAAACAACGCTAAAGGCACATCGCTGGTTTACGCTGCACTGACATTTTGGGCTTACGTGTTCTCGAGAAGTAGATTGTCCTTTTTTAAAAAAGGGCTTCGGGGGCACCTGGGTGGCCCAGCGGTTGAGCATCTGCCTTCGGCCTGGGTTGTGATCCCGGAGTCCTGGGATCGAGTCCCACCCGTATGGGGCTCTCTGAGAGGATCCTGCTTCTCCCTCTGCCTGTGTCTCTGCCTCTCTCTCTGTGTGTCTTTCATGAATAAATAAATAAGATCTTTAAATAAGTAAGTAAGTAAATAAGTAAGTAAATAAATGAGGGATTCAGGCCTTACTTAAGAGCCCTCTGACCCAAACAGGTTGGCAGAGCTTTGGCTTCCGGGCCTGCATGCTTCCTCCCCAGTCTCCTTTCCACCGTCCCTCTTTCTGGTCATGGGCTGGGGCTCCTGCTGCAGCTGCCACCTCCCTGCTTTCTTCTCTCTGGGTGGGCAGGATGCCCAGGTGCCTCTGGAGGATCTCCACCTCCGTTGCTCATTAGCCACCCTTCAGAAGGAAAAACCGTGTTGCCACGATGTTCTCTGCTGCCCCCTGGTCCCCCAGGGCCTGGGGATGGTAATTTCACTGCTGCTCTCAGGTGTCCCCGACATCGAGGCTATAAAGGGATGTTGCTAGGCTAATTTGGCATTGCCCCTTCCAACAATGCAGCCTGCACTTGGCAAAACTCAATGAAAAGAGAGAGAGACAGAGAGAGAGAGACACACAGAGAGACAGAGAAGGAGAGAGAGAGAGAGAGAGAGAAAGGTTGAAGGAGAGAGAGAGGGAGAGAGAGCGCACTGCTCACTAATTGAGCTATTTAACAGACTGCAGAGCCACCTGGAAAGCAGCCAATCATTACTCAGTGTCTTAATAGTATAGAGCCTCTCGAATCATTCCAAGTAAGAAGTTTCACATATTTGTTTGTTTGTTTTATTTTCATTTGTCTTTTGGGGTGGTGGGGAAGAGGGGCGGTTGGGAACGGGCATAGAAGGGGGGGATAAGGAAGGGAAGACTGTGGAGCATATGTAAATCCAGATACTGAAGTATGAAAAGCCAGCATGTGCTCTCAGACAGGCGAGAAAATAATTCACAATGGGGGGGGGGGGGATGTTGGGAATTTTATAGGACTCTAATCATCTTCACAAAGTTTCTTTCTTCCTTCCCTTTGAGTAGGTCACCTTCCCCCACGGTGGAAGGCTTATGTCTTCAGTCATTTTCTGAGTGGGCGCTGACCCGTCTCGCACTTTCCTTGCCGGGAGGCCTGGGGTTGGAGCTGTGCACTCGGGCCATGATGGTTTGCTTCGGGAACCGCCCTTGGATTGGGAGGATTTGTTGATTGGCAAGATGGCTGGAGTGGGAAAACTCTGCCAACCCATACCCCTCTTTTCTTTCTGTACTTGGCTCTCCATCTCCCTTTTCCTGGAAGCTTCTGGGACGGCTCCCTCTCAATTTTCTCCTTTCAGTCCTTTGTATGCACATTTTACCCCAGTGGGTTCACATGGCATATATTTCTATTCATTGATTATTTCTTTTTTTTGAGTCATTGGTGTCTGCTTGATCTTCTTGCCCGAATGGAAGCCTGCTCCGTGTGGGAGCGGTGGCCTCCAAAGCTTAAAAATTTTTTTTTCCTGCATGATCTTCCCTAACACTTTGTGGGCTTGAAAGCATTTATGAAGGTTTGTTTACTGAACGACTGTGGAGAATGGTAGCTGTCAGATGAAGCTTCCATTTTGTTGAAATCTTGGCCAAGCCGTTAAAATTCTCTGCGCCTCATTTTATCAATATTAAGAATAACCACAATGATGCATTTTCAAATGTTCTATGAAAATTAATGGATAATTAATGGCGACAGTGCAAGATAGTGATTAAGAGGGCTGGCTCTGGAGCCAGGCTGCCTGGTTTGAATCCTGGATCCGTCCTGACTAACTGTTCAATAATTATAATGCTCCAAATTTACCATTCAGTGTAGGGCTTAACAGTTATTGAATGTTTACTCTGTGCCAGCCACCGTGACAAGCACTTTCTAAGCATTCTTCAGCTACATCACCATGGCACCCCTAAGAAACAGATAGAGCTATTATTCCCATTTTGCACAGGAGGAAGGTCAAGTGCTTAACGTGGTGCTTGACATATAGGAGGTACTCGATAATGGTGAGACGAAGGCCCTTTGATGAATGCAGAGTTGGCCAAAAGCTGAGATGGGAAGAGGGGGACCGACTCATGCCTCCCTCCGGTCTTCACCGGCGTATCCCCAGGTCTGCTGTGGAGGCAGCGACTCGAGCCTGGTACAATGTATATTCAGCCATGAGCACAGTTTACAGTGACGGCAGAAATAAACAGAGTGGAGCCTGCCTCGTGTTCTCGCCAACACGCCTTCCCTGCACACCACATTCCTATCTGAATGTCCCAGCCAAGGGCCCGTAAAAGGGTTTTACCACTGAGATTGGCTTCCCCTCAAACTGTCACAACTATTGCCAAGTGTTGCTGTCAAATAGTGGCACATCTTTTCCCTTTTAGGATTCTGAGATTTTAATGTGGCTCAAAAAAAAAAAAAAAAAAAAAAAAAAGAAAGAAAAAAGAAAAGAAAGAAAAAAAAAGTACATTTGTATGTGTATGTGTTGTTTGTGTTTCTCTGTGTCGTGTGTGTTTTCTCAGACGCGAGAGGTGACTGATGTTTTGGTCTAATTTAGAAATGATTCTATCAGTAATGGGGTTTGTCTGAACACTGAAGACATACTATGGATGTGTCTAGAATGTAGTGAGCGCTTGAGGTATCTTATAAACTCTAAAGAAGTATTTCCCGTAGTTTGGTATTTTTGCTGCATGGCCCTCTTATGAATTTGACAGTGTTTTTATTTTCAACCTAAGGAACGTTTTTATTTTTATTAGTAAAAGAAGGCACAGGGCCCCCTGGGTGGCTCAGTTGGTTAAGTGTCTGCCTTCAGCTCAGGTCGTGATCCCGGGATCCTGGGATCAAGTCCCAAGTCAGGCTCCCTGCTCAGCAGGGAACCTGCTTCTTCCTCTCCCTCTGCTCCTCCCTCTGCTTATGCTCTCTTTCTCTCTCTGTTGAATAAATAAATAAAATCTTTTAAAAAATAAAATAAATAAAATAGATACAATGTCATCTTTATTTCTAGATTACTTGCTTTAGTTTTCTAAAAATTTCAAGGTATCCAATCAATATAAGACCTTTTAATACTGAAACCAACTTAAGATCAAATGCTCATTTGAAGATTTAAACTCATTTAAAAAAAAAAACCCTCATTTTCATTTCGATTAATTTAATAAATTATCAAGATTCCAAGGTAGTTAAGATGGTCCCACAGTAGTTAAATGGGGCATTATTGATTACTTTTGATATTTTTGAATAAGAACCTTTACTGGAATAATTATATCTCCACTTAAGGAGCACTTATTATTTAATTAAGTCCTAATCAAAGTCGAAGGAAGAGATATAATCCCCCATTTTACAGTTAAGGACCACGAAGCTAAGAGAAAGGTTTCCCTTCAGGGCCCACGTTGGGTAAGGGGCAGAGCCTACTTCATCCACCGGCTCCGTGACTACGGCTGAGCTCTGTAACCATCCTGCCACCTTGCATCCCGTTTTCCAGTGAAAGCTCAACAGCTCTTAACTTGTGTACAAACAAGCCTGGGGGTCGGATTACTGCTTCCAGGCAAAATGCAGGACACTGGTTAAATTGCAATTTTAGGTAAAAGACCAGCTATTTTTCAGTAGTATGTTTGGTAGCACGCTGCATGCAACATAAAAAATTATTCATTGCATCTAAAATTCAAATTTCCCTGGGTGTCTTTATTTCTATTTGCTAAACTGGCAACCCTAGCCAGAATGTACTCAGAAAGGGAGTACTTAGCAAAACAGAGGGTCTCCTTCTCTGTCTCCTTGAAATTCTGTCCTGGCATTCAGGGGGTCTAAGGGATTGTTGCTTTCTTTCCCAGCTAGCCTTTGGAGCTTGGACTTTTCTTCCCGGCCTGTGCATACTTGCTGTTGATAAAGCCTTTGGATGCTCCAGATGTCAAATGGGGCCTCTCCGCAGCTGGAAGCCACACAGGGCCTGGCCACTACTGCTGACACCCTCACCTTCCAGAAGGCCTGCTCTGGTGGGTGCTGCACCTGGGCTGTTGTGCAAATGATTCTCCAGCCACAGCTGTCATGCTCTCAGAGCCCGTGGAGATTTAGGGAAGCTGCTCGGTGGTTAACTTCTTCCTTTGCAGAGCCCTAGGTTTTGGCTGGGAGCCACTGAGGACTGAGCTGGAGAAGCACTTGAGTATTAAGCACCACGCTCTGCTCAGATGACCTGTCCTTCCTAACACCCACAGAGGACACCTTCCCGCAGGCTTCCCCGGCTTCTGTGTCTATAACTTCCACCTGCCAGCCCAACAGAGGTGCCTGCACGTATCTGCATGTGGTGGGCCATGGTGTATGCTCTGAGTTCTCCTACTAGACTGCCCTCGATTCATTTTGGGGTGTTCTTGCCTATGTTACTGAGCAAGGACATTGCTTGGCTGGGGAGATCACTTAAGAATTCACTGGGATTTTTTTTTTTTCAAATTAACAAGCAGGATATGAATCTTTAAGGTGCAGATCATAATTGGCAAATAAGGAGGCTGCTCTATATAGTGCGCGATGTGACAGGCCCAGTTGTAAATCTAACTCTTGCAGTTATCATCTGCATGACATCAGATGAGTTAAATTACTGGACACTCTGAGTGCACCCCAAGGGATCAGGATCCTTAGCCATTCCTGAGACTTTGGGATAAAGGACATTCTTGACTTGATCCATACTGTCAGCCATTCCATCAAAGATGATTACATTCCTGAGAAGCCATAACATCTCTCATTTTGCAATCATGAGACATCCTCCAGTCACGGCTGCACAAAGTCCGGCCTCAGTCTGTTTACTTGAAACCTTGCGGTGCATCTAAGAGTTCTGGCAGCCAAAGCTGGCCATCTCCTGGTGTGCTCAGGACCATGTCCTGGGATGAGTACCAGTGTGGTGTGTGGGCAAGCACATAGCTGGAGAGGTAGATCTGGATTCAATCCAAACTATAGACCTTTTGCCTGCCCGCGCCATTGGGCAACTTCTTTTTAGGTTGTTTTAAGATTTTATTTATGGATCTGACTCTTAGTTTCTTCACCTGTAAACTCTAAATAATAGTACTTTGCAAACACTGTGTGCCAACCTGTCCTAGAGCTTTAATCACAGCAGGGATTAAAGGTGTTCCAATTCTATCATTATTATAGTTATTATTATTAGCATACCAACATAGGCGTAAGGCTGCTTAGGTACATGTTAGCAGATCTTTTGTATAGTTTGTTTTATTCTTTAGAGCTACTCATTTTGAATGTGGCTGTGAGAAAATTGAAAATTACAGATATGGTTTACATTTATGCTTGTGTCATGTTTCCACTGGACAGTGCTGCTCTAGGGAATTCAGGGTTGAGGCCTCAGTGGAGTTCTTTGCATCTCATTGCATTTTTTTCTGTTTTGCTCTGTGTTCTAGAGCGACTTTGTCCTATACAATATATGTTTTGTTTTTTTTTTTTTAATTTTCCCCCTACTGAACAGTTAAGAAGTTTAGGCTAGCCAGAGTGAGATACATAGGAATAACCAAAACAAATGGTGAGGACAGAATTTGACCCATGAAGAGACGCTCAATGTGACTTTGAAATATTTTTAAAGCTCTTAAGTAGGCCAAAAAATGTACATCTGGTCTTATTTTCAATTCTGATGCAGCTAAAAACTTTCAGTGTAAAAGACAAATGGAAAAATGTACCAAATGGGATGATAGCACCTTGATATTTGCTGAAATATTTGAAGAGTTTTAGAATTGACTCAGCTGCTGATTTTTTCATAGAAAAATAATCGAATACAGCATAAATATAGCTGTGTGATTCCTAATTAAAATATTAGGGCCCAAGGTCTGCGCTCGTGAGCCAAGATCCAATACTTTCCCCTGTTTTATAGAAAAATGGAAAAAACCTGAAAATTCCTGATATAGATGACACAGGGTAAATAGGTGTTAAAATTTCCCTTTATTTACTAGGAATGTGAAATTCTGAAGAAGCGTTTATATATATAAACAGGAACACTACAATTATTTTTCTCCTTCACCTCTTTGCTCTATGCAATGCTGTTGAACTTGACCTCTTAAAGATTAATCAAAGTCTGCATTTACAATTGACTTAAAACTGTCACTATAATTCTGAGTTCATGTAATGTGATAGGAATTAATTTAATTACAACAAAATTAAAATGTGTGCAGTCCACAATAGCAGAATACATTTGCAGGTTTCTTAGTGCCATGGCTGGTGTTGAAATACTTGCTGGGTAGTGGTTTTGAATTAGAGAGATCTTGCCAATTAGTAGATGTCAACGCTAAGTGGCAGTGGCTGGGTATTTTCCTGGAACACTTGATACTTGATACATGATAACTGAGTTTTATTACGAAGCATGAAAAAGAAAAAAAAAAAAAGGAGAGAGGCAAAACAGTTTAGAGAAGCCCTGCTTTTTTATCCCTGACACTCCAGCCCCAAGAGGTACAGTCTGCTATACCTCTCCTCCTTTTCCATTTTCTGGAAGTGGGGTGGGGGGAGGCAGCTCCTCCAAGTTTGGGACGGAGCAGTGGAGTAAATGTGTCAGAGATATTCTTACATACATGGCTGGTTCTGCCACTTATTAATAAATAGAGGATGGTGTCTGGCTGTATAAGTTGTATTATTTATCACACGTTGTCAGTTTGGGATCTTAGAGTACATTCCAGCTCAAAATTAAAAGTCTACTCATCATCTTGTTGATGTACTTTGGAAAATCATTAGCACCATTTATCAAATAGTCGCACTTCTCCTTTTGGGCACATGGTAAGATTGTATTTCCTTACCTCCTTAAATTAAGTATTACGCTAGGTTCTCCAGAGAGGTAGAACCAAAATGTTTGTGTGTGTGTGTGTACAAAACACACATGTACACACACACACCTAATTCATTTTAAGGAATTTAATACAAGGAATTGAATGGTAATGAGTATGAAGGCTGTTGACAAGAACCAAGATCTGTGGGCTGAGTCAGGAAGCTCTTGGCCCAGGAAAAGCCGATGTTTCAGCCTGAGTCTGAAGGCAAGAAAAAGTTGATGCTTCAGGTCCAAGGCAATGAGGAGGATGTCTCTCTTACTCAGGAGAGGGCCAGTCTCTGTTCTGTTTAGGCCCTCAGCAGATTGGATGAAGCCCACCCACAGCAGGGAGAGTGATCTGCTTTCCTCAGTCTACTCATTTAAGTATCTGTGTCATCCAAAAACAGCCTCACAGACACATTCACAAGAACATTTGACCAAATATCTGGTATCTCGTGGCCTAGGCATGCAAAAGCAACCCCCCTGGTCATGGCCATGCTTCAGAAAAAAGTGATCTCACTTTCAGAGGGAGGTATTCAGAAGCAGCATGCAATTTTCTACATTCACGTTTTCTTATCTAGGTGATTGTGGTGGAAAGTGTCTGTGTAGGGTCTCCATGAGCCTGAGTCCTCCAGGGTCTATGAGAAACAAAGCCTCCCTGCTGTCTTTGCATTAGATATGTAATGTGTATGAGAAATAAAGGTTTTTTTGTATTAGTCTATGAAGACCTGGGACTAATCTAATCCACTCTGGGACTGCAGCTAAAGAGGGCTTCTCCTGACTGACACAACGTTGTTGTATAAAACATGACAAGCCAAGTTAGAAACTGAATCAGAAGTAGGAGATTCAAACCCTCTCTATGTAGTCTGCTAAGGGGTGCCCAGACTGTACCTAGGGCTTCCCTAGAAGAGCAAGAACGTGTAGCGGTGTCGTCAAATCCATACACGAGGTAAGGTGCAGTCTGTCGTCAAATCGATACGTGAGGTAAGGTTGAGTCATTGCAAGACACCTTGTTAGACTTTTTATATATCTTGGCTCACATTTTCTGCCCTGTTCTATTTTCTTTCACTCAAAGTTCTTTCTACAAAGGACACAAATTTAAATAATCTAATTGTTTATAGTTGATCTGTGTTGCCTTTAAAGAGCTGTGTTTGGGATCATGGGTTCTTCACGGGATTCTGATAGGATGTCCAGGTGCCTGAAGAGAGCAGGTGGGATTCTGATAGGATGAATGTGCTATGATCTAATAGTCCTAAAAAGTGGTCAGTGATACATCTTGGTAAGCAGGCAGGCGGAAGCAATGGAATCAGAACACACATTGTTCTTTGTCCAGCATCAGACTGAATGCATCTGTACTAAGTACATATCTGATTGATTATGAATGGAAATGCCCTAAACCATAATCTCTCCCCTTTAGAAAGCAGTGAAAACAATCACGTGGTTATATTTTCAAAGCATCCTGGAGAGAAGGACATTGGAAGCTGCTCACCTGTAGTCCACGTTCTCAGGTTGGGCTACCAGGGATCTGCTGGGGCTGAGGTCTAGGCGACGGCATATTCAAGGCCTGAGTTTCGTGCTGAATTTCTCGGCTCGCTGAGCCAAATGTGTGGTAGAAATTATTCAATCCTTCATTTGCCAGATTCCTGAGGGAAATCATGTCGTAAAACATCCCAGAATGGGTGTTGCTCTCTAAATATAAAATCATGGATCACATGCCTGTTAATTGTTCTGAATATTGGCAGTTTAAATGGAAGGTGGTTTTGAGCAAAAACTACCTACTCCAAAATAATTAGTGGTCCAACGGGCATTGGCCACGTGGAAGTAAATCTGGGAGAATCTCAGGTCTCAAACTGCTACTTACGTGCCTATGAGCTAAAAGTTGCAAAATTGAATGGGCGAGTAAGTATGGTCATTAAAATTTAAGTAGATGAAAATTGGATAATTGCATGCTGCTTTTTATCCTGACACACATTGTATTACAAGTTACTGGGTAGAACCGTCTTCTTGGGAAATAAACAGATGAGATGATTAAAACAGTGACTATTTCTAAATCCTATCAGGGAGAGGGGAGCAATTGAGCCACATTCTTTTCACTGCTCCATGTAATGCCCAACTCAGAGGCCAACACGTGACAGGCACTCAATAAATATTTGTTGAGTCTATTAATGCATGAATGTAAACAAAAATCTTATCCTTCCATTAAAATTGAAGTGAGTACATTGGACGAAATTATTTTAAAATATAGCCCGGAATCAAACACAAATCATCTCAATTTAGCTCTTAATGAGCACGAAGAGTAGCACATTGTTGCTATTAGTTTGCAAAATTTGTTTAACAATCATGAGATAGTTGGGAGTATTTGTGGTACGTTCCCTAGGTTGCATTAATTGGCAAAACAATAATATTCTTCTCTATTGCATTAATGCATTTGGCACTCGTTCTCTGAAGGGCTTGAAATATCATTTTTGGGATGCATTTTGGAATGCTAAGGAGAATGTCTGGGCTATAAAATCCAAATCAGGATTTCTTTTTCAGCTTCAAGTTAAAGAAAGTAACTCAACATTTAATATATATGCCTTTTAGATCCTCCAAGGCCTTTAAGTGTTGGAGATTGTTGATGTAGTGTATGTAGTTTGATGCCCAATAAATGCTTTCTGATGGACAGACTGACTAATGAAATGACTCAAAATAGTAAGTCCCATTCAGTTGTGATTGTCTACATGATCTGCAGAAGATAAAAAAAACAAAAACAAAAACAAAAACAAAAAAAAACCTGCCCAAGGCCGGTTGGGTGAAAGATGAGTAATAATAGTGTTTAAAAACTTGAAATTCCAATTAAAAAATAACTCCTTGAAGAGGAAGGAAGCCTTGTCGAGAAATTTTCTTAAAAAGAGAATCTCTGGAAATGAATAGGTACATGATCATCAGAGACATGCAAATCAAAACCACAGTGAGATGGCACCTCATGCCAGTCAGAATGGCTAGTACCAAAGAGAAATAACAAGTGTTGGTGAGAATGTGGAGAAAAAGGAAACTTATACACTGTCAGTGGGAATGTAAATTGGTGCAACCACTGTGGAAGACAGCATGGAGGTTCCTCAAAAAACTAAAAATAGAACTACACTATGACCGAACAATTGCACTTCTGGGTATTTACTCAAAGAAAACACAAACACTAATTCGAAAAGATACATGCACCCCTGTGTTCATTCAGCCTTACTTGCAATAGCCAAGTTATGGATGCAACCCAAGTGTCCATCAATAGATGACTAGATAAAGAAGATGTGGTGTGTGTATGTGTGTGTGTGTGTGTGTGTGTGTGTGTGTGATGAAATATTACTCAGTCATAAAAAAGAATGAGATCTTGCTCTTTTTGACAACATGGATGGACCTAGAGAGTCTTCTGCTATGTGAAACAAGTCAGACAAAGACAAATACCATATGATTTCACTCATATGTATAATTTAAGAAACAAAACAGACAAAAAGAGACCAACAAAAAATAGACTCTTAAATACAGATAACAAAGTGGTGGTTGCCAGAGGGGAGGAGTGTGAGAGGATGAGTGAAATAGATAAAGAGGATTAGATTACCGTGGTGAGCACTGAGTAATGCATAGAACTGTCGAATCATTATATTATACACCTGAAACTAATACAACACTGTATGTTAATTATACTTCAGTTAAAGAGAGAGAGAGAGAGAGAGAGAGAGAGAGAGAGAACCTCTAACCTCTAGTGGTTCAGAATTCAGCCAAAAAGTTGGAGAAGACCTAGTGGCCACTTACGGTGGTTCTTGCTCTTTCTAGAACAACTTTTCCCTTCTTCACCTTCCCTTCTCTTCTTCACCTCAACGCTAGAACAGGAGCTCTGGCTAGGCTTCAATTTTGCCCTCCTGATGAGGAACTACTAGCATGCCTTTCCCTGAACAGCATCTGATTGCCCCTCTAGGATTCATGCATTTAGGGGATGGCCTGCCAATTTCCCTGGGAATAGGGTTCAGACCCTGGGCAGATCTCACCTTTCTTCTCTGCCCTTATATATCTCATGAAGAAGCTTACCTATAATCCTAACTGTTGAGAGGTGGACCTAAAAGACGTATATTCTTGATATGTTCAAAGTCACAGACACCCTACTGGCATGGGGATTAACTTGTTTTCAGGCTTCTATATTTCCCATTCAGCTTCTTGCCCACAGTCAGCATGCCAGGGGTGAATCTGCTTGTCTTTCTCTGCTGGCTGTGGCTTCTATCACACAACTGATTTCATGAATGAGTCAAAACCCTAAAGCAAAGAGGAGTGCATGGTACAAAGGAAGCACCCTCTCATTATTACAAATGACACCATATGCCAGAGAGTATTTTTTCCCACTTTCACCAAAAACATCTACAAGATGGGCCATTTTGTAATCAGCTTGGAGTGTAGCACACTTAATATATTTCAAAGCGCGTTACTTTGTCACATCTTTGTTACCCGCAGCACTTCACAAAGGCAATATTCCTTTATCCAAATTCAAATTTCAGCCATTATCAAGGTCATTGTTACACATCCATAATGACCCTGGCTCACCAGGAGAAACATTAGTCTAATTCATGATTTCATACTGGCTACTATTTATAGACCACTTGCTATATGTTAGCACCCAAAGCTAATCTTCACAAGTTTTTAGTTGACATCAGACCCTATTTTTTTTAAAGATTTTATTTATTTATTCATGAGAGGCACAAAGAGGCAGAAACACAGGCAGAGGGAGAAGCAGGCTCTCTAGGGGGAGCCCAAGGTGGAACTTGATCCCAGGACCCTGGGATCACGCCCCGAGCTGAGAGCTGAAGGCAGATGCTGCACCCCTGTGTCATTGTCTAATCCCCATTTTACAGATGTGGACACTGAGAGGAAAATGGCAGAACGAAGACTGAAAACCAGTGCCTCAGTCACCTCCCTAACTGCCTCTTGACTTGGACACATGGATATGAGTCCTGGGCCTTCAGATGGGAGTCAAAGCCCCAGGAGAGGGTAAAATCTCTTAGGAGGATGTAGATCAAGAAGACCAAAGGACCAACTCCCATTTTCTCAAGAATTTAACATTTAGAGATGGGATGAAGGAGGCGCCATTACATGAAGCCACAGAGGAGCAGAGAACAAGAGGAAAACCAAGAGACAGATGTAAAGAAGCTGGGAGACGAGAAGCCCTCTGATGGAGCGGTCCCACGTGAGTTTCTACAGAGAGTAAGTTGAATACCAAGAAGTGTCCGTCAGATTTAGGGAAATGCAACTCACTAGTGACCCCATGCATCTGATATTTTCAAAATTCATCATACTGAGATAGTTGCAAACATTTACCTTGAGACTCTTAGTCTCTAGATTTAGAATTTTAGAGCCTATCACATTCCAAAATGGTAATTACTTAACATCTACCGGTATTCTCTATTTTCATTTTATCATGCATCCCCCTTATAAGCTGAAATATACTTATGCACTTAAATAAGATTTTCCTCTGACTAAATTGCCAATCTCCTGAGAAAAATCTGATAAACTAAATTTTAATTAATCTCCGTTATACTCTTCTCATCTTTCCTCAAATGAATTAATTCTTTCCCATAGCAACTTAATACCTAGTTCACTTAAACATGAAGTTTTACTTTAGGCCCTTCCTTGTTTCTTACATTTTCTCTGCATTAATTTTTTCCCCCAAAAGGTCACATTTTAACATAGGTGCTTCTTTCTTAAGATCTGGGTGATGTTCTACTTTTCTCTGTTTTTTTTTTTTTTTTTTTTTTTTTTTACATTTAATTAATTCATTGAGGAAATATCTCTTAAGCACCTTCTATGTGCTGGGTCCTGGAGCACAGAGATTAAGAAGACACAATTCTTGCCATTAATGCTGACAACCAATTAAAGAGGACAGATACCCGAGTGGGTAGTTGTAATATGATGGCTAAGACAGAGACACTGGGTCTTAGGGAAGCTTCTAATCCCACTGGAAGGAAGCTGATGCTGGGTGCAATGTCCTTGCATTTCTTTCTTTTAAAAAAATTTTTTTTTGATCCAGGACCACTATGTACCCACCCATGTCTCCCTGGGGCCAGGGTCCAGAAAATTAAGGAGAACTCCCATATCCAAGAGCCTCAAAATATTCAAGTTAGCCAACGAACAAGGAGTCATGAAACCTAAGTAATCCCAAAACACTTGCCGTATATCACCATCCCCTAAAGCTCTAGCTTGCTGTTTCTCATCCCTGGGAGCAAGCCTCTGTGTAGCTGTGCCTTCTCCAGTTTGGAGCTATAGGTGACAAAAAGTTATTATTTCATCTATCTGCATGTATTGTATTGTGTGCCCACTATCAGAAAAATTTTTACATCTTATAAGACATCTGGTTGACTCATATATTGTTTAGGCATCAGATAGGTGAGGAGGCAAGGGCCAGTAAAGAAGACAGTCCAAACAAGGAGCAGAGTATGAACAAAGGTGTGATGAGAACATGGGGTGGAGCTGAACTGGAGATGCAAGTATGAGCATCCTCAGGACATTGGAAGTCATGAAGATGATTTATGCAAGAGGGGTACAAGGTGAGGAAGGAAGCCTGGGAACAAGGACACCTGAAAGGCAGAAAGAGAAGTGAAATCCAGGAAAGTGACAGCAGAAGGACATCCTGAGAGGTGTGACATGGCAACGTGGGAGACTTGGATGGAATGAATGAGTCTTAAGTGGACAGTGACCTGAAGTAACCCAGAAAGGTCAGTGTTAGGGAGGATCTATAGAATTTGGTTGTTGGGAGGCAGTTGGTGGTCTTAGGAAGAGTGGGTTCAGAGTGTGGGTGCTGTACAAGCCAGATTGCAGGGGTGTAAAGCATGGGTGGGAGGTGGGAGACCAGAGCCTGTGAGGAAGGACTAGTGCAGGGAGAGCTTGCAGGTAAGAGGAGAAAAGAGGGTATTTGTTACAAGTGGATGGCAGCTCACACAGTGCCTGTGTCCTTCCCCTACCTCTCCTCCCCCTCTCTCTCCCTCCCCGTCTCCCCTTTCTTAGAGAACTTTGAGAAGATTTACCAAAAGAAGAGCTGGAGGCAGAGGAATTTGACTTGGAACCAAAACTGCAGAGGCCTTTCTACCTCTGGTAGTGCATGTGTGTGTGTGTGTGTGTGTGTGTACACAGTCAAATCTCATTCTTGAGGATTCCATTTTTCTAAATTCACCTCCTTGCTAAAATTGATTTGTAACTCCTAAATCAACGTTCATGGTGCCTTTACAGTCGTTTGAGGACATGTGTGGAGTGGTGAAAAATTAAGCCATCCAAGGAGGAAGAAAGTGACACTCTGCCTTCTGGTTTCAGGCCTCATAATGTCAGCAAGTGTCCTTTCACAGTCTTATTTAGTGACACTTGTGTGTGTGTGTGTTCTTTTTGTTTGTCATATTGTTGTTTATTTTTTAAAAATTAAGATTGTTATTTATTTATTTATTTGATAGTGAGAGGGAGAGAGAGAGAGAGAGAGAGAGCAAGCACAAGTAGGCAGAGCAGCAGGTAGAGAGAGAGAGAAGCCCTCCACTGAGCAGAGACCTGATGCAGGGCTCGATCTCCCCTGGGATGATGACCTGAGGCAAAAGCAGATACTTAACCGACTGAGCCACCCAGGCATCCCTGTCATGTTGCTGTTTAAAATGGCTTCTGAGTATAGTGCTCAAGTGCTGGGTAATGTTTTTACACACATGAAAGCTGTGATATGCCTCACAGAGAAAACACATGGCTTAGATGGGTTGCATTCAGGCATGAGCTCTAGTATTTTTGGCTGTGAATTCAAGGATAATGAACCAACTGTATCAAGGTGTCTTTCAATAAAACATGCATAAAATAAGGTTATGTATTGACCAGTTGATGAAAATGTTGCAACCCGAGGCTCGAAGGAACCTAACCCTGTATTTCCTTATAGGAGCAATGATTCGGGATTTGCTTATTACATATTTGCAGCAACTTTGTAGAGCACAACTATTGTAAATAATGAGAGCTGACTGCAAACACACACACATACATATATGTGAATATATATGAGCTGTGTATTTTAATCATTTCATGACTTATTTAATGGCTCATTTTGTCCTGATACCATTCCTATGCAGTAGATCCTTCTATGTTCCCTGCTATCTAAATGAGAATTTGGAGACTGAGAGGTTATGAGTTACCTAATGTCACAGACCTGGAAGTAGCAGGGCTGGGATTTGAACACAGGCAGTGTGGCCCTAGGGTCTGTGTTGTTCATCACTTTGCCACGTGCCTGTTTGGGGATGGATCTAGAATAGGAAAGGGGCCTAACTGGGGCATTTCATGATCCCCTTGGTCATCTGGTGGTACACAGAGAAAAGACAAATGGATCAGTGCTATCAGGATAAATGTGAGGCCCTTCTAGGGTGAGATTTTCATGTTCAGTGCATTGTCCAGAGTCAGAGCAGAGAGGAAGAGTTTGAGTCAAGGGCTGAGAATTAGTCACTACTTAAAGGAACAAAACCCAAATCAAACTAGAACAAAAAATGTTTGAGCCCCTACTAAGTACCAGGCACAGTTCATGGCTCGGGGGTTATAATGACTGATGAAATGTGGTCCCGTCCTTTAGGAAGAACATAGAGTATCTTCCAGTGTCCTGAGTTACACACAGGTAACTGTCAAACAGTGGCAGGTGTGCCCTACTCCAGGCAGGAGGAGGCTTACCTGGGCCTGCCAGGTGAGAAGAAACTTGCTGTGGGAAAAGCCACCTGAGTTCAGCCAAGAAGGATAAGCAAGATGTGCGACTTTGACTTTGAGCCTGCTGAAACTTCACATACTTCAATATTGCAGTGGAGGTCAAAATAGTCAAACATGGATTGTTATGATTGGCAAATGCAGCAATTGGGTGCCTGAGATGGTTAAAGCCTCATTAGGTGACATTATAGTAATATTATTTATTTGGTAAAGAACAGAAAGATGTATATCTAAGAAGGGTGAGGAGCAAAAAGAAAGACACAACATGGTTCATGGCTGGCAGGCAGGCAGCAAGCAATGCTTTTGGTGAGGATGGGGTGACCTGGAATATAGGGCAGTGATGGGAGGCAAAAAGTCAGAGTGTCAGATTGTATAGACATCCCGGAAGGATAGATTTTTAAATGAAATACGGTTCTAAGGCAGAATTTCTGAGTAACTGATAAGTGCAGGTTGTTGATAGTGACTTGTTCACTATAACTGTGCAGGGGGTTTTGCAGATTTCCATGGCCCACTCCTCCGTGAAACATCATTTCTCAATCCCCTACTGCTGCATTTCACTATGTCATCAGATTTAGTTTCAGTCTGGATCCTCGGGGAAAACGAGGTGGTTGTATCATCTCTGGACACTCCATTTATTCATTTATCCATTCATGCATTTGTTCATCAGACATTCATTGAGTAACTGCCATGTGCAAGACTTCCTTCTCCATGCTGAGGAATACAGAATGAGTAGACATAAAGGCACTCAGAAGCTTGGCAGAGAGATAGGAAAATAAGAATAGCACAGCTTTGGAAAGCACTGCCATAGTCATAAGAACGAGCTATTAGGGGAACGTATTTGAGGAACTTGATGGAGGGTCATATGTAAGGAAGCCCATCAAGTGGGCACATGTTTGTGAGTTTAAGAGATTTGTGCTTGACCAATGCTACTGACCTGACACTTGAGTCTGGCGATCCTTTTCTGATATGATAATATCTTACATTTGGGGGCAATAAGGCTAGAGCATGGCCAGGGATTTTCTCAACATTCTTTAGGTCACTAGCTAGAAGCTGAAGAAGACTTATACCTTCTTCACAGAAAGGATAAGCATACATAATCACAAAAATCAGGATATAAGATCACTGACCTTCTAAAATGCATTCATGAATTTTGCTTTAAATGATAAAGTTATATGACACATTCTGTCTCTTGTGGGACCAGGACAGATTTCATCAAGCCAAGACTTGATGTTTCGGTGAGGAGTGACTTAGAGGGGAGTTCAGCCATCAATTATCTCCACCTGCCTCAGGTCACTATGACAACTAGTCTTGGAATTACTGGTGTTCTTATTGAAACATCTTTCTGAGTAACGGGAAGGAGAACTTGGATGACCAAAAGACTTCCAAGAAGGTATAAACAACCACTGTTGACAAAATAACATAGACTAGCTTGTTTTTGTTTGAAGGATTCAGCATATGATTGCTAAGGTAATGACTGCTACTGTGGCTGGGTTGGAAGTGGGACCATTTTTCTCAGGAGGGATGAAAGAGTATGATTTTGAGAAACATCAAAACTCAATTTTATGTTAATCTATTGACAAGATACAGTCAAAAATCTTCAAGGAAACCATATCTACAGGCAAAATATTCCATACTTTTTTGAAAATGACTTTAGGTTGCAGATGGTAGGAAAGAATAAATTAACTAAAATATCTTTAATGTTCTTTCTATCACTGTGACTAGTAAAATATATTTCAAGCCTTGAATAAAAGAGTTAGTGTGAATGTGGTGAATGTGGCCTATCGCATATAACCAATAAGTGTTTCAAACTCCCATGTCCAGGAATGTTTATGATTGTACAAGGCATTTCTTAAGATAGTGAGCATTCACTACCCCCACCTGCCTCAGTAAGTGCTGCTGTAAATCTTCTGCCGTCTTTCTAGAAGACTATAGCTGTTATCTAGAGTTTAGAACCAACACTGATTATATTTACTAAGCAGTGGTGAAAATCAATGCAAGATTAGGAAACCCGGAAGACTAGAGAAATTTAATACGATGCCAAGTTATCAATTGCACTGAGTTCAGTAAACGAAGGACATTTTGGGTGCAAATATATTGTCACAACAAAATTCTATGTAACTTTTATTTAAGTTTAACATTTTCCCCAACCTATTTACACTGGTGACTAGCATCTTCAGACTCCAGTATGCATTTGAATCTAAGACTGTGTCTTTACTTAGGAAAAGGAAAGTCATCTTCGGGAAGAAGCTTTGTCTTTGCAAGTAGAATAATTGACTGAACAGGCATAATGTGATTCACTTTTAAAGTATGTTCCTCGATATGACACTTGAGTAGTAATAGTAACGATCTTTCTTATTTTATGCTCCACTAGGGCATATGTGGCCAATTGTATCGCCAGTGTAAGTCTGGATTACTTTCTATTACTTTCTATTGATAATTTTTAATAACTGAAGACATTTGGAACTAGAAGGCAGTCAGTGGTGCTTGCAACAAAGCAGGGGCAATTAAGATGGGTGAGGGTTTTAAACTCTGCTTTGGTCTGTGCACATCAGGAGAGGCAGAGTCAGCCATTAAAAATATTAAACCATTTGGGTCTGGGGTTAAGGTCTGTGAACTGTTTAATGTCATAATTGCCTGCTGCCTCAATCATCAAACTGAATGAACTTCTAAGTTGAAATGTCATAAACGTTCAGCATAAAGATTTATATAACCCAGGTATCCGACCTACCGCCATGCCATGCCTGTGGCAGGAAGTGTTTGTTATGTCTTACTCAACCTTTGGGGAAAAAAAATAAATAAATCCGGAAATGTGCTTGTTCTGGCAATGATCAACACATTAAGAACCAATTCTGTTATCTGTATGGTGTGTTCAGAATCCATGAGAAACATACCCATTCCTTATAAAAAAATAATTTAGATCCAAATTCCTTTCATGGATAGGTGTGTGTTTATTAGAACAAATGAAAATGGTTAGTATCATGTTTTTCCACTGTGCATTTTGCTAAATTGTAGGAGGAACATTTCTAGTTAAAGTATATTTTCTCCAGAAGTACATTGTTTTGTGATTCTCACTTATCTTTTGCTCCTCCCTTTCATAAAAGCCCTTAAATTTTGCAATGCATATATTACATGTATGCTACATGTTAAGCAATATTTTGTAGTCTGATATTATTTGGAATTTCCCCTTTCTATACAATGTAGGATTATTTTAAAATCAGTGATTCATATAGCTCATAATAATGGCATACTTACCTATTATAAAAATTTAAAATCAATCAACATCATAGGCACTGTGACAAAAGTTCTCTTGTGAAGTTCTAACATATTTAATATAATAAATATAATACCAACCTATTAATTGCATTTATCAAATTATCAAAACTGTGTGCATTAAACTCTTACAAATCAATAATAAAAAAATAAACATAAGTTAAAATGGGCAAAAGACCTTAATGAACCCTTGACAAAAGAAACTATATGAGTGGTTTAATGAGTATGTGAAAATATTTTCAACATCATTAGTTTCCAGGGAACAAATTAAATGACAAAATGGAATATCATTTCAAATCTATTAGTATGGCTAAAATTTAGGGGGAAAACCCTAGAAATATTAAGAGTTGGTAAGAATGTGGAGCATCTGAAACTCTTATGCATTGATGATGGGAATGGATATTGAGTGTCTGATGTAAACCAAGGCCTATGTTAAGCACTGACAACAAGGAGGAAGTGTAACAGGGTGTCCTTGCCCATGAGATTGCTAGTTTGGTAAGGGGGCTGGTCTGGTGCACAAATAATCACTGTATTATGTAAAGTGTAGGAATTTGCAGCAGATGCTTCTGAAAACCATGGGGCGACCCCTCAGCCAAACAGGGTGAGGGATGGAAGAGATGAAGGTTTTCAGGTGGCGTATGGGCAGAGCCTGAGTAGTCCAGATGGGGTGAACCAGGGGAAAAAAGAAAGGAGGAAGAAGACTGTTATAGACAGAGCAGTAACACAGAAGTGTAGATATATGAGAGTATGGCAGATTTGGGGTACTGGTGGCTTCCAGAGGGAACAACAGTGGGGCAGAAGGAGGAGGCAGGTGACCACATAAAAAGGTAGGAACCACATATTTAAAGTACCAGCTAGAATACTTGGTCTTCATCCTGAAAGCTATAAAAATCCAATAAGGGTTTTATGTGTCGTGATCAAAGTTGGGTTTTGGAGTTACCACTCTTTCAGCAGCACTGGAAATTGCCTGGGGACAGGTAAGACTGAAGACAAGGTGGTTAGCTATTTTAAATAAAGTAAACATCTATAGTTCACCAATGAAAATCTATATAGAGTTACCTCCTTTGGTGATCTAGGTCTTGCTATCTGAAGGTCTCCACCAAACATGTGAGTGAATTTCCTTCAGATGCTTATTTTCCTTCCTGAAGGTTACACAGTCTAGGATAAAAGTACAGAATTCCCCTTCACAATGCTGCTGAGAAAAACTCAGGCAGATGATGACAACGTTATTTTGCGAAAAGATTATCACAGTTAAAATAATATTTCTTCACAGAGAAACCACCTTCCAGAAGAGACCATTATAAGCCAAGGCTCCAAGCAGCCTGCACACTGCCAGCTCCTTCTTAGTAACTGCAATCTAGCCTACCTCAGTGGGTCCTTAACAAAGAGATTCTCAAACCCAGTGAGGCTGGAGAATAAAGACAATCTGAAGCCTTTGTCTGAAAGGATTAAAGGTGTCTCTACAAAGCTCGCATAGCATACTCTCAAAGTGCAAATCAAGAAGAGATACCCTAAGTACATGACAAAAAACTGCATAGTTTATTTTTGGCTCTATTCGTCAGGATCTATCAGGAAAACAGCTCCTGCCTTGATGCTTTACTACAGGAGTCTAATACAAAAGCAGATTACACAGGTGTTGGGAGACCTGAGAACAGGGGTAAGTGAAGCAATCCAGAGATTAACAATTGCAGGAAGTGGCTGCCACCACAAAGATTTGGAGAGGGCAAGAGTGGAGGTATGTACTGCTCTGGACCATGCGTTAGATCCTAGGGGTGAGTCCTTGGAGGACAGGCATGTTTTGTGGGAACAGACTTCTGGGAGAGGCAAAGCCATTGCTGGAGAAGCTTGTGAAAACAGAGGCAGGGTAGAAATACTATGGCTTTCCTTTCCTTTTACCTGCTCCCTAATATCCAACTCCTGTTTCCTTTGGCTGAAACTAACAGGAAACCAGTGAACAAGGGATTCTGGGAACTGTAGTTTTCAGTAGCCCTCTGTGCAACAGACCAGAAGGAGGGGGCAAGTATGGGAGGGCAGAGAGACAATGAACCTAGGCAGTATTAGGTAGATCTGAACTTGACCTTTGTTCAGTTTGCCTGCTTCCAATGAGAAACCTGCAAAATCGTCTGCTAACAATGAGAAAACAATATATTTCATAGTGAGATCAGAAGTTTCCCACAGCTGTCCTATAACATGATTTAAATTTATTAATGCAGTTCAAACTAGTCATACTTAGTTTATTTAACAGGAAATATGGTTCTGCTCTCCTACTCATAGTAGGTGCAGAGTAAAGTTTGCTAGAAGAATAATTTAAGCATAATCAGGACACTAAGAGGTCCTCTTAGTCACTTTCTGAAATCTGAAAGCAGGTTTAGAGCTCAATTCTTAAAATTCCTTTATCTATGAACAGAAATGGCCTCATTATGGAGGGAGAAATTTAATGTTTGAGAAAGGGGCACTTAGCAAGGATTTTATGGAAGCAGGAATCTGGATACATCTACAAAGAGATAACAACCATCCTGAGATATGCTATGATAATTAATGCTCAATTGTAAGACTTTGAGAAAATAGATGATTCAAATAATGATAACGAAGAAAAGGAGCAAGGGAAATGGCCATTTTTGGACCCTCCTACCACCACCTTATCCAATGCAGTATTCTGCAGTCTGCTCTCTGTTGTGTATCATGATAACAGTGACTGCTTCACCCAGAGGCTCATAGATTACTGGGTTCAGGGGACTATGCTTAGCTCTCTTTCCCATGTGATTTTATTTCCCTTTGTGTTTATCCTCTCCCCAAATCTGAACTTCCCTACATAGTATCTTCTTGATCTAGCATTCAACTACATGTATGGAATTCTTATTTTGAGTTTGACATTGTGCTGAGACTATTGAAAGAAAAAACAAACAAATCATCATCGTCATCATCATTATCATTATCATCATCAACAACAAAATCCCAGTAAATTCAAGGCATGGTTCTTAATCTCAGAGAACTGATAGATCCTGATATCCTCTTGCACTTTTTCTTATAATTTCTTCATTTAATAAGCACACACAGATCAGCTGATAACAGCATTCCTTAAAGAGTTATTGCACATGAGGCACTGTGTTAAGCATTTGGTACACTGCTTTTCTTTTTTTTTAATTAATATTTTATTTATTTATTCACGAGAGACACAGAGAGAGAAATAGAGACAGAGACACAGGCAGAGAGAGAAGCAGGCTCCATGGTGGGAAACTGACGTGGGACTCGATCCCAGGTCTCCAGGATTAAGCCCTGGGCGGAAGGCGGTGCTAAACCGCTGAGCCACCAGGGATGCCTGGTACACTGCTTTTCTAATTGTTATTATCTCATTAATGCTCTTAGGTGTGCTATGTTATCATCATTTGACAGAAGATGCAATAGAAACAGAGAGGTTTGTTTGGCCTCTAGGTGGTGGAGCCAGGATCAAAACTCCAACAACAGGGGATGGGAAATAGGATGTGGCTTTCTCGTGGCTAGTCAGAATGGGCACCCTGATCTATACTGCCCTGGTTTATTAAGTGCCAGGCACTGTGCTAAGAACCAGAACACCAACTGAGCCGGAAACGGCTCTGGAATTTCAAGAGTTATAGTTTAATTCATGAAACTACATACAGAATATATCACTTGGTGCTACAGATGCTAATGGATGGGAGATGGTAAAAGTTGCTTAGGGAAAAATAAAGAAAAGTATGGTTAGATTAGTCCTACCTGGGCAGCAGGAGAGACTTGGGCCAAGTGTTACTATAGTTAAGTAATGGAGCTTAGCTCACTGGGCAGGTGGTAGAGGATGATAAGGGAGGGAAGAACATCAAAAGAGCATTAGTAAAGATGAGGTGGCAATCAGATGGCACTTTAAAAACATAGAATCTTCAACGCACCTAAATGTTGGCTGCCAAAGAAAAGGCAGAGAAATAAACACCAAAGAGATGGTGGGACTATGATCATGTCACTAAGAAGTGTGGACTTTGACCTGACAGTAATGAGGCAGCATCAAAGAATTTTAAGCAGCTCTTGTTTTTAGAAAGGCCACCAAGATCAGTAAGAAAAAAGATGGTAGGGGCACATAGCAACAGTAGATTAGTGATACAGTGAGGGCATGAAATGAGTCTGTGGCAGTGGGAATGGCTATGGAAGATGCTAGGGAAGCTGAAACCATAACATTGTAAATGTACTGAGGAGCTGAGAAGAAAAAGAGGAAATAAGGGGAAAAGAACAAAACACCCCCTTACCTGACTTAACTAATGAAAAGTAACTGTCACTACGCTTCTGGTCTCTCTGATAGTGAGCATTCTTAAAAATAAGAAAATAGGAAAAAAATGGTTTTGAGAAATGCCTCTTTTCTTGTCCTCCTGTCTTTTCTTCCTTTGCCATTTTCCTCTCTTTATTTGTTAAACTTGTATCTCATTTTCCATTTTCTTGTGTCCCTCAAGGTCAGACTGGTGAGAAGGTGATGGTTTATGCTATGTGATTTGAAACTAGCAAGGAAGAAGCTTTATCCAAAAATAGACCCAGATAACCAAATATTCCCTCATTACATTAAATAGTGCTTTGTTTTCAATATTAACAGAATGAATTGGAAACGTTTTAAAGAATGAAAAGCTAGATTCGAAGTCTGAGAGTGAGTATATTTGAGGTGATTCATGTAAAGGTGGCAGGTTTCTGGCTTGGATGTCTGGGTGATAGTAATTAGGCTCAACTATTCAGGAAAAACAGTGATTTGGGGGTAAAAATGAGGTATTTATGCTGAATTTGTCTGCATTTCTAGTTAGATACTGGGCTCCTCAGCATAGGAACAAGCTGTGGATGAGAGTTAGAATTATAGGTGATGTCAGCACACAGATGGTCATGGCAGTCAATGTAACACCCAAAAGATTATAAGGAATGAAGATGGAAGAAGACAAATGGCAAAAGCATAAAGATTATAATGTTCAGTGTCAGGCAGAAAAAGAAGAAGAAACAGAAAATATTGGGAAGGATGTTCAGAGAAATAGGAGAACCAAAAGAGAGTAGTTTGTGTAAGCCAAGAGAGAAGGAAGAGGTCCATTGTCCAAAAGCCAATGATGTTGAAAGAAGACATTATGTTTGGCTACAAGGGGATCACTACTGACTTTTGACACAGGGAAATCAGTGGGTTGTTGGGGATGGGAAGTCAACCATTGACCTCAGTGAGTAATAAGGAAGTTCATGAAGCCTGAGTATGGAGAAAAGTGTTGCCTCTGAGAAAGCTTCCTTAAAAATCAAGCAGAGTAAGATGCAGGGGAGTTGTACTCTTAATGAATACAGAGACTGATATGATTGTTGGGGGCAGTGGTAAAGAAGAAGTGTCCTGAGCGCTGGGCTGTCGTGGAATTTATGCAATGAAGCTGGGGGCTGAGGATGGGGCGAACCACATCAAAGCTTAGATAGCAAAACTGATTGTAAATAATTCCATACACCACCCCACCAAGATCCCCAAATATTTCAGTCTGTCCTAACTGTTCCAAGACCCAAACCACAAAACTGCCTAGGGACGTGGTGGCAATCCGAGGCCACGTACAAATGAGATTAGCCTATGTGCCACTCTATTCCTGCTCCTATTTACTGACCCCACGTCTCTCCAGTAACACCAAATCCCTCTAATATCAGTGAAGTAGATTCCATCTGGGAATGTTTAGATGTTTTAGTGATAGCCTTAGGCTGAGATAGATGGTAATATCTACCGAAATGAGATTCACTGTCACAGGAAATTCCAACGGCCATGCTTTCATGGGCCCCACATTTTCAAGCCGGAACAAGTATGTGATAACTATGTGAACAAATTAGGCACCTCACCCCGATAATATATAGAGAGTCAAGATCACTTTGGTTGTTGACCAACCTGAACCTCTACCTTTAGGCATGCTGCGTGGTAGGACCCTCTGGTGAATCACGGTTCATGGTCTACTGATCTGCTATTAATACAATTTCTGCTGCCCTTTGAGCTTTTAGCTGCACATGTGTAATTCCTCCAAGAAATTCAGTACGTTATCTGAAAGGTCTCTCAATGCCACTGCATCAATGCAAACCAGACTACTCTAAGATGAACAAAGGGAATTTAACTTTCATAAGTTGGTTTTAAAAATGCATTTACTTTGACTGCACTGAAAGAATCTAAAAAAAGATGAAAAGCATCTTTAGCATGCCAAAAACATCTGGTTTCATATTTTCAGACCAAAAGGAAATTGCACGAAGACTAAAATCTTATGTTTTGATTTATATTATTATTGGAGGGCTGAGAAGCTGCCAGTCACCAAGTAAAATTTTATGATGATAAATAAATAAGGAAAACAATCTGACAAAACATGTTGTGGAACAAAGCTGCATTTCAAGTTTAATTAACTGATAACAATGTTTATGATGGAAGAACCGTGCCACCAATTATACAGTTAGTAAATGTATGCTCCCAATGAGAAGACAAGCCCGTAAAACCATAGAAAGGGCTCTTCCTCGACATAACATTTCAGCTTATCCAAGCAAAGTTTTGCATCCTGTAGTAAATCATGCATCAATTAAGACCCTCACCGAAAGCATGCATAATTTGGTCTCTTAGAGGTGGCACCTCCAAATGGCACATTTTAAATAGAACAATAGTAGGAGCAATGCTTTCCTAACAAGCTGAGCCATGGTGTCTACTGCAAGTGACAGGCATCGGTACAGTAGAAATACAGCAGTCAGGAAAGAACGGGGGTAAAAAAAAAAAAAAAGCGAAAAGAGAAAAGAGAGTGTTTTCATCTTTTTAGTGCTATGCTTTTCCCTCACCCCCCCCCCCAAAACCTCAGAGAAAATTCTGACAACGTGTTCCCACAAGAAGCCTTTCAGAGAGCCTGCCATCAGCAGCCGGCTGTAGGTAGAAGTGTTCCTTAATGGTGCATCGGAGAACGCAGTCTCTTTGCTGTTCTGACTCTTGCATTTAAAAGCATTGCCTTCTCGGTTGTTGCGATTCAAAGAATTAGGATCAGAGCCATTGTTTGTTCTCAGAGTAAACTGTTTGCTTTCAGTTTGCCATTGAGACTAGCTCATGCCATGTTTTAACATTCATTATCTTTTAAAGGGGGACTTTGCTTAGCAGATCTTATAAGTTGATTTACTCAAACTCCTGAAAGAGAGAAACCTAGGCTGATACGTATAAGATTTGATGTCCGATCTCCCTCGGCCTTTGGAATGCTGGACTGTTACCACATTTAGGGGATATTTAAGTCCCTTGACTCCTGGCCCATTAACCATTCCACTCACGCCCCTCCTAGCATCCTTTCAACAGCAATAACTGTCACTACGCTTCTGGTCTCTCTGACAGTGAGCACCACACGCAAATAAGATCAGTTAGCACATTAAGCAGTGCATTCCAAATATTAGGTAGTTTCCCAATGGAGGCTTAATGGAATTTAAAATACATATATATCTGATATTAAGGGGGATGGCATTCGATCAAATGCTTTTGTTGGTAAAACTCAATATTCTGTAGTCAGACCAAAGGCCCTCAGAATGCAGAACAGTTGTGGAAAATTTCTGGAACTTTGAGCTTAGATACAGTTGCCATCAAAAACATTCTGAAGTGCATTTGTTGATTCAGGAGGAAGCACAAAGCATTTGGAATTTGGGTTTTCCTAGAATCCATTCAACGTTGCGCATGGCAATTTCCTGTGCGATTTTTATTTTCTTTCCTCCCCTTGTGTTCTCCTGTGAGTTAATTTCATGCGCTTTCTCTCTTCCTATGAAAATTATTAGCATTCAACTCAGTTGTTTGGTCAGCTAATTTTTTTGGTGCCTCTCCTCGAGCTCTACGTGGTAACTGCCACGCCTCCCAGGCACGGAATGAACTTTTCCGCAGGCGGGAGGCCACGTCGGTTCCCCTGCGTCTGTCTGTGCACATGTAGGTGCGCGGAAAAGTTCACATCCTGTCTTCAGCACTGTTGGGAATTACTACTGGCATGTTTTGACTCATTATCTTGAATCTTAATCAGCTGATGAAAAAAAAAAAGTTGGTTTCATCAGCTGATGAAGGCTCAGGGTAATGAGTCAAAACATCCCGATAGGGCTTCTTGGCAGCCAGACTGGAGCACCCCACCTGCCGGGGCTGTCTCTGGGTGCTGCCCAACGAGTGATGCACCCCGTGTCTGTGTTTACCTGATGCAACAACCACGACGTGGCCCGAGAAGGGTTGGCGGAACGTGAGCTCTATCGTCTCCCAGGAGGATGAGTTGAGCTCGTGTGATCCTCTCTGTGTGGCCGTAAACACACACGCAGCATGAAACGCACCGCCAGGGGCCCCACCGAGTAGCTCCAGGGTTCTTTCATCTTCCCAAACTGAAATTCTACCCCAGGAGACACTAACTCCTCACCTTTCCCAGCCCCCAGCCCCTGGCAACCGCTTTCTGCTTCCTATTAGTCCAAACCCCTCACATAAGTGGAATCATGCCCTGTTTGTCCGGATTTTTTTTTGGTCTGGCTTCTTTCGCTTAGCCCAACGTCCTCGAGGTCGGTCCGTGTTATAGTCTGTGTCAGGATTTCTTTCAAAAGGCTGAGTGAGTAATAGTCCCTTCTATGGATATATCACATTTTGCTTATCTTTTTTTTTTTTTTTAAGATTTTATTTATTTATTCTAGAGAGGCAGAGATACAGGCAGAGGGAGAAGCAGGCTCCCTGCTGGGAGCCCGATGTGGGACTCGATCCCAGGACCCGGGGTCACGACCTGAGCCAAAGGCAGGCACTCAACCGCTGAGCCACCCAGGGGTCCCATACATTTTGCTTATCTATGCATCCATCGATGGGCGCTTGGGTCACTTCCATCTTTGGGCTGTTGCGAAAGACGTTGCTCCGAACGTGGGCATCCAAATATCTAAAATTCTGCTTTCAATTCGTTTGGGCATGTTACCCAGAAATGGAATTGCTAACTCATATTCTAGTTTTGATTTTTTTTTTTTTAAACTGCATCATTTGACTTTTCAAGTGATGGGAGAGACCCAACCTGGGGACCCTCTGAGGGTGCCTGTAAGTCACAGGACCTTCATGGCTCCTGTGATTCACCAGCTTCCCATTAAGAAAATGTCATCCATACCACAAAACTGTCTCCTTGCTGTTTCATGATCAGAAAATTTGGTGATGGAAAACCAACTGGTAACTTCGGTTTTCAAGGAAAATGAGAAGGAGCATCATCTTCAAAAAAAGGTAAGCCAACGTTGAAAACAGTGTGGTGTTCAAACCATTTTCTGAGTCAGTAACTGGCCCTGTATACGTGCTTGAAGAGGATATACTCAAAAGCAGAATATTAGGGTGTTTCTTTTGCACGCAGCTCAATTAAAGCAGAGACTGAACTGTCCCCCACAATACTGCATTTGCTCATTATCATTTCTGACTGTCACCATTCCTCTTGTCTCCTGTTTCTTTCCCAAATTGGCACTTAATTTAGGTCAAATCTCCTTGGTTCAGTAGCACAACCAGAAATGCACTCAAAAGAAAGATGAAATAAATGAGAACGCAGGGGGACTTCACTTACACAGGAGGGAAGTCTCGAGAATAAGCACTGGGAGAAAATAAAAGCAGTTGTCAGTTTGAAGTAAAAAAACTATCAGCACGGTCTTAGAGAATTTGAAATGGGAGAACATGAGGCTGATGATTGGGAGAATGACAGTCTATAATTTTTTAGGTTATAAATCCTACTTCTTGCATTGTCGATAGTAACGTGACATTTGGCAGTGGGGCAGTGAAATCTTTGAAGCTGAGGGACTTGAAGGAGCACCGGTCCCTCCATAGAGGGAAGGAACCAGAGACCTCGCAGTCACGTAGCTGTTCTCCATGGAGCTGGAGACACGGAGTGTGAGGATTTTTAAAAGCCTGCCCAAAGAACAAATCGATTGCTTTTCAGTCTTCGGATGTGACTAGAAATTATTTTTTTGCAGACTCTTGTAGTGTGTTGTTCTTCATGCTCCTGCCTAAACAGATCCCAAAGAAGCTCTGACTTGGCCTTTGCTTCTGGAACGGCTTGCAGGTGAGACACTCAGGCTACATCTCAATCTTTCAGAACCCTCCCATTGCAGACAGACGCCTCATGGTGTCCCATGGCCCATTTTCAACTCTCCCTAAGGGACCATTTTCTCTGCTGCATTTCAGTGACTCTTTGTTTTATATTACTGAATTAATCTCTCACTCAAATTTTGAGGCCCTGCTACTCATCCTTCTAGGGAGATCATGGTTTGAAATTCACTTATTCTTGTAGCTTCCGACGAACATATTGCTTACTGGATATTTGATGAACTGAAAGAGATATTGCAAAATGAAGTCAATGAGAAAGACATTGAGAATCATTACTGTCCTCAATCCTCTAATATGGCATGAGGGGGTGGAAATCCTTCCTCCAGATTATCTGAATGTATCACTAAATTAGATTTTACAGAGAAAACAATTCAATTTTTAATTCAAACAAAGGTTGTAAACTCTACTTGTCCCCATGTCTTCATGCCATTTATATTCTTTGTAAGTATGGTGGTATCTCTAACTTTCTAGAAAGTAAGCAACTTTGGAACCTCCTTCATCTTAAATGTGACCTTCTTGATGAGACCTTCACTGAGCACTTGCCAAAAAAATACAATCACAGTCCCTTGATCTCCTCTACCTGGTCCCCACCTCATTATTCCTCTCTCTGCACACTATGCACAGAACCTTATGAACTTCTGTATGGTTCCATTTATTTTATTTTATTTTATTTTATTTTATTTTATTTTATTTTATTTTTATTTTATTTTATTTTAAATTTTTTGTTTCATGTTTTTGCCATGAACTGCAAAGTAAATGAAGGTGAGGTGGTTTCTTTTTCCTCCTTTGTTTATTGCTTTGTCATATATACTCAATAAATCTGACTGAATAAATGAATGCATATGGTTCATTCAAATGTCTTTTACATTTTAAATCCATTTTAACACAAACTGTGCCTGATTTTCTTCTGTATAAAATCTTTGAAACTAATCTTCCCTCCATGTCTAAAACATTTTCACTCCTAAGATAGTGAAATTATCTTCTGTTTAGCTACTGTATTCCTTTCTCAAGATATTTCCATATCCAAGGTACTATCTTTTTTGATTCTGGTAAGACCAAGTTAGTTCCTCCAACCTTTCATTAACACTGAGGTAGTTAATCAAATTTAAATGGCTTCTTTGATTCTTTTAGGGTTCTTTTCCCCTTAAGACCTCCTTTGTAATGTTCTAGACTTTCTCAATATCTCAGGCAAATGGTTGTCCCACATGCTTTGTCCTCCCATGCCATTCACCTTTTCTGCTTATGAATATAATTTTTACCATTTCATATACTTTCTCCCTACTTTTCCCACCAAGCTTTGTCTCTCCTTTTCTTCCCAACTGCCAAAAGGCCACTTCAACTAAACAATGTCAGTCCAAAGTTAACTGTACTCCCTTCAACCATACCAGAAATGAATTATCTATGCCAATCAGCCATTTCAAACATATGTATTAGCTGCGTGTTGGACACCAAACACTAGTCTGGGCACTGGGAATACACTGGATAACCAAACAAGGTATCTGACAAATTGAAATTGTGATAAAATCCCAAGTCTTTATTCCTGCCTTCTCACCAGGTGTTAGGATCCACATACAAACACACCGTGCCATGCACCTGCTGTAATGCCTCAGCTAAGGAAGCTGCTCCCAGGTATGGCTTGAGGTCTCAGTTTCTGGGAATTAGGGTCAATTTGTGCTCTCTTTGTACTTGTGTGTTTGTAAAATATATTTAATTTTTAACTGAAACCCACATATCTTCCTTATTTATATATAAATACACACTCCTGGACCATATCCTTGCTCCCCTCTCCAGCTCTCTATATTTTCATTTTGCCATGCTCTTAAGCGGTGTGGGACTCTAAGGTTTGGGAGGGGAGTAAATTACTTGCCAGTCAGAGTGATTGGTCTCTCTGCGAGGAGAAATTAATCAAGCAAGTGAGAAGCTTTAAAGCAAATGCCAGGTACCACTTTTCACACAATATTTTTTTGGGAAAGATGTGAAGACATTTTCATAACTATGGTGTTACTGTGCATTAGGCCATGCCAGCGAGACTGCAAACTGCATGGTCAACTCAAAACACGTTTAAGCCTTGACTTAAAGCTTGAAATTTAAAGTGTGGTAGTGTATGAACAGCACACACAAATCCTAGAGAGAAGATTCAATTAGTACAGCATCAACTGTATCCTCTGAGTGGGCAGCAAGATGCTCTGGTAGCCTTCCCATAATGCCAAGAAGTTCTCCAGGCCTGCTCTAGGTGTGTGTGTGTGTGTGTGTGTGTGTGTGTGGTCAACATGTGAACACAAAGCAATTCTCCATCATCACTGCCCAGCCACTGCCTCTATTTTCTCTTACATGCTAAGTGCATTTTTGGAGTAGTACGGAATAGAAAATGTATTGCCTTCACTGGCCAGTCCAATGCAGTAACAGGGAGCTTGGAGGCCAGAGGAACATAAATGTGGGGGCATACTGAATAAACAAATAGCCACAATCAGTTGCCAAAAGGCCATAATAATCAGTTGAACCAACAATCTTAGATAAAGTTGAGCTTCTCTTTTTTTTTTTTTAAAGATATATATTTTTTTACATTGGCGAGTTTTTCCTCCAAACACTTTTGTTTTTTTAAATTTTATTTAAATTCAATTTGCCAACATATAATGCTCATCCCATCAAGTGCCCTCCTTAGTGTCCATCACCTAATTACCCCATCCCCTTACTCACCACCCCTTCTGCAATCTTTTGTTTGTTTCCCAGAGTTAGGAGTCTCTCATGGTTTATGTTCTTCTCTAATTTTTCCCCACTCAGTTTCTCTCTTTTCCCTTATGGTCCCTATCACTATTTCTCATATTCCACATATGAGTGAAACCATATGATGATTGTCTTTCTCTGATTCACTTATTTCACTCTACCCTCCAGTTCCATCCACATCAGTGTAAGTGGTAAGCACTTACTTATTTGAGAGAGAAAGAGAGCACATGGGCAAGTGGGGGAGGGGTGGAGGGAGAAAATCTCAAGCAGCCTTCTCACTGAGTGGGCTGAGTGAAGGAGGGGGAATGTCCAACACCAGGCTGGGTCCCATGACTTGAACCAAAATCCAAGTCAACTGCCTAACTGACAACCACTCAGGCAACCCTAAAGTTGAGCTTTTCAAGTTGCAGGCAAAATTAGAATCCTGGATTTGTTCTAAATTTGCACTGCATATAATTCTTCATTGTACTGGACATTGCAGCATATAATGGCTCATTCCATATTTTAAAAGTAGTTCTAAAATTTGTTTCCTTTTCCCAAATTCATTTTTTAAAACTCCTATATTTCAATTTAGTGAGGTGGCCTTCAATCTTTGGCAAAGGCCTTTAAAATTTCTGCTCTTTTACTGATGATGTAGTGAGGGAGAAGCACTACCATGATATATTTTTTCTTTTAAACTCTTTTCTTCTGAAGGAAAAGAGTTCAACTTTGAAAACTTTCAGAGGTTATTTTTGGCAGCATTTCTTTGCCCCAGCCCCAAATGATTTTGCTGTATCTATTATTCTTATCAGATTATGAAAATGGTACTTTGCTCCTTATTTTGAACATAAAAAAAGGAAAGGAAAATCTATCGATAGAGCCTGAAATACTTGGGATGTGACCATAATCTCCGTTGGTTCAATTAAGTTAATAAACTTAATGATTATTATTTTCTTAAGATTTTTATTTAAGACAGAGAGACACAGAGAGAAAGAGAGAGAGAGAGCATGAGAGGAGGAGGGGCCAAGTAAGAGGGAGAAACAGACTTCCCGCTGAGCAGGAGCTCAATATAGGGTTAGATCCCAGGACCCTAAGATCATGACGTGAGCTGAAAGCAGACGCTGAACTGACTGAGCTACCCAGGCCTCAAGTTAATGATTCTTCATAAGGTACTGCCCAGTGTTGTGTGTTTGAAGAAGTACAAGCCAACCTTCATGTTTTTTCTTCCTTTTCCTTAAAAATATCCGTTAATGCTCCCCCAAACCATATGTGTGCATATGTACACATATATCTGTGAGTACACATAGAACATATGAAGAATCAACAGTCTGAGAGCATTTTAGTCTTTCCTTTCCTCATTAAGTCTAAAAGATAGGTTGAAAGCATGTATACATACTTACAGCTCTTTTCCACTCTATAATTCATTACAATCCCATTAAAATTTCTACTCACATTTTATGTTAATATAGCCTGGCCACAATGTTAATTTAATAATATTAATTTTGATTTATGACAGATAAGTTTTGTATTGTGTAAGACACCGTCAGTCATATCCAGCACTGAGAAAACTTAAGAGCTTCTTTTTAATTAAAATAGTCTTTGATGATTTTGCATATATCTCAGACAATCTAATCTTAGTTTATTGAACACGTTGAATAAATATTGATCTCATTCATAAGGCTCTAAGATTTCTAAATCTTTATTGTTTAAATAATTTGACTTTGAACTTGTGCATTTTGGTCAAAATTACATCAGGAGCTCACACCTTGAAGTGCTTCTCTTTAGCTTTCATGGTAATTTCTAATAGTACCAAAAACTTCCTCTATACCTGAGCCAGATTTACTTATCATGCCTTCTTAATAATAAATTCTGTTTCCTAGGAAATAAACAACTATCAATTTCAAGCAAAGTCTACTTTTCTGATGATAAGTTAATTGGGCAAAAGATGATTTGTCAGAAATACCCATATAGTATTGGCTGTGGTATTACAATGTTTCAAATGCATTCCACTTTTCACAATTTCCAAAAATTTCTAGAGTCATCTACTAATCAGAAACCCCTTATACACTGAGTTTGCCTTGTTGAATTCACTTGAACGTGTGAATTTTGGTTGGGAGAACAATCTATCTGGTAATTGTGCACAGAATCTTTATAATGCTATAAGCTAATCACTGAAAATGGGAAGTACAAAAGTCTTCTTAAAACCTTGGGTTTGCCTTAATTTTTTTTCACGTTGAAATTACATTCTCCTTGATATAAACTTTTTACAAAATTTGATGTACATTTTTACAATTCTGGTCATGCAGAGGATCCTGGTTTCCAGATGCTTCATTCTCTAATTATATTTTCATATCGCATGAATTAAGTAACATGATGATAAAATACTCTGTTGTTTCTACACTACTTCCATTAGCACCATACCTTCACTCTTCTAGTGAACTATTAGAGATATTTCTGGAAAAATAAGCTAACATCCACTTTTATTTCAAACAGATGTTCAAACAATGGAAATAAGAAAGAGATAAATCTCAAGCAGTCATACATAAAATACTGAACAGGTAGAGATGAGTACAAAATTGTGGGCATCAAACAGTGAAAGGCTTTGCAAGTATTAACATGAAAATGAATGTTGGTGCAAGAAGTTGAATTTAAAATCAATTAGGAGGTAAGGGGATGGGGGGAGATGGGCAAAATGGGTGAAGAGGAGTGGGAGGTACAGGTTTCCAGTTAAGGGATGAATAAGTCATGGGGATGAAAGGCACAGCACAGGGAATATAGTCAATAATACCATGATGGTGCTGCATGGGACAGATGGGACCTATACCTGTGGTGAGAGAGAAGTTAAACACTATGTTGTACACCTGAAACTAATGTAACTTTGTGTATCAACCGTATTCCAGTACAATAAACAAAGAGACAAATAAAATCAAGAAGAGAGGAGAAACTTGTAGATTAGCATGAGCTCAGTTTTCCCCAAGTACTTATGGTTCTCCTTTGCTTTCAATTTGTTTTCATGAAAAAGTACATTTTTATAGCATCGGAAGACAAAAATAGAACTGTGACGTATTTCAATATTTATATGGAAAACTCCACAATGTTTTTACCATTTAACTTTGTTTCTACCCTGAGAAGTTGGCTGAGGTCTCTGGCCTGCTGAGACTTGTGCCGCGTGGACGCTGAGCTCCTGCCATACAGAATAACGCACCCTTCCCACAAAACCCCATGTTGTGCTTTAGATCTTGGCTTCCTGCCCTTATTCACCTAGAGGTCAGGCTTTACTGCCTCCAGGTAACTCTCCTTGGTGCCCCATCTGCTCTCTTCCCACCCCTGGAAGAAGATGCACACAGGAGAGGGGGAGGAAGAGGGGGACCACTCCCTCCCCACTCCAGGCCCCTAGAATTACAGATGCAGACTTTGGTGGTACCCAAGGATGTGGGAACGCTTTGAACCAGATGGCATATTCAAACTTTTGATCCTGGGCTGGACTGGGCTAGGATTTAATAGAATGACCAGAAAGTTACAGAATCAGAAAAGGAGAATTTGACAGAGCATGCGTGGTTGAAGCAGGGAATGACAATATATAATAGTTTTCTCTTTCTAACCCAGTGAGTTGAGAGTCCTTGAGGAACCAGATGCTAATCGCATAGTGTGTGTGAATTTTATTTGGGCCTGTGTCAGATTCGTGTTCCAAGAAGATTGAACAGTATGTGTTCTGTATTGTGAGGTTAGGCTGGAGTTGTTGATATTGTATGTATGTACCCTTAGCCCTTGGAGCTTTGGAAAACGAGGTCCAGAGGCAGTCAGTAGGGTCTATGAGAGGCATCTCTATCTGCAAGAGATTATCACTGGTTGTGGGAGGAAGCATGAAAGTGGAAAAAGACAGAAAACTGGTACCAGGTTCTATAGCTACGCATTAGAGAACATAGAACCAGGACATGGGCTTGAATAATCTCAGGTACAGTGTATTGGTCTTTCCCAGGTAAAGAGTGGGAACTATCTGTTTCAGTATCTCTCTGGAGCCCTCACAGGATGAGACTGCATTTGTTGATCTAGTTTGTCTGAGATGAAAGGTGACTGTGCAGTACTCCTTTCCAGAGACCCAGGGAGCTCCTTGCTGGACTTGGGGCATCTGGAGGGTGTCCACCATGTTTAATTTCCATACATCTCATTTTTGATTTCCTTTATTTTCTTCCTGGCAAAGATTTGGGTTTAAAAATATGGAATACATTCCATAAATGAGGGAGAAATTTTCTTTAAAAAATGTGATAGACAATCATGTTTTCCATTGTACTGATTTTTTTTTATTATTATTGATCAGGTTCCCAAGTTCAGAATGACTTGAGACTGAGTCCTTTCAAATACGTCAGATGGTCCAACTCCTCTGATAGTTTTATGTTCCTCAACCTTGATGAACTGCCCTGCCCCAGGCCATCTAGGCACACATACAAACACATGCCCAGGGAAGGGTCATTGCCACAAATCTCAGTTGCTGATGCCGAATTGTGTCATAATGATTTTTATAATCAGGATCACAGAGAATGATCTATTTTGGGTGAACATTTATATGCATCGTGATCATTTTCCATTTAGAAGTTATTACCTCAGTTACCTGTTTTGGGAGACCCACTAAATAATTTCCATATAAGAAAACCAGCATTGTATTTGGGAAATTATAATTGCTGATTATATAGTTTCTTTCTTCGGCCTTTCCATATGTCTTCAACACAAAATTTGGGAGCCAAGTAGCGAGCCTAGAGGCAGACATTCAAAATTATTTGTTGATTGACAGCCTCCCAAGAACGAACACCTTCATTTGACAACGCTGCTTTGTATGATGCTCATCCTCTCCATCCAGGCACCAAACACCTGCTCTATGTTTTCAGTGTCATAGTGTCCGCATGCTGCAACACATTCCTGATCATCAGACTTCCCTCTTTTTAACAGTGGGCACATGGCTTGATTTTGTTTTAAAATGATGAGCACCCAGATGGCTCAGTTGAGTAAGTATCTGACTCTTGGTTTCAGCTCAGGTCATGATCTCAGGGTGGTGAGATTGAGCCCCCTTGTCATTATCCGCACACACTTGGGCTTCTACTTGAGATTCTCTCTCCTTCTCCCTCTGCCCCTCCCCACTTCACTCTCTCTGTCTCTCTCTCTAAAATAAATAGATCTTAAAAAAAAATGAATAGTCCAGTGCAAGGGGTAACTTAATTAAATAGGAGTGAAGGGTGTAGGTTTGGGGAGCACTTGCCTGAGCTTTATGTGTCAGAGAAATTTAATCAGAAGGTTCTGATGGATCTGAAATCAGATCATCCAGGTCTCAGGGAGAGTCTCAGACAAGCCATGATGTGGCCAGCTGAACTATGTCTTTTTCCCCCCAGAGGAGAGCTTATCCCTGGGGCTTCCGTGTGGGCTTATCCCCTACACTCTGTGATGCTTTTCTGGCAATAGATCCTGCTGAATTCCCTTTGTAACCGTCTATCCCCTGTTCACCTGGTCCAATCTAGTGGCACAAAGACCAGCCAGTCTTTAATTAATCACTTGTTGTAAAATGCCGACTCCCTCCCTTATATGATTTATTTATTTTGAGAGAGAGAGAGAGAGAGAGAGAGGACAAGTGGGAGGGGCAGAGGGAGAAGAAGAGAGAATTTTGAGCAGACTCTGGCACCAGGCAGAGGCCCGCACAGGGCTCGAGCTTGATCCCACCACCCTGAGATCTCAGTTGACTGCACCACCCCAATAGCCCTTTCCCCCTTTTAAAGAAACTCAGTTACTCCGAGTTACTGCACTTGCTCAGGCCTGCAGAATGACCCTTATACCTTACAGAGACTATAATTACAGGCCGGTTCAAAGGGGGCCGGATCTGTGCATGGCCTGCAGATGGTGGGGTAGGGACAAAAGTAGGCACTTTCAGTGGCTCCTGAAAGGGGCTCTGCTCCCCCTACCATCATCTCCCCCAAAACCAGACCAGGCAATTGCAAAGTACAGAGCATGGAGAAAAAGACAGGTCTTGCAGAGAATCATTGTCTGGAAACAAAGGTCAGCAACTGACCTGGGGGTTTTGACACCAAAAGTTGGGGGAAAGAGACTTCAGATGCGCCACAACCCCTGGTATATGGCTGTCGCCCATGACCCAAAAGAAAGCCACTTGTGTCTGGGCTGACGCTGCCCAGCACCCTGCCAGCGAGGCCTGGCAGCCTGCAGGCTAGCCACATCATTTTGGAAAAAGGATTTTGAGACACCTCCATGTTTCCATCGGTCCATGTTTTTGAAGGTGGCCTGGAACACCCGGCCATGCCTCAGTAGAAGTCCAGACAGCTGGGTTTACTTCTGCTGGTTTTCTTTCAATCAGAGTCATCTCTCCAGGCTTTGAATGTTTCTTCCCTAAAATGTGGATGATCCTAACATCTGCTCAGCTAAACTCTAGGGCCAGAGAGGACTACAGAAGGAGGCAAATCATATGAAAAAAGAAAGTTGCCTTGAAACTGCTTATATCCAGGTTGGATTTCAAAAATTATGTTCAGGGGTCTACATTTGCACAAGATAAAAAGGAGTATGAAAATTGGTTTAACTACGGAACGATGAAGACAAATCTGAGAAGAAACAGGGCAGAAAGTTGAGGTTGAACTATGTATATATTTCCTCAACTCTATTTTATTTTGCTGGCTTTCTGCCTTAGGCTAAGCATGGAAGATGAGAAGTGGCATGGAGGTCTTTTCTTTTTTTCCCCCTAGTTTTTTAGTTTGTAGAGCTAACTGGAGGCTTTTTTTTTTTTTTTTAAAGATTTTATCTATTTATTCATGAGAGACACACAGAGAGAGAGGCAGAGACACAGGCAGAGGGAGAAGCAGGCTCCCTGCGGGGAGCTGGATGTGGGACTTGATCCTGGGACTCCGGGATCATGACCTGGGCCAAAGGCAGATGTTCAACCACTGAGCCACCCAGATGCCCCAAACTGGAGGATTCTAAAATGATCAGTTAGATACGTCTTAGTGATGAAATTTCTATGATTTATGACTGATTAAAAGGTTTTTTAGTCACCACAGATGTTACATTTGTTTTTGGTTTAAAGAAAAGTTTCTGTTAAGTCACAGGTAACCAGAAAGTTTACCTATTATGGCAGTTACAATTTTCATTCAGACTAAAATCAGACATGCTTCAGTTTTAGATATGACAACTTCATTTGCAAAATTTTACTGATAAATCTTTTGTTTTACAAACTATCATTGACTTCAAAGAGTTTTCCTTTTAGGGCATAAAGCAAAATGATTTCTCAGAGAAATACTACTCTCACTAGAGTTTCCAATACACATATAACTTATCTGAATAGGATTCTACCCAAATTGAAATTACTGATGATAAAACAGCTGGACCGATATTAAAATAGCTAAATTATGGTTTCATTGAAATCATTGTAAACAAAATCTAAATTCACATACCTGGTAGGAATTCAATTGACAACAATCGAAAGATGTATCACATTTTGATAAACACAAGTTGATTTCTGCATTCTCTTAAATTATGATAATTATAGCTAGTTTCCTCTGAAGAATATGTTTTCATGTATATTATCCCATTTGTTACCATAAGATCCCTGTAAGGGACAGATGTAACAGTCTTCAATTTACAGATAAGGAAAAGGGGGGTGCAGATGGCCAAATTCGCCTAAAGTGAAGTTGGGCTAGATACTGGCTTCTACTGAGACTTTTATGGATTTTGATGTTAAATTCTTTGCTTAAACAGAAGGAACGATATACAGCAAATGATAACTGTTGCCCAATTTCTACCTACCTTCCTTACTTCAGAAACAGAGAGTAGTAGGTCCTGGTGTACCAGTCCACCCAGAAGATGGAGGCCAGCCTGATACATGTTGCTACCAATCTGATGGTATAGTTATGGACAGATAAATTCGCAGCAGAAATCCCTTGCTTATAAAAAATAATATATAATTCAAACTAAATGTTGGAACTATCTGACACATAGATTTACAATCATGTTCAAAACCTTGTCTGTCTCAATTTAGACAAGAGAGAGGGTGATCTTATTCAGGGACGGCAAAGTTTCAAACTTACATGTCAGCTCCTGTGATTAGAAAGGGCTGACCAGAGAGAGTCCTGGTGGAAAGGATTGTGAAGTCGAGTGAGGACTTGAGGTAAAAGAGTGTTGTGACCCATTACACATATCCTATGGTGGATGAAGATCAGCTGGGGTGGCCGGACGGATAGGATGCAGTGATAGGGACATGTGTCAGTTATAATAGCTGCTCCAAAACTTAGTGGCTTAAAACAACAACATTCATTTGCTTACAATTCTTTATTTGGTTTGGGTTAGCTGGGCAGTTCTGACAGCGGCCTGGGGTTACTTAATCAACTTCTCTCAATTGGTGTCTGGCCTGAGGCTAATGGTTCAAGATGGCTTCACTCACATGCCTGGCAGTTAATTGAAGTTGTTGACTGGAACAATTCTTTTTTTTTTTGTTTCTTGTGATCCATTCAGTTGGATAGACTGGATTTTTTTTTTTTTTTTTTAATGCTGGTGGTAGTGTCCCACGAAAGCAAGCCTCATTGTACAAGTGTTTGTCAAGTCTTTGCCAGCATCATATTTATGGATGTTCCATTGGCCAAAGAAAATCGCATGGCCAACCTCAGCCTCAATGTGGGAGGGAACTATCCAAAGGTATGGGTACTGGGCAGTTTGGGTCACCAGATGCTGTGGCAAAAGGACATCATCACTTTTGCTCTTGCATTTTTAGGATTCTTTGTCACACACTATCTCAGAGAGTTTTATCTCAGAAAAGGGAAAACCTCATTATAATGGTTCAGTTTACTGAGCACATATTAAGTGCTGAGTATTTTATATAGAATACTAAAGCACAAATGTCAAGTCCTGACCTTTTAGGAACTGATGGTATAATGAGGAGGATGAGACATGTACACAGAATAATAACAGCAACACATATGACATAGGTGGGTTTTCATAAATACTTTGAGTTTTATAGACGATGAGTTAGATATAGGACTTCATGAGAAGGAATGCCGTCTTTGGGGAAATCAGAGAACATTTTATGAAGATCATATGTAAAGAGGGCCTGGGAAGATGGATCAGATAAAGATAAATTTGTTTTGTTACAAAAGTAATACACTTTTATTGTATAAAATTTGGAGAAAAGGGAAAAACATGCAAAACTCCTTCATTTTTACCATGTTTATATGCATAAGCATATATATATTTGAAATGTATTTAAGAACACAATTTTGTTAATAACAATGCATTACAAATATTTTCTACAAAATTAAATAGTTTTATTACTTTCCACTTAAATGGTTGCATTACATTCCAACTAATGTTATGTACAATAAATAATTTAACTGTCTATTGATTAATTTTTAAGTTATTTATTTCCCTGTTCTAAACAATGCTGCAAGAAAAATCCCTGCAGGCAAATCTTAGCTAATGATATCCTAAGGAGAAATTCCTAAAGGATAAATAATTAAATCAAAAGGTTTCTAGATCTATATTAAAAACATTTTAGGGTAATGCACATAGTGCCAAACCGCATACTCAGAAAAGCTGCACCAATTTATGGTTTTATTACTTTTTTAAAAAGATTTTATTTATTTATTTGAGAGGGAGAGAGACAGTACATGTGTGACAGAGAGAGGGGAGAGGGAAGGGAAGAGGGAGAAGCTGACACCCTGCTGAGCAGAGAACCAGATACAAGACTCCATCCCAGGACCCTGGGATCATGACCTGAGCCGAAGACAGATCCTTAATGGGATGAGCCTCCTAGATGCCCCTTTGGTTTTATTACTATAAGAGTTTGCATTATAGTAGAGTTACAATACCTCACAAACATGGGTACTATGACTGGGGTTTTAGTCTTCCCTTAAAGGTTAAAAAAACCTCATACCTACTTTTAACCAGTGCTTATTTAATTATGAAAAATAGTGACTTTTTCATATATATATATTGAAAATTTGCTCATTTTCTGTGAATTACCTCTTCCAAATCTCTATGCATTTTCCTTGCCCTTCTTAACTTTTTCTAAGATATGTGAAAGCTCTTGGTACATTAAAACTAATAGCCATTTGTCTGGTATACACCACAATGTTTTGAGTATTTTTGTTTTTTATAGTGATTTCCACATATTTGACGTGTATGTTTCTCTATCATCTTTCTTTCATGGTTTCTGTTTTTCCTGCTGTGTACCACACTTTCAAAAAATATTATCTAAACTTCCATCTTTCTTTCTAGAACTTTCATTGTTTTATTTTTTTGTATGTAAAATTTTATTCATTTGGAATTTATATACATTTATTTATTTATGGAAATATAGTTGACACACAATGTTCCATTAGTTTCAGGTGTACAACATGGTGATTCAGCAACTCTATACATTATGCTGTGCTCACCACAGGTGTAGCTACCACCTGTCATCATACAATGCTAATACAATGCTACTGACTTTATGTCCTATTGTGTACTTTTCATCCCCGTGACCTTATATCTTGATGTGTGGTGTACTCTCAAGTCTAACTTGTGTGTGTGTGTGTGTGTGTGTGTGTGTGTGTGTGAATGTGGGCATGTACATGTGCACGTATATGTACATGCCCACTTGTACAAATGGCTAGGTGATGGAACTAGCAACATTTACTGAACGCTTTTATGGATGAATAAAATTATTCTAAGCAGAGAGATAGTATTGGTCATCAAATCATAACAAATATAACAAGAAAACAAATGGGTAGGAAGCTTGCAAAATGAATTTAATGGCTACTCATGTGAGTTGGTCCATTCTTATAAGTTGATTGTTAGAAAACCAGTTGGGGAAGGAATAAGGTAGTAAAAAGTCTTGAATGACTGAGAAGCATAGATAAATCTGGCTGATGGAATCTGAAGGCTTTTCTTCTCTTGGAATTAGAGATTGTTAAGTTACAGACTACCAGCACAGGAATGAGAGGGGACTGCTGTTGCTCCTGCCACCTGGACCTTAGGCTTCCCTAGTGCTGAGATGGAACATTTGTGTCTCCTTCTTACAGTTGTAAGGCTTCCGAGAGACCCCATGGCCCTATGAGCTCTATTTCTGCTCTCACCCCCATCTCACTGCTTCCAGAGCCACATCAAGAGCTCCCAGCAATGTTTCAGAGCCTGAATGTTCCTTCTTTTCTAGGTATGGCATGGAGGCCTCCCCCTACCCCCTGGCTGCTGGCCTCACTCCTTGGGGATTCTGCTCCATTTTCTCAGACACCAAGGGAAGCTGCAAGGACCTTGGCCGTGGCCAGTCTCTTTCTGGAGTTTAGGCCTTCAGGGAGAATCTAGAATATTTCTTGAGGAGGATTAGAAATAAAAAGTGCTGGTTTGGGAGTGCCTGGGTGGCTTGTCGGTTAAGTGTCTGACTCTTGGTTTCACTTGAGGTCGTGAGATCAAGCCTCACATTCGACTCCACACTCAGTGGGGAGTCTGCTTGATGTTTCTCTCTCTCCCTTTCTCTCTGCCCCTCCCTCTGCTTGCTCTCTCTCTCAAATAAATACATAAATCTTAAAATAGAGTGCATGGGTTTTATCTGTTTCAAAGAGGATAGTCTTGAAATTGTGCCACGCTTCATACTCCTTGAGAGCTAGCACAGCTTACTTGATGAGAGGGCTCTGAAGTCACTTGACCCAGATTGGGTTCAAGTCCCACTTCTGCTGCTACATGCTTCCTATGTGACCTTGAGCTGGTTATTTAAGTCTCCTCAACCTCTGTTTCCTCATTTATTCAATAAGGACATTGATAGGATCTGTCTGGGGCAAACAGTACCCTGCCAAGAGCTTCCTGCCAATACCTTCAACTAAAAGAATCAGATTTTGAGGAATGAGGTACTCAGCAAAGATGGGCTCTTCCCCCACTGTCAGAGGATGAGACTTAATAGGACTAAGCCAATTGTAGTAAAACCATTACCCTTTGCCAAGCAATGGTTAAAAGATGAACATATGATTACATTCTGCCTGGTGGGGACTGGGAGAAGTCTGTTGGGGTTTCTGAGAAAAATTTTTCCCCTTTGATAAATAAATAAGATATATATAGAAAAATATCTCTTCCTTATTAATTTTGGAGGTGTTGTTTGAAGGCTGGATGCTTGGGGCTGCAGCAGCCATCTTGCAAGCATGAGGGGAAAGCCAAGACCTGCACAGAAAAACAGATCCAAGAGCTTGATATTATTTTATAAGTGAATTATTAACCTTGGACCTGCCTCATTGAGTATTTTGTTTTCCTAAGGTAATAAACAGCCTTATATGCCTGAAAGTCCTTAGTAGATATGAACGAGTTATTGTATCATATTACTAATTATTACAATGTATTGAATCTGTAGTAACTGCCACGCTCTACCCTCAAAGTTCAAGGATACTAGTAACTCAGTTAGGAGAGAGAAGATGAGGAGATGATGGATAGACCTTCACAAACTGTTTGTAATGTAGAGAGTTACAATTCCCAGACAAGGCCATTTCTTAGTTGAGGATCCAGTCTCATCATTAAGTAGCAAATAGCAAAGATGAAGCAATGAATTTATAAAGTGAATATTTTTTAGTTTAATTCATGGTCCAGGACACAGCCAGGACCACCACTGCATTTAGACTGGAACCCACTGGAAAGGAGAGAGTTAACAATAGCAGAGTGAAATAAAATGTAGCAGTGAGTTCAAGATGAGCACCCCTTAACAATGTTTAATCTGACAATTTACCCAGTTTTCCAGAAATAATTTTTTCAAGATTTTCAATTACTCAGTTATTATAAGATGAAAAGTAAAGATTACACATCACCCCCTTTTCCAAAAATGCTATTAATGTATTTTTTTATGAAGTGCTTTGAGTGATCCACAAACTTCCATAGAACACTGGCTGTTGGTGACAGGGAAGGTGACATCACTGGAGCTAATTAATTTCTAAATTATTTTGAAACAGGATGAGTTTGGAAATCTGTTAAATTCAAATTCCTTAAGAGGAAAAAAATAAGATGAAAAAGAAAATAATTTTTAAAAATCTTGGTAGACATATTTTAATAGCTGGGATGACTGAGAATGTGATTCAGCATTAGTTGTAAAAGCAAGTGATTGGGGTTCTTCCACAGACTCTCCCAGTCCATCTTTGACTTTTTCCTGAAGAGATGCTACAAAATAATTCACATTTGTTTGCATTCCAATCACACAGGACAGCCTGCATACTGCTATTTTGCGGGGTTAATTCTACAGGAGACTTTCCTATTGAGATCACAGCTCTTGTCTTCAGGGTTAGAGAGACAGATGATATGCTTCTTGTTAATTTTGCAACAAAACTTTTTTTGTCTTTCCACCTTTTTCTACCAAACCCTCACAGAGACCACTGATGAGTTTTAAGCAGGATTTGTTGCTTTACATTTCTGAAATACAGTTCCATTTTCTTTGAAGAGATTGTTTAGGAAAGAGCGAACCTGGAAACAAGAGGGGTCAGGTAGTCAGCAGCATGTGCAAGGATCAGGATTCGGAAAAGAGACATGCATGTAGCAGAGATGGAGTTTGGAGGTAGAATCAGCGGAGCTTGTTGATGGATTCGATGTGAGTGTAAGAAAGCCAGGAAAGGAAGCTCGAGGAGGTGTCTATAGATGGGTCATATAATGACATGGGAATCCTTACAGAGAAAACATAGGATCTCTTTTCTTGCCTCAAAGACTAGGGTGAGATGTTACTCAAATTAAACCAGAGAAAAGGAGAAAGATCAGCTTAAAACAAGTTCATATGAAAAATGATATGGAGGGACACCTGAGTGGCTCAGTGGTTGAGCTTCTGCATTCAGCTCAGGGCACGATCCTGGAATCCTGCGATCGAGTCCCACATTGGGCTCCCTGCATGGAGCCTAGTTCTCCCTCTGCCTGTGTCTCTGACTCTCTCTCTCACTTTCTCTCTGTGTGTGTCTCTCATGAATAAATAAATAAAATCTTTAAAAAAGAAAAAAAGAAAAATGGTATGGATATTTACTCATCACAATCAAGATAGGCTGGGCTATGCATAAAAAACAAATAAATACTTTAAAATATATTTAAATAAATAATCCCCTTAAACATCAGTAGCTTAACAATAAAAAAAAAATAGTTGCTCAAGTGAGCCAGGTGGCCCTTGTTCATTTTTAAAAAACATTTTATTTATTCATAAGAGACACAAAGAGAGAGGCAGAGACATAGGCAAAGGGAGAAGCAGGCTCCCTGCAAGGATCCTGATGTGGGACTTGATCCCAGGACCCCGGGATCATGCCCTGAGCCCAAGGCAGACACTCAACCATTGAGCCATCCAGGCATCCTGGCTCTTGTTGGTTTTGAACATGAGACCTCCAAGGTGGGTTAAGAATCCTTTTGCCAAAACTAGTTGCAAGTCCCCAACTTAACTGAAAGAGAAGATGGAAAATGCAAGGGAGCCCATGGAATATTGATGTAGTAGACATAGGGGATGGGAGCAAGGTGGGGAGCAAGGTGGCTGAACTCTGCATTCATCACGATGGTGGGGTCCTCCTCTGTATGGAAAAAGACTGACTTGAGCATCTGGGGGAAATGCTGAGTTGGTGAAGTTCTCTCACTAAGAGGACTACGTGGAGGGACAGTTATGGAGATTTGGACACTTGGGGATGGAGCACAACTCTCCTTTTTACGTACCTGTAGATGTATTATTCCACCTTATTCCAGAAGTGGCTGGAGGATTTCATGTAACTGTAGAAAGGAAACTTCTACTTCCAACTAGAATATTGTTTCCTGACATACAGTGGGCTTACCTTCTTCTAAATCATTCAGGCAGCAGCTGGACCATTATTTGTTAGCAATATTGTGAGTGCATTTCTGCCGTGAGTGGGGTAAATGACCTTGGAATATTTCCGATTCAAGGATTCTCTGAGTCACTTAGTTATTGTTGTCTACATTAACATGTCTAGCTTCTTTGGGTTTGAAGCTATGAAAATGGGGAGGTCAAAGAAGGAAGAGGATAGTGACACACATCTTTTCTTCTAAATTTTGTTTTTTTTGGTCTTCAAAATTCCAATTAGTTCACTTCAGTAACTGGCAGTTTGCTCATCCTGTATCTTCATACATATCTGCTAGAGATCCTGAAGTGCAGTGAAACTGAACTCTTCTCACTCACCTTACTCAGCCCCAAGCTGACATTGAAGGTTTCTGTGAGAAGTGTCCTTTGTGTATTTTTAACATCTGCAGCATTGGACAAAGGACATTGTGTGATATGGGGACACCATTTTCTTTCTTTTTTCTTCAAATTAGAAGGTCTATTTCCTTTGGGCCTCTTTTCTGAAATCCTGCAAATCTATAGCTATTGCCTTAAGTTAGAAGAGCTCAATTATTTCATTACATTTCAATCATTTCAATGCCTGAGGTCCATCTTTGTGCATTCTCTCCTCCCTCTTTCCTATCTTGGAGAAGGAAGCATCCTACCTTTCCCCAAGTCTATGTGCACCACCTGAATTTTGATTTTATTTTTTTTCCTGCCTCTTGTAGGATTATTCCCTTGATTCCTTAGCTTCTTTCCTTCTATCACTGTCTTTTTTTTTTATCACTGTCTTTTAAATGGCTTCTTTACTTCTTGGTGGCAAGAGACCAACTTTCACTCATGTTTACAATAAAAACTAAACATCTTTCCTCAACTCTCCTCTTCCCTGGAAGTTTCTTTCTCCCTGTCACACAGCTCACACCAACGCCCTGCCATTCCCACAGATTACATACTCTCAAAATTTATCCTTTTAATTCCTCCTCCCCTTTTGATCTACTTGGGAGGCATCTCTCTGGCCATCTGATTTGCATTGCCATCATTAATTGAAGTCCCAGTTAAGTAACCTGTGCACCGTTACAACAGCCTTCTTCCTGCTCTGGTTAGTGGCCAACTTCTGACTGTTCTGATTTGTTTTACACACATTTCTCCAATTAATTACCCAACCCTTCTCAAATACATCTGATTTCATCATTCTTCTGACCAGAACCCAGTCTCCCCAAGAAACTATTGTAAAAAAAAATCTGTAAGCAACATGGCTGTCTTTGAAGGTTTGATCCTCTTCTCCAGCATCATCTTTAATCAATATCCAAAATGAAGCCAATATGGCAGCCATTCCCAAAAGACACTCCATACTTAGTCTTCCTGCATTCCTTTTACTTAACCTCTCTCTCCCCACTCACATTCCCTTGTCCAAATCAAACTGACCTTAACAAGCTCTTGTCTGAAAAGTTGCAGACTCTCTGATTACCCATGTCATTTTGTTTGTATTCAGACATCTTGCCTATTGTCTGTGCTTCACACTCCTTGCGGGCAAGAATGAAGTCTACTTGTCTGAAACCCTTCTAGGTCCTAGCGCAGGACAATGCAGCAAGTTGATTAACCAGACAGGTGTTGGATGAAGAAGAGATATGCCCCTTCTTTGTTGAATACAACTGGTTTATAAAACTGGGGTGTGTCTAGATCCTTTAAACTTGTTTTTGTTGGGTATACAGTACTTGATTTTTGAATCTGAGAAATTTATACACCCTTCTTTCCTCCTGGCTGTCAATTGGTGGTAGGGGTGGTAGTGGTATCATAGTTGCTATTCTGTACAAGTGCTTACAGTCTCATGTTATTTGATGAAGGGGAACATTTTCAGTGTGACTTCCCAGGATTTTCAGATATTATCTGGAGTGTTTTTGTCATTATTAATGCATGTTACAACTTTTATTCCCCTAAATGCCAGTGCTTATTTCCTTTTGTCTTTAAGCCTAGAATCCTGCTGTGAGGTTCTTCAATAGTTATAGCAATAAATATGTGGACTTCTACCTCCAGGTTTTAAAATTTAAGTGCAAAGTCAAAGCTGTGATTCTTATAATTCCCTGATAATCTAATGACAGTTGAAATTTTAATGTTAACTAGACGAAGCCCAAAGAATGCCCAGAAATTTGTTCAAAAATGGTTAAGCCCCAGACAACAAAGCTGCAGACTTCTATTTTCAACAAATCCGGATTATTCTGATAGTAAATATCTCATTTTTCCCCCAACTGGATTAACCCGTTTGGCATCTCCTATCAATTTGCAGCTTTGCCTTCCTTGAAGGCAATTTCTAAGGATTTAAACAAACACCATAACCATGCTTCTAGTTAACTCTTCGACACCTCTGAGAAGAAATTTGTGAATAAATGTTGTTTCTCTTTAAAACATGAGAAACAATAGGATCGTATTTTTATTGCAACAGCAAAACAAGTTAGATAGCACAACTGAAATTGTATAAGTAGCATGGGCTCGTATACACAGAGAGCCCACGATAATATTTGTTGAGTTCAGTCTCTTAGCAAATGCTAATTCCCCCAAAGTGTTCAATAAGACGGACCCTAGGTGGCTCAGCAGTTTAGCGCCTGCCTTTGGCCCAGGGCGCGATCCTGGAGTCCTGGGATCGAGTCTCACGTCGAGCTTCCTACATGGAGTCTGCTTCTCCCTCTGCCTATGTCTCTCTCTCTCCCTCTGCCTTTCATGAATAAATAAATAAATAAATAAATAAATAAATAAATAAATAAATAAAATCTTTTTAAAAAAGTGTTCAATATGACTCCTTCCTTCCTTCTACCCTGTGGATTTCACTGTTCACTGGGTGGAGACAGGGAAGTAAGGCATCATTTATAGAAGACTCTTCAAAAGGGCTTATACCATAAATACGTAATGGAGAGCATGCCTAACTGCTACGGACTTCATAGAGAAGTAGAAAAATTAGCTTAATAGAGGGTACAATGACTTCTCATGCTTTCTTCTTCTTCTTCTTCTTCTTCTTCTTCTTCTTCTTCTTCTTCTTCTTCTTCTTCTTCTTCTTTCTTCTTCTTCTTCTTCTTCTTCTTCTTCTTCTTCTTCTTCTTCTTCTTCTTCTTCTTCTTCTTCTTCTTCTTCTTCTTCTTCTTCTTCTTCTTCTCCTTCTCCTCCTCCTTCTCCTCCTCCTTCTTCTTCTTCAATAGACTTAGCTTTCCTAGAGTTTATGCCTTCCATATAAATTTTAGAATATGTTAATCTATGTCAACAGAAAGATCTTCTTGGAGTTTTGATAGAAACTGCATTAAACTCATAAATCAATTTGGGAAGAATAAACATCTTTGCTATGTTTACTGTGAGTCTTCCAATCTATGAACACAGCACATCTTACTATTCATTTAGGTTTTATTTGATAACTTTCATCAGGATTTTGTAATTTTCAGCATACAGACACTATACATGCCTTGGGATATTTATACCTGCACATTTAATTTCTTCTGGTGTGATTGTAAATTGTATTGTTTTAAATTTTGGTTTTGGCGTACTCATTGTTGCTATATAGAAAATGTCATTACTTTTTGTATGTTGAACTCATAGTCTATGACTTCATCAAACTTATGAGTTCTAAGAAATTTTTACAGATTCCTTGGATTTTTAAGGGAAATCATCATGTCATCTGCAAATAAGGATAGTATTCTTTCTTACTTTACAATTGTATTTCTTTCATTTATTTTATTTTTTGCTTTATTAAGGTGGCTAGAATTTACAATTCTGTGTTGAATCAGAGTGGTGAGAATAGATTTTCTTGTCTGTTACTGGTTTTAAGGGCATAACATTCACAATTACGTATGTTGCTAGCTGTAGATTTTTTTTTATAGCTATTGTTTATAGGTTGAGGTGATTCCCTGTAACAGCATTCTTAATTCGATGAGAGTTTTTATCATGAATGGGTGTTGGATTTTGTCAAATGTTTTTTCTGCATCACTTAATATGATCATATGCTTTTCCTTTTCTAGACAGTTGATATGGAAATTATATTGATTGATTTCAAATGCTGAGCCAATCTTATATGCCTGGAGTAAATCCTACTGAGTCATCATGTAATATTTGTTTTCTACTGTATTGGATTTTTTTTAAAGTTTTATTTATCTATTCATGAGTGACACAGAGAGAGAGGCAGAGGGAGAAGCAGGCTCCACATGGGGAAGCTGATGCAGGACTTGATCCCAGGACCCTGGGATCAGGACCTGAGTTAAAGGCAGATGCTCAACCACTGAGCCACCCAGGTGCCCCTCTACGGAGTTGGATTTGACTTGCTAATATTTTGTTGATTTTTTTTTGTCTAAGTCTATGAAGACGATGGATTGTAGTTTTCTTTTTTGCTGGCCATTCTAGTTTGTGTTTCAAGATAATATTGACCTCATAAAATGAGGTGGAAAGTGCTCTCTCTAGTTCTGTTTTTAGGGAAAAATGTGTAAAATATATTAACTGTTCTTAAATGTTTGGTAGAATTCTCCAGTGAAGCCACTTAGGCTTAGAGATTGCTTGCTGGGAGATTTTAAATTATAAATTTGATTTCCTTAGTGGCTATATAACTATTCAGATTACTTCATTCACCCTTGTTGAATTTTGCTCTTTATGGTTTTTGAGAAATTGGTCTATTTCTGCTAGTTATTAAGTTTGTAAACATAAAATTGTTTATATTCTTTTATAATTCCTTTAGCAGCTGCAGGATCTATGGTGATATTTCCCATTTAATTCCTAATATTAGTGATTTTGGTTTTCTCCTTTTTAAAATCTTTATCAGTCTCTTTGGAGTTTTATAAACTTTATTTTTTTTTTCCAAAGAACCAAATATCTGTTTCATTGGTCATCTTTACTATTTTCAATTTCATTGTTTTCTGCTCTTATCTTTTTTTTAATATTTTATTTATTTAGTCATGAGAGACACACAGAAAGAGACAAAGACATAGGTAGAGGGAGAAGCAGGCTTCCTGCATGGAGCTGGATGCAAGACTCCATCCTGGGACCCTAGGATCATGACCTGAGCCAAAGGCAGATGCTCAATCACTGATCCACCCAGGCATTCCTGCTCTTATCTTTATTATGCCCTTCCTTCTGCTTGCTTTGGGTCTACTTTGGTCTTCTTTTTCTAGTTTCCTGAGGTAGGAGCTTAGGTTATTGATTGAAAATTTTCTTCTTTTCTGTGGCAACAATTTCCTTATGTGTACTGCTATGGCTGCATCTCATATATGTTAATATGTCATATTTCCATTTTTATTCTGTTCTATGTATATATTTATTTATTTTGAGATAACTGAGTTTCCCAGTCTAGCTATTTGTTGTGGTGGGATTCTCCCTTGCTGGTCAGCTCAGCCACTTCTTGTCTCTTGGCTGGAGCTTCCCAACTGCTAGGTGTCTTAATAGAGGAGAGAAGTTTCAGGCCAGGAATAGGGAAGGAGAACACTTCTCCTGGCCAGTGATTTTAAGCAGGATTCTCAGTCGTTCCTGTTTGCCTATGTTGTTCAGCTCACCTGGTGTTGTTGATGGGACTCCAGTTCAGTCCTCTGGAAAAATGATCCTACTACCTAGACTGCCTTTAGGTTGGAGGTTAGGAAATGCCAAGCTAATTTTCACTTCTGCTGTTTGTGGTGGCCCTAAGATGCCCTGCAGCCATGTTGTTCCTCTAGCCCTGAGGTCCCTGACGTTTTCTCCTTCTTCCTTTCACCTTTGATAGTTCTCCTTTGGTTGTCTCTTGTGCTATTTCCAGGGATTATAGTTGTACTTTGGAAGGGAAAACCCAGAAGAAATGAATCTGTTCCATCTTGTATGAACAAGAAGTCAAATAGCTTATGTAAAGTCTTCATTGATACTACTTTCTCAGGTCCAGTTAGCAGATCAGTTAGTAAAAAGGTCACTTGAGCTGTATTGCTATCATGGGCTTATATCATCTGTTGACTATTAGGGAATGTTCTACAATAATTCGCTCTTTCAAGGCATGCTCAATAGTTGTTTAAGAACCACACAGGGGGATCCCTGGGTGGCGCAGCGGTTTGGCGCCTGCCTTTGGCCCAGGGCGCGGTCCTGGATATCCGGGATCGAATCCCACGTCAGGCTCCCGGTGCGTGGAGCCTGCTTCTCCCTCTGCCTGTGTCTCTGCCTCTCTCTCCCTCTCTCTGTGACTATCATAAATAAATAAAAATTTAAAAAAAAAAAAAAAAAAAGAACCACACAGAATGCTGTGGGATTTGGGGGCAGGGATAAAAATCTGCTGCTACCAAAGAATTTTCAGCTAAAGAGAATGGTAAAGTCATCTCATCTTAAGAACCCTGACACCCATAATTGCAGGTCTCACTTTCGAGTTTGAAGGGACAGTCTCCATGAGGCAATGTGCCTTAACCACTGCAGCACCATTGTCCTTCACAACGAAGATCTTGATTTTCAGTGTTGCAGTTTCCAAGTGGTTCAGACATTCACCAGGGCAGGGATTAACATTTCATTTTCAAATAAAATCACCAAAGAGCCCGGTTTATTCAATGGCATGTCAAATTACAGAACTTGGTTCTTTTGTTTTGAACATCTCCTAGGTTTGATTGGAACATAGAGTAAATTATTCAGACTAATTAAGACTTAGAAAAAGATTACACACCAGGATCTATTGGGGGAGAATATCCTGAGTGATTTTGCCTAATTTTGTGCTATATCAATTCATCAAGCCAAGCCATGCCTCTAACATGCTCCAATGCAAATAGATTCTGTGCTAGGCACAGTGGTGACTCGAAAAAAAAAAAAAACAGATAAAAATCTCACTTTCAGGCCTAAGATCTTCTTGAAGAGATTTTACTTACATACCTTAAAAAGGGCCTATATACTACAGGGCAGTGCATAATTAAGGGTCAATGATTGGAAGGGAAAATGGCTAAAGAGAGAAGTGAGAGGTCATTGCAGACTGGATTGATAAGAGAAAGTTTCTAGAAGGTTGTAGATTCAGGACAGATATGCTTGGGTGAATGGAGATGGATCCGTGAAGAAAGGTATGAGGATTATTATAGGCAAATGATACATAGAGGCCAGGCTGTCAGCCAGTCTTGTGGGAGGACTGGAGTTATTCCAGATGGGAGTTTAACTGAGGCCAGGTCCTGAGGACTTGACTTTTAGGCTCAGGAGGCATCTGTTTTCTGAGGACCTGGGGACTTTGTGATGTTCTGAGCTTAAGAGCAGTGCAAATAAATGCAGGGTTTGTGGATATCAGTTTGCAAAGAAGGCTGGTGTCTGGGGCATGGCTAGGACAGGGACCTGGAAGGAGACATCTGAAATTTTAAATAATAAAGTTTTGAAGAATAAATGTACTCTATAAGTGAAAGAATATCTTAAAAAGTACACTCATATGTACATGAGTGAATTTTTAAAAATTATGTTAACTTGTATCCTGTGGTTCAGTGTTAATGTTCACACCAAAATGCCCCTTCCATAATACTTAAGTGGGATTTAATTTATCCACGTACAGTTGAAAGTAAGTAATATTAAGACCAGAATTATGAAATCAGTAGTTTGACTATGGCTTTGCTCTCTGACCCTGCCTGATATAACTTTTAGAAGTCTCGACTAAATGTATGGCATGAAAGGGAGAAGGGAATCGAAGCTAAGAGAAAGTGTCCATTCCCATTGATTGGGAGAACAATGGTAAATGTATTGATTTTAATTTTTAAACCTTATATTACTTTTATATTCATAAAAAGAGTTCATATCTTATGCCAGATATCTAAAATAATATGAGTAATGTGCATTATAAATCAAAAAGCATAGATAAAATCTGTTAAGCATATACTGGCAATGTGAGAGGAAAAGCAGATAAAGTGATGGATTTGTAGGAGAAATGAAGGCAGACATTATAACCCAACAGTGAGATCATCTCTCTAACTAGCCTAAAGGTGGCTTTTGACTGAAGTAATTATTACCTTAATACAATTCCCAAGTACGAACAATATCATCCAGTTGCACGTAAGTTATGATCAAGTCTGACCTAAGAGAGTTAGACAAGTATGTTAGCTTCTGGCAAAAACTCAGATTGAATATCACACAGTATAATTTAAGAATTATATTTCTTATTCATTATATCATTGCTCTCGTGGTAATTTTCTATCCAATATATAGCTAGTATCATTTTTTTTGTGTATTTGTATGTAGTAAGAGTGATATAAAAATAATAAGGGAGATATTGATAACTCTTTTCTGAATAAATATATGTCCATGAATGAGTGAATGAACATCTTTCATGTATTTCTCCTTCAGAGAGTCTGACACAGGAAGAGAAGGGAAGCAGAGGAGAAAAATCCATGGAAATGACTGAAAAGTCACCCTATCTTCAGTCTGAGCTTAAATCAGATTGTCCTGTCAGTTTTGCATAGTCCCTGAAATAATCTTTTATTCTAGCATCCAGTTGACCTGAAGCACAAGAGAACAAATGTTATGAAAGTAAAATGAAAGACTCACCTTTTGGAAATCATATATGTATCTCATTTAAACTCATTTGACGACTGGTGAATTCATTAGGCAAAGACCAATAGGCATGAGATTTACATGATGAAGCTCCAGGTAACCACTATGCAATCCCCATGGACAATAAAATCAGGAGTGTGTGTGTGTGTGTGTGTGTGTGTGTGTTTTATAATAGTTTGTTTCTTTAATTTTAAAGTGAAGGCAAATACAGTATTAGTGATCATTCATTCCAGGTTTGGGGACTATGGGGTTTTTTTTTCATTTTTTTTTTATTGAAGAAGTGTGTATTTTTTTAAAATAAGTAGATAATGAGTTGTGAAATCATTATAATAATGTCTTTCTAAGCCAAAGCAGCCAACTTGCTGACTTCAAAATTGCGGCATCCATAGTTGATAATAAGGTCGATACATTTCCTAAAGCCCACCACGTTGCTATCACATTTATTTGCTTCTTAAAAATGAAGGTTTTATTCCACCTCTTAAAAATAATTACAGGCTGAGAAGTCACCGCTGTGGTCTCCTACCTCCTTTGCCTCTCATGCTCTGGTTCCCCACCACTTCACTGGTGGGCCCACTGATGTGGAGAGGGCCAAGGCTTAAAGGATCAAAACCCAGCTGAGGTTATGGTGTTCTGGGGTGAGAGGGGCCCTGAGTGATTCAGCAGTGAAGGTGGTGATTCATTCTCCTGTGGTTACCTTTTGGGCAGATTTTAAGGCTCAATTAATACTCAGTGCTCCCATCATGTGTGATCTTTGGTTTACCAACCTATGATGTTTTTTCTCCTTGCTGTAAAATCCGAGGTTTAGGTAAAACAAAACAAAACAAAACAAAAACAAAAACAACCATGGAGAGGGAAATGCGAAAGAAAATCCCAAGTGAAACTTCTTCCATCATTCCCAAACCAACCACAGATACTCAGGTAATGTTAAGAAAAGATCATTGATGATGGATTGGACAAACCCCTAGCTGACACAGCAGCCCTTAGCTTTCCAGGTACTTATTCACCAAGCATGGTCTGAGCTCTGTTCCTCTGGCTGGAAATAAAGAAATGACTTCAAAAAATATAGCTCCTGCTTTCAAGCAGTTAGCTGCCCAATTGCAGAGTGGAGATGATGTTAAAATAGTAGATACTGTTACAGAATAAAGCCAGGTGGTATCAGATCTCAGCCACTATGAAGTGCAAAATCCCAGGGAAGAACAGAGAAGGTTACTGTCCTAGAACTCCTAGAACATTCTGTAAATGAGGTTAAATTTCTGCTGGTCGTTGATCAGAAAATATGGTTTCAATAAAGGGAATGCAAAGAGAAGGGGCAGAAAAATTAGCCTAGGGATAGGTGAGCCCAGTACGATCATGTTACAGATCTTGGAGTGAAAGTAATAAGAGCTTGCAGCATTGCTACTGCCTGTGCCATTAGCCCTTCATCCACCTGTGAGCTCACCCACAACCTGGGAGCAACTGTTGCCATCACTAAGGATAGCGTTCCACCTAAGCACTGTGTTCCTCTGCTTCTCTGCCCAAAGTCTTGTTGTTGTGTCACAGGAGCTTGCTGAGCCCATGGACAAGGCAGTCAGGAAGTGTCTGAAGGTTTAATGCCTCCAGTACAACCCTCAGCCAATCAAGAATGGGAAACCAAAGAACGAATACCCCAACTTTTTAAATATATTTTATTTATTTATTCATGAGAGATACACAGAGAGAGGCAGAGACACAGGCAGAGGGAGAAGCAGGCTCCATAAAGGAAGCCCAATGCGGGACTCAATCCCAGCACCCTGGGATCACACCCTGAGCCAAAGACAGACGCTCAACTACTGAGCCACCCAGGCACCCATACCCCAGCTGTTTTGCCCCTCATTCCACACAGCAGTTTCTATGAAGGCCCCCAGAAGGGAAAGGGATGGTGGAAGAAAGAGAATAAAATCAAAGATATCCACATTCTAATTCCCAGGATTTGTGAAATATTATCTTCCATAGCGTCAGGGACTTTTTGGATGAGATTAAGTGAAGGATCTCGAGATGGAAAGGTTATCTTATATTCTCTGGGTCGGCCAATGTAATCAAAGGAGATAACAAGGTGGGACAATCAGAGACACATTTGAAGATATTGCCACTGCTGGTTTTGAAATTGGAAATTGGAACATGAGCCAGGGGATACACACTGCCTTTGGAAGCTAGGGAAGGCAAGGATACGGATTGTGCTCCAGAGACTCCAGAAAAGAATACAGGCTGGTTGACACCTTGATTTTCTGGGGCCTTGTCACTTTACTCCTGAGTTACTAAAATAACCTAACCTGCTCACCATTTATCTCTGTTCCAATCCAGCCTGCACCAAGCTAACACATTATTAGTGAAACCCATCACATGAACCTTGAATGGCTTTTGTGACATTGATGTCGCTTCATAGAGTTGACTATGGGACATAATCCTGGGAGGGCTATTTAACTTATTTATTTGTATTTTCTAGGGCTCTTAAACATTTATGTGTAAAAGATTCCCTTATGCTCTAATAAGATATTAAAAAGTGCATACTTTCAATCTCTACCCCTATGGTAGACTACTATGTTGCCAGCCCTAATTAGGGACCTCCCCTATATCCAAGCTTTTATGTTGTGACTTCATAACCAGTCCTACCAGGAGGTAGAGTTTATTTCTCACACTGGGAATAGCTAGTTGTTATAATCTCCAAAGATTCTGATTCCATAGGTAGATGTAACTCATTGTTAACAGGTCATTCTGTTGCAGGGCAGTCCAGAGACATTACTTGAGTAGCATTTTAGTATTACACGTCAGTTCGAGAAAAAAATAGCCTCAGGTGAAACATACAGTCTGTTAGAGTAGCATAGGCCTGACCGGAGAGCAATGAGTGCTAAGATATTACTAGAATGACCCAAACTGAATCTGGCATCACAGTGGTAACTGTGCACATGGCATCATATACCTGGAAAGACCATCGAACCATTACACCACCAGCACTGTGTCCACGAGAAGCTATTCTGTTTTAAGATCATGACTTTATCTACTTATCTATTGGTTTATAGACACTAATATCTATATTCTATTATTTTTGACATGGTAGCCTGCAAGCAAAACCTCACATGGAAGCCCAGCATATAAAGCAGACACACGTGGTAGAAGCAGATGGATGTGCACCCCAAATACTCCATCTTCCCTTCCCCACCCTGCCCCACTCAAGGCTGCTGAGGTTCTCTGTGGACCAGAGTTAGAAAATCATTGTCCTGGGATCCCTGGGTGGCGCAGCGGTTTGGCGCCTGCCTTTGGCCCAGGGCACGATCCTGGAGACCCGGGATCGAATCCCACGTCGGGCTCCCAGTGCATGGAGCCTGCTTCTCCCTCTGCTTGTGTCTCTGCCTCTCTCTCTCTCTCTGTGACTATCATAAAAAAAAAAGAAAAAAAAAAAAGAAAATCATTGTCCTGTAGGGTGAAATTAACATTCCTCAGGCTGGTAGGCAAGCTTCCACAATTTGATTTTATCATTCCCACCATTCATTGCTGCACACAAACCACCCCAAACTTAACAGCATGAAACAACCACTCCTCCCTTGTGCTCATGGAACCTGTGCCTCAGAAATTAAGATTGCACAACAGCCAGGCCACATGTCTGCCACTTTGGAAGTCTGGAGCCTCAGCTGGGGAGATTCAAATGTCTGTGGCTGGAATCTTCTGGAGGCTTGCTCACCCACATGTCTGGTACCTGGACTGGGATGAATGAGAGGCTCAGTTCATCTGGGAGTGTTGGCTTGAGCATTTCCATGTGGGTTCTCCATTTGGCTTGGGCTTTTTCTCAACAAGGTAGTTGGGTTCCGAGATGGAGTGTTGTAATAGGGATTTTATAGACAGAGAGTGTTTCAAGAAATCTGGACAGAGGCTGCATGAACTTTTATGAAGTAGCCTCAGAAGTCTTCTGTACTTTATCAGTCATGGCAGTCCCAAAGTTCTGTTCACATTCCACAGTAAGGGACATACGCCCCATTATTTGATGGTGGCACTGTCTATATTACATTGTGGGATGGGGGGTATTGATATTGTCATCTTCAGAGAATAAAATCTACCACAGTCCATCCTTTGGCCACAACCATTCATATTCATACAAAATGCACAAACACCCCCAAAGTCTTATCTCATTACAGCATCAACTCAAGGTCTCATTGACTAGATGGAGAGGAAGCTTGACGCATCAAAGTCTCTGAGTGCAGTTCCTTGAGACAAGCTATCTGCCCCCATAGTGGAGGCATCGTAAGATCACCACAGTAGACATTGCAGAAGAGCACAGGGAATGGGAAATGCTCTTGTGCCCATCTCTGGAAAATATAACTTGCTATAGTTACATTTTCAACCTTCTATCTGTTAGTTTCTAATGTGAATCTTGCATCTTCTCCTAAAAGTATCATATGCTTCCACAGGTTTCCTTGACTTTGTTCACAAAGTGTTTCCCTCCTAGAATGATCTCCAGCTCTGCCTTACCCAATCAAATCTATTTCCCTCAAGGTCCTCCAAATAGACTGGGGTGAGGGTGATTAACACAATCAGATTCGCTATCTAAAAATATTTTGTTGCTGTGTTGTATGGAGAAAGAAATGAGGCCTGATGTGAGTACCTTTGAATAGCTTAGATTGGGGTATTGGTATTTGAAACATTAATAGTCCTGAACAAATTCAGATACCCCAACACTAATTAGACACATAGGCCAACCCCATCTTAAAACATTTCATATTTTTGTGGCTTTGATTCATCATTAAATCCACTGATTTAGGGACACCTGGGTGGTTCAGTGGTTGAGCGTCTGCCTTTGGCCCAGGATGTGATCCCAGGGTGCCAGGCTTCCTGATTGGAGCCTCTTCTCCCTCTGCCTCTCTCTCTCTCTCTCTGTCTGTCTGTCTCACATGAATAAATAAATAAATCTTTTTAAAAAATATATCCACTGACTTATCTGGTCATACCAGCACATTTTTTTTCCCCTGAATCCATATGGCAAAACTCTTAAAATTGGAAATTGCATTTGTACATTTTTCATGACCAATACATTGGACATAGTGGTGACAATTTGGGTAGTATTGATGAAAGAAAGAGTTAAAGAATATACTCTCAGGATGACAGAAATGAGAGGAACCTAAGAATTATGTTATATCCTTTGAGATTTGGATAGTAAAACATCAGCCCAAAGGGATGACCTTTGGTTGTTAGCTGAAACATCAGAATCTTCAAGGCAGACTTTGGAGTCATGGCAGAGGCATTAGATGACCCACTGCAGCTGACTCTGATTGTAGTCAAGACTTAAGATATTCAGATATAAGTCATCAGACATGGACCCTTCCCTTCTCAGCAAATATGATGCTGGACTGTCTCACATGGGATACAATGGCCCTTAATGTGACAGAGGAATTGAACCCTGGAACAGCCAAATCAAGACAAATTGCACCCACTCAGTGCTTGTCCTAAACCAGTGTATACAAGCCTTGAATAAACCTAAGGCTTCTCCCTTCTCACATCTGTGTCTTAGCAACACCAGAGTTAGGTGTGGGGGATGGTTTGGATCAACATAGTTGCAGAGAATATTTTTTTTCCTCCACTCAGATTCTCTTAAGCAATTGAAATATCTGGAATGTAGCCCATGCCTCAAACAGGGCAGACACCAACCTGTCGACATTGTTATCTCTTGGCTGGGTGTTGAGTAAATTGTGTGTGAAGGTTTTTCTTAATTTTAGGATCATAGAGGTTCCAAAGCCACTAGAAGAGATTTAGAGGTGGTGTTTCCAAAAAGACTGCTGATGCTGGTCTTATGACATTTTCTGGGAAAGTGTATATATCCTAGCTTGATCTTACAAATGATTGCAAGGTGCAGCGACCCAGCCATTTCTAACCATGCCTAGTGTCCTCTGTGACTATGTCAGTACATGGCCTCAGACATCTTAGAGGTTTAAGTGGTAAGGGTTGTTGATGGGCTTGAGTATTATGCTCAGGAACATCCTTTGGGTTTGTAGCATAGACAGAGGGGGTAAAAAAATATCTTATTTAAGACTGGTCATGGGAAAGGGTTGGCCTCTTGCACATGTCTGTGCAAACTGGTTCAAGTCCAGTGTCTCTTGCAATCAATCCTGGTCCACAGCAGGGTCAGACCCCAGTCTTCCCCACCCCTGCTCAACCTCTGCACCCAGTGCCAGAGGAAGAGTTAATGCTGCTACTGACCGCAGCCATTGAGCTGGTAATACAGGGCAGAAGATGATGCTTTGTCATCTCATATTACTTTTATATCCTGGCCTATGATCAAATCAGGAGAGGACTTAGCACTTTTTAAACCACACTTCACAAAAGGTGCACAGTTCAAGGGTCAGGCACCTTCCTCAGTGATGACATTAATCCTGTTAGATCTCAGGGGCTCTTGAGATCTGAATCTGAATGGGCAATGAGGAAGCCCACCAATCATGTCCACATGAGTCTCCCCCCTGTTCGCTGCTCCAGGAGGCCTGGACTGCATGCTGTTGGGCAGTGTGCAAGACACCATAGGCTGAAGATACATTTGGTTTCTGAACTACCACTGCAGGCAGGTTTACAAAGGCAAATAGTTATTAACACAGAAATCAAGCTGAGGCTCTGAAATGTGGTGGAGCTTCCCAACTCATACCTTTAGAAGCCCAGTGGTGCCGTCTAAGCTGTAGGATGCTGTGGAAACTCTGCTAAGGATATCAGGAACTACAGAAAATGTAGCCCCTTTGATGCAACCTAATTTTTGGCCTGCATTTTTGCTTAATCAATAGAAAGGACTCTTTAAAGTAGCCTGGGATTTCTTTCCCCAGCATTTTTAATGTATTAGAAGCTACCCATGAAACAATTAAACTGATTTCAATATTTTCCACTTCAAGGATCTGGTCATAAATACTTCCTGGGCATTAAGTAACCAGTGTGCCATGTAAGCTAGCTATGTATTATCCAGTGTCACAGCACGACACTTGAACACACTACCACCCTACATGCTTCCACTTTCTGACTTTCCAGAACAAGGAACATCATGCTTAGTATTAAACAGTCATTTCTGATGTCTTGGCATGTGATAACACTGGATTCTTTCTGGCTTTGGAAGATATTTTGTGATGTGCATGCTGGAAGGGCGATGACTTATTTTGTAACCTCTGGGGGACCACGTGTGCTTTGAAAGACATATCCATCCATGGAAACTGTTTTATTTACAGTGATGGAGAGCTGTACTAGGAGCAAAGAGTGAAACCACAAAGCATTAAAATAGTCTTTGGCTTCACAGGGGCTTACAATTTGATTGAAGAGGCAAAACTTGTATGCTAAAGAGAATTAAGCAAAGATATAAATATGTCCAACCCAATGTTGGATGGAGAACAAGTGAATCATAGCAATCAGAAATGTTCTATGTTGAGAAGAAAAAAGAAATGATTCAGTATCCCTTAGATGTGAAGAGGTGCACCAGCCAGCATGACATTGAAGCCTGTAATCAAACTATTACAGATTTCCATGTATACTATTAAACAGATATTGACTTTCATGAGGTTATATCAAGATTTATTGGCCCGAGAGGTAAATATTGACTGATAAGATGTTGAGGTCAATAATTACCTCCAGGGACAATAAATCTTTATATTCACAGACACACAAATTCAATAGTCAGTGTGGTTTGTTAGATTAAACACAAATTCCAAGTCATTAGAAATATCTGGAAATTCCTTTTTATAACCATGAATTCTGACAGTTTATAATTCATTTTAAAACAGCATATTTTAAATCAGATCTGATTTAACTCTAGAAGAGAAGGTTAGTTTTATTTTTAATCATGGCCTCATGGAAAGAAAAATCACTTTATATATGTCTTCACGTTGACTAATTCTATTCCAGCCGCTAACCGGTAACTGCCACATGGTAGGTACTCAATATACATTTAAAAAAATGAAATCAGTCTCATGCAATTTGGCATTTAAATTCCTAATCAACACAAAAGCTGATTAAAAATATATGTTAGATAACAATTATCAGTGTTTTAAAGTCACTTACTCTTTCATCAAAAAATATTTATTCAGAATTTATTTTAGGGCAAAAGGCACATCAGGCAAAAAAAGATTTATTCCACTGATGAAATTAGAAAATTTGGATTACTTATATTTGTTCTTTACCTGAAATTTATTCAGAATTTTATTTTATTTAGAAATTAAAATTTCAGTATTTTAGGTTTGATGTGATTGAGAATTAAACTGATAAAGCATGAAAATACACCACATGCTGTCATTTCAAAGAGCTAATTTTTATGTAGGCAGTCAATTATTTTGAGAGAATGTATGCAAACAGTGATTACATCCAGGTCATTATATTTTATATTGCCTTATACCAGGGAGATGGCAGAGGGGGACAGGCAGATAGTTTGGGGCTGGTGTTGGGGATTGCAAGCAACAAAGGAGTAGTAACACAGATGAGTACTTTTGCTTCCTCAGAAAAGTAAAGTATATGCACCCTTTTTTACACACATATGGTCTGTCCTTTCCACATACCCTTCAATGGCCATACAGCTGACCAGTCCCTCCCAATAAGACCTGTCCCAGACCTCCCGTTGTCAGCTTGCTAACATCCTCCTGTAGCAAAGATGAAAACCGGTCCTGACAATGGCCCTCTGTAGCTGTGCTAGGCTGGGCATTGGGCACCATGTGGGAGATTCAAAAAAGTCTCCAAGAAGTACAAAGAATGATCAAAGGATACCCAAAGGCCAACCTCCTGCATTAACAGGAGGTTAACAAGGTATTGAATTTCTGCTGTCTTCTTGTAAAGAAATAAGAATTACAGATAATAATTTAATTTACTTTAATTGCTGTCTCTTCCTTATTAAGACTAACCACTATCATAAATTTGGTATTGGTCCTTCCGGTATATTTTTATACTTTAAAGCATACATATCCATGCAATATTATTTTACTTGGCCATTTAAAAATTACTTATAGTTCTCATATATATTATATACATTATTTTGTATTTCTCTTTTTTCACATATTGTTTTTTTTAATATCTGGTCAAAAAACTACTAATTTGTGCATGGGCTGACTCCCTTAAAAGTCTTGGAAACAGATGGGGGAATTAATCTACATTCTACCGCTCTCCCTAGTTCAACAATAATCAGTCCTTAGATCAGGATTTCATAAACTAACATCCATACGTACTTTGGAAAAAGAGGTGGACCTCGGGGAGATGTGTTCGTGAACTTATTGTGTGTGTGTGCATGCGTGTGCATGTGTGTGCTCACGTACTTTTAAATGTGTATTTACATATAAGTATCATTTCTGGGAAAATGCTTCATAGCTTCCATCTAATTCAAAATGGATTCCATAAGTTCCACTTTTTTTGGAGCCACTTGTTAAGAGCCCTTATTAATTGCGGTGCCATGACAGTGGGTAAAAGATTTTTGGTACTAAAATGATGAAAATAGGAGGTGATGTGTCTTATTCCATTCAGGCTGCTACTATAACAAAATACCAGAGCTTAAGTAGTTTATAAACTACTGACATTTATTTCTCACAGACCTGGAGGCTGGAAAGTCCAAGATTAAGGTGTTAGCATGGTCACCGCCCAGTGAGGGCTCTCTTCCTGGCTCACAACCAATGCCTTCTCACTGGGTCCTCACATGGGGAAGGGGCTAGAGATCTCTCTGGAGCCTCTTTTATAAAGCCCTAATCCCATTCACGGGGGCTCCACCCTCAAGACTTGAGCACTTCCCAAAAACCCAGCTCCTCATGCTATCATTTTGAGGGTTAAAACTTCAAACATATGAATTTGGAGGAAACAAGTGTTCAGACCACAGCATTGTGCTAAAATCATCCATGTTGGAAAAGATACAGATGAGTTTTTGAAATCGTGAACACAGCTTCGTATTTATGTAACCAGACATTTTATGAGCTACGTGTAAACATTTAACTGACAAAATGTAATAATTAAAATCAATGATTACATCTTTGAATTTTAGATTTAAGAAGCATCCATTACTAGAGGTCTTATACAAGGGATTCAATGAATAAAGAGGTGGTTGGTCTAGTGGCCTTTTAATTATTCCCACAAATAATCTAATCCAATTTCTTTATTTTACAGAAAGGGGAAGCCGAGGCCCAGAGAACGGAAGGGATTTATGAATTACCACCTCTTTTCGATTCAAGATCATTAAAGTGTCATGAAGAATTTCAAAGGCAGTTTGGCAGAGGGAATGAAAGAGATATGGTCTATTAAAATTACCTTTGAAAATTAACTTTCTTGTTATTCTCTAGACTAGCTGTTATTGTGATGGCTTAGGAAAACCTGAAAGCTCTGAATCTGATGCACGATGCAAAAGTAATCTGTGCAAATGCTAGGTACTTTGTTCAATTTTCTGGTCATAGGTAGAAATGCAAGCATCTAGCAAGTGTGCTTTCAGGATGTGTCTTCTGGGAATCTTGGAGGAGATCACAGATGGAGAAGTCCTCACCCCGCCATAATATGCTTTTAGTCCTGGAACAATGGGATGCTAGTAAGATACTGACCTTGTATTTTTGTTTTTCGATTGCTGAGAAGGAGCTTTGAGAGAGAGCTTCTTCCCTCACCCAAATCAATTACCCAGCTACTTTTGGAAAAATAATTTTAGAGATAGGAAGAGTAGAAGTTCATCTGGCCCTATAACTTTATAGGCTAAAAAAGGAGATAAAAGGGTAGTTGAAAGAAGATAAAAAGAAGTTGAAAAATTTTGAGAGAGTCATGGGGTTGATTGCGGTAGAAGACCGGTGATCTTTGCTTCTCCCTCCTACAGATTTGGCAGGGCTTTGTGTGTCTGTTGAGAATGCACGTGTGTGTCAACATTACATTTGTGTGAGTGGAGAAGGAGCTGTACAGGCAGATAAAATGAGATTGTAGGGGTAGAATTTTTCGCTAACGCTTCCAAATTCCCACTTGTAGGAATCCAGCAGACTCAAAGTCTTGATTACTGTGATTAGTGATGGAAGAACTCCAGTTTCCAAAACAGAATGACCAGAATTAACAGTAAAGATCGCCAACTTTATTATGGCACTCACTACAGGCATCAGCCTCACTCCTGGATTTTTCTGTCTTGCTTTCCTATCTGTATTTTCACAGACTGATTTTTTTTTAACTTCAGCTTTTGGGCAGTTTTAAATGTGCAGAAACATTACAGCTTTAGTACAGAGAATCCCCATGCACCCCACAGCCAGTTCCCCTGTTATTAAAGTCTTGGCACATGTGTTATATGCATGGTAGGTTTGCTAACATTTAATGAGCCTGGATTAATGTGTTACTATTAATATTTGTTGATACTTTATTTCCATTTCCTTAGTTTCTCCTTTATGTTCTCTTCTGTCCCAGGAACCCATCCAGTATACCCCATTTCCTCCTGAGCTCTGCTTGGCTATGACGATTTCTCACTTTCCTTGTTTTTTGTACCCCTTATAGTTTTGATGGCTCCTGATCAGTTACTCAGTAGACTGTTCTTCATCTGTGGTTTGTCTGATATTTTCCTCATGGTGAGACCAAAGTTATGGGTTTGGGGGAGGAACACCAGAGATATAAAGTGGCATTTTCATCACATCATATCAAGGGTGGTACAAGCTATCCACGGGACCTACTGCCGTTAATGTTGACTTAAGCACCAAGCTGGGGGTTCAGATTTCTCCACTGTAAAGTTACTCTCCCTCCTCCCCTCCCTTTCCATACACTATTCTTTGGGATAGTGCACCATGTGCAGTCCACACCCGAGGAGTGGGGAGTTTTGCTCTACTTTTCTGAGGGTGGAGATTCTACTAAATTTTATGGAATTCTTCTACAGGGGACATTTGTCTCTCTCTTTTATTTATTTTTTTATTATTCATGCAATCATTTTTTGAGTATCAGTATGGACTCTATATTTATTTTGTACTTGGGATTATGATCCAGCAATACTTCGTTCTGTGGCTAGGATGGTTCTAGTGTCGGTCATTGGGAGCAACGATTGGCTCCTGTGTTTTGTTAGACCTCCACCGTTGTGGGTCAATGTTATTGTGGTTCTGAGTACTTTCTTGTTTTCTGGGACTGTAAGTTGCTCCGGGTTCATCTTATATATTTCCTGTCCCAGTACTGAAGGGGTGACTCCCCTTTCATAATCATTTAACACTTATCACATAGAGTGATGGTGTTGGGGGGGATGTGTGTAATTAAAACCACTGGCTGGGTGACTTCCACTTATCTCTCCAACTTTACTTTCCACCTTTTTCCATTCTCTGTGTCCAGACAGGCTAGCCTGTATGGACTAATGATGATGCTCTTGCCTCTGGCTTACAGCTAGGCCCTGACAATGGGGCACTCCAGCAGGAAATAGCAAGGAGCACCGGTCATGAGTCTAGCTATTTATGCCTTTGTTTTGTCCACATCGGGGGCTTCCTGGGCCATGCTTGCTGAGATTCTCAGCTCACACAAGTCACCCCTCTCTACATGGACTTCTCTGTCTCCAGACCCCCTTGCCTCCCCATAACCCTCCTCTGTAGACCCCCACCTTGATGCCTTCAGGTTTAGGGATAAGGTAAGAAGCCCTTTTGCTAGTCCAGGGCACTGCCCTAAATGTTGCTTTTGTAGACAGTGTTTTTATTAGATTTATGAATATCCTAATTAGGTTGTATCATCTCTTTCCTGCTGGCACATTTCCCAATATCTTTTTGGAATCAGGTCAGAGTATGTTGGAGGAAAATAGAAAGAAATGCAGGAAGAAAAGAGTGAGCAAGAGAGGATTACAGTCAAGACAAGAGCGACCAGGAGAAAGACAAGAGAAAAGAAACAGTGATCAGGACATCCAAGCATGTTTTATGCTAACTTGAAGGAAGACCTTTGGGTCAATGGCTGAGGATAGGTTTCTAACTTACAGCCAATTTATACATTCTTATCCCTCTCACGCTAAAGAATCATTTTAGGTCCATGTGGGGCTAGGAAATTTTGTTTTGGAATTTCACTTTAAAGCTAATAATTTTAATATGTGGAGTTATTATTAATAACTCTTATGGTATCCTGACAATGTGTTAGACACCGAATTCTCAAGTAGATTAAGAGCAAACATTTCTTATTAGTACAAAACAACTGTGCAAATTCCATATTTATGCATTTATGAGGTTTCATATTTTCATTTGCATTGCTTTGGATATCTTCTTAATGAAGAAAAAACCTCATAATAGACAGTTTTTTAGATTTTGTAATAAATATGATGACAGTGAATTTTCAGGTAAAAAAATCTTGAATCTCCAAGATGTTTAGTATGCTTGCATTGCACTATAAAATTTCTGAGAAATTTAACTACTTATAACAGTCTATAGATATATCTTTATTGTGTTCTAACGATGTAGGTAGGAAGATATATATTACTTAATTCAATTCTCAAAGCAACCCATCTTGTTAGAATTGTGAGTTTTATAATGAGAAAATTAGCTGGAGAGACTAAGGTTCTTGCCAGAAAACACACAAAGACAGAAAATCACACCGTTGGGAGTGGAACATGAGTCTTCCTAACTGTAAACCCAGTGTTCTTAAAATTACACTATTAGTTAATATTAACATTTACTCTTTGGGAACATTTAGTTTACAAGTATGTGGTACACTAAATTATGAAATTCATTTCTGTGAAGGTTTCATTTTACACTGCACTAAATTTTTAGTTAGTATTGAAACAACTTTTAGTCTACGTGCTGTGTTTCAAATAAAAGAAAACTTTTTCTTTCCTTGAAAACATCTAAAATAAAATAGTCTATTACTGATGCTCACATTTCACAGCATAAGACAGAGCAACTTGCTCAAACATGCTTTCATGGTTTTGATTACCATTTGGTGGCAATTAAATTTGTTAATTTTGGTTTTATTTCAGTGAAACAAAATTATATTTGTGGGCACAAGAAGTAAAAGCAACATCTTTTTCTCCTTCCGAAATTTTGAACTGTGGTCGTATATTTAACCTGATCAAAACTTTTGCCTAGTGAAAGAGAAGGGAGACACATTGTTTTAATCTGAGGGAAGCAGCTAATTTGCATATATTCAGTATGAGAGTTCACACAGAGCTATTAAAATCAGTGTTAAGAGAGACTCTGTCTTGGACAACTCCTTCGCTCTCATTTAAGTAATGATACATGCACAGAGCTCTAATGTACTTCTTTCTTTCATTCATTCCACAATTAATTTTTGAATCATATATTTTAGCAGAGACTTTGATGTGTCAGGTGTTCCATCAGGCTCTGTCATGTGGTGTGTAAACACAATCTTCATGTATCAGTACTGAGTATTACTGCATCTGAACACACTTTTCAACTATGAAGTTGAAACATTTAAACTTTTCAGGACAGGAAGATGTGAGTGGCTCCTAGGATCCAAGAGAAATCAGGCTGAGAAGGCCTTTTGAGAGGTGAGCTCTTCCCCTGTGAAGCCATCCTCGTGTCTTCCAGAAGCCCAGAAATAGGAGGGATGATGTCTTTCTCAAAGTCACAGAGTCAAAACAAGGACCCTTGCCCCTTGACCCCCAGATCTGTTCTCCAACAGGATCCTGGTTTGTAGGGGTATTGAGGGAGTCATTCATTCATTCATTTGTTGGTTCACTCTATTAACAAATATTACTTAAACATCTTCTCCAGATGGGCCCCTGGATTAGGGGCTGGGAGTTCATTGCAAACAGAACAGACTAGACATGCCTTTCACATGGTGGCACTTCTGTCCCTTTACTCACCAGGTCTATGGTAAGATACTCACTACTGAGGAAATAGTAGCTCTAATATAATTCATTAAATGAGTAGATTCATCTGTGAGTATGGGAGAAACTGTAGTACACAGATCCCTGGAGAACTAAATAGGGAGACATGAGAGAGAATAATGAAGAGTGTCCAATACTATTTGGGGAAGGTGAGGAAGGGGCAGGCTGGGTTAGGACTCTCTATGAATATAATGCTGGGGTGTAAGCTGAAGGACGGGAGGGAGTCAAGGGGACAATGGGTGGGGGTGAGTGAGTGTGTTCCATGTGCAAGGAACAGAGTATGTTTTGTTTTTTTTTTCAATAAGATTTATTTGTTTGTTTATTTAATTGAGAGAGAGATATCACACATGATTTAGGAGAGGGTCAAAGAATCTTGGAGAGAGAATCCCCAGCAGATGCCCCACTGAGGGCAGAGTCCGACACAGGGCTCAATCCCATGACCCCGAGATAGAGATCCAAGCAGAAATCAGGCATCAGACACCCAACTGGCTGAGCCACCCAGGTGTCCCGGAACAGAGTCTGTGAAGGAATAGAGAGAAGGGATTTTCTAATAGAAACCCATACATTTATGAAGAAACAAGTAATGATAATATCGGTACAGCTACTATTTATTTCACACCTCCTTTGTGCCACCCTGTGCTGGGTCAAATTAGACCCTAATTTTTTTAATCCTCACACAAATACTCTGGGATTATACCCTATGAGACGAGTGGTCTCTGAGGATCACAAAGGTTAAAAATCACACTTCAAAAAAAAAAAAAATCACACTTCAAATGTTACATGAAGAGTTGAAGAGATAAATTCCAACTGGGGCCTACGGGTCCATGTCCCTGCCCTCAGCCACAATCCCACATTCTTCTGGAATGCAGAGCAAGTTGTTGGTATCTTATGTTCTTTCGATCCCTTCTTCATACTTGGAGTTCAGATCGTACAGTTGGGAAAAATTACTCAAACCCCCAAACAATTTGAATTTGTGCCTTGTCATACTGCATTTGCTTAATGAATGCAAGCCTCTATATTTCCTTTCATTTGTGGGTTTATGAACGTCAGCATCCTACTTTATATGTGGTTGGATTTTTTTTTTAAGTGCCTAACCTGCCGTAATTAAAGATACCTACTTTGGATGAGAGCCCTTCTCTCCTACTTATAACAATCCAGCACTAAACAATCCTCCCCCCCCAAAAAAAATGCATAACCCACGAGTATAGACAAGGAGTACTGTCTATGTTCACTGCTCGTGCTACTTAACATATAGATGGACCTTGCCCAGTTTCTGGGCTTCTCTGCCCATACCCTAGATTTTCCCCTGTATCGTTTTTTGTGGCTGCTTCATTTCTGTTTAATATTTGCCTATTTGTGTTGAAATCCCCAGTGTAGAAACCCACAAACCAAACAAATACTAGCGGAAAACACGGAGCAGCTCAAACGTCCTTGGAGACAGTCAATTTTTTTGTTGTTGTTTGTTTGTTTGCCACCATTTGTCATCCTCTGCTCAGAGATCAACAGTTTTTAGCACACAGATCAATATTCTCTTAACCCAGACCTAATCTGAGGAGAGTCTCCCCGCGTTTCACCTTGGCCTACTCCTCTGTACTGGAGTGGCCTTCTTTTCTTTCTTTCTTTCTTTCTTTTTTTATTTTCCCCTTTCTTTTTCTTTCTTTTTTTTTTTCATCCCCAGCAATAATTTTGTCTGAGTAAGACAGCAATTTTTCATCCTTTGGTCAAAACTGGTGACAAAAGAGGGAATAATGGTTGCTGACATACGAAATGATAGATTTGACACATGGCGTGCTGAGCTGGGAGCTTTCACGTGCCAAAGTAGAAAGACAGATAAGCAGGCTGATGGCTCTCCTGACATTGCCCGCGCTCCCCACCCCCACCCGGGTCGCCAAAACAACCTCTGTGGGTTTTTTTTGTTTTTTGGTTTTTTTCTTTTTTTCTTTTTCCTTTTTTTTCCCTTATAGGCCTTTTTTTTGTTTGTTTTTTTGTTTTTTGTTTTTTGTTTTTTGTTTTTTGTTTTTTTTGAGAAGTTTTGTCTCTGACTCTGGACAGGAAGCAAGTCAATGCCCTGTTCTCCCTCCCAAACTAAACATTTTCGGCGGCCCGCAAAAATGATCAATCTACGCCCTCTTCTCCGGCACAGGGAGGGCAATCCAGCATGCTGCTTGAGGAAATATTAACAAATATAGCCAGGGAGAGGGAAACAGATGGGACGAAGAAATTGAACCAGCAGATTTCTGGACGGTATTCAATGAGTGGAGTTTTATAATGCTGCAACAGAGCCGCTCTTTAATTTTTGTGAGCATCCGTCGTCTAAAAAACACCTCTCCGCAGCCTCCTGGCCCCCCTATTAAAGACCTCCACAGAGGGGCACAAATGGGGCCCTTTCTTAATCATCCTGGCAAAAGCGAAAGGAGGCTCACAAAGGCGGTGCCAGGGGGCGGGCACAGGCGAGCTGGCAGCTCGGAGCCGGGCGCTGGGACGGACGCCGTGACCTATATGCCACAGGGCAGCGCTCCAGCCCGGGATCCCGTTACATCTTTACGCACAAAAGCTTCTTTCAGAATCTAAACTAACCAAACAGGAACATTCTTTTTTTTTTTTTTTTATTCCTGCATGGGCTCCTCCGGAGCATGTGTTCACATTTAAAACCCTGCCCCATGTGTCATTTGCCTGCATTCAGAATTATTTGTATTCTTCGATTTGCAAAGCGGCAGCCCCCGTGGCCGCCCTTGGTCACCAGTAGCCTGTAAACAGGAGCACGTACAATTTACCTCCGAAAATAAACTCGGCTCCAAATGCCCCGTCTCTCTTTTCCTGACCCACTAGTGTTATTTGCTTGGGGGAGCTCTGGCTTTTTCACCCTTGCGACTTTGCCACTGACATGTAACTTTCACGCCTTTGCCCTAAACAATAACAGGGATAAATAATCCGAGGGGATGCTATTTACCAAGGCACAAGATAGTTACTTCTCACTCTCTTTAAAACACCGTTTTGGAAAGAATTTTTAAGACCTACCTCAGAAAGTGATCTTGTTCTTTAGAACTGCCAAGCTTCCCGAGTACATACATGCTAAATACATAAGGAAAAGATTAGGGACACATGATCAAATGCATGTTTCAATCTCCTGAGCCACTTTTCTTTTTCTCCCCCCCCCTTTTTTTTCCTTTCGTGTGTGTCTGTGTGTGTGTGTGTGTGTGCACTCGCGTGCGCGCGTGTGTGTTGATGAAAAACATTTTTCTTGTGATACATTATTCGGCACATTCTATGGTATTTTTCACAGTTTCTACATGTTTGACATTTTAGCCAAACCTGTTAGGAGGGGAAATCAAATTGAAGAACTGCAATATTTAGCTTTCAATAACCACTGCCAATAGAAGAGTTGAGGGAAAGCAAAGTTTGGGGGGCATGATAGTTTAGTATACATTCTAAGAACTCAAAGATTTACTACCAACAGTCAATGGGAGATAATAAAGTGATTTTTTAAAAAGATGTATAAATATTTTGAGATGTGTATGCTGTAAGGAGAGAAGGAGGACGGGAAGATAAAAAGGGAGAGGGTGGGGCTCCTTGGGGGGCTCAGCGGTTGAGCCTCTGCGGTGGGCTCAGGTTGTGATCTCTGGGTCCTGGGATCAAGTCCCGCATCAGGTTCCCCACAAGAGCCTACTACTCCCCCTGCCTGTCTCTGCCTTTCTCTCTGTGTCTCTCATAAATAAATAGAATCTTAAAAAAAGAAAGGGGGAGCCTGGCTGAAATCAAAGTTTTCTATAATGAGAAATATTCTGTAGAAAACAGGTCAGGAATAAGTTGTTACCAACTAGATGTCCCACAGAATCCTGAATTACCTGAAACTTGTGTGCGTGTGTGTGTGTGTGTGTGTGTTTGAAATTAATCTTAAGGTCACGAGCAAGGGCATTCTTCTTTAGTCTAGCCGCCCCTAAGTGAGAAGAGTGAGTAGTCTTCTGGCATTTTCTTTTTAATAGCAATTCCAAGTACAGGATTGCTGAAATGTAGAATCATTTTTGAACACGCACCCTGAGGCCACAGGACAATGAAGAACATTTCGAGGGAGTCAATAAAAGAAAATAAAACCAGCCACCGCATGCTTTGGAGAGTGGTACTGCGGCTCTTGGTGGCCAGGTCACCAAGAGGGGTCTGTTTTCCCCTCAATGAGCAAACTCCCCTGAAAGCTGAAGGGAGTCCCAGCTGAGCACTGAGCAGAGAAAGCTGCCTGTGCCTGGCTTGGAGATTTTTTTTCTTTTTGCAGGAAAAAGGTCCCTTTTGTATCAGGAAATTTGCAGATGTGTCTTGCCGAGGTGGTGTTTACATTATCACTCCATCCCCAAAGAATCCTGTGATGTGTGTGATTGGGTAAGGGTACTCCGCTGGCTTCCCCCAGTCTCCCTCACTGTAGAATGCGAAGAGTTAAATGATGTTTCTTGTTGTAGAATTAATCAGATTCATATTAGCAGTAGTAAATGTCATGTTGGCACCTTTTCCTTCTCACACATTACAGTTTCAAGTCTTTGCTATGAGGAAATAATGAAGTCAAGATATGCAGTGCCATATACCGGGCATCGTTTTTGTCAGTCTGCATAAGAAATGAATTGTATCTGCTACTAAGGGGGTCAGAAGAGCAGCGAGTTAAGAAGACTGCTTAGAGAAATGACATGTCAAAGGAAACAAAAACTAATTTTTTCGTACTTTTCAGGAAGATTGCCATTTTGGAAAGACAATGTTCGCCCAGAGCCCCTATGCAATAAGGCTTGGTTCATTTAATCACTACTGACCGAGCAGCTTTGACGTTCTCACAGCTTCCTTACCAAGATCAATGAAACAAAAATGATCTCCTCCAGGTCAAACTTGAATGCCACCAGGAGAAGGAGAGTCTGCCCATTGTCCTATGCTAGGGATGGTAGGATACACACGAGTTGAGCTCTGGTGTTACGTTGCGTGGTGGTGCATCTCTCAGTCCCGCCTGAGACCGAGATTTACCTGGAACAAGTTGTTCAATCCCCTTTAACCCCCACCCCCTTTTTTTTTCTACCATAAAGTTTGGATGATAATGGTACTTATCTCAAGATTCTTGCTAAGTTTAAGGTAGTTAAATTACGTTAAATGCTTGAAATATGCTCCCTAGTAGGCGAACATAGACTCAATAAATGTTAGCTGTACTATTGATTCATGAAATCTTTAGTTTGCTCAATGAATGTTTATTCAGCACTTGCTAGGTTGAATATTTGAGAGATTCAAAAAAAGAATTGACTTGGGCCAGATGGATTGAGGCGGGTAATATTTTAAAAGGTGGTATTACATAAAATGACCCTGGGTAGTAGAGAGTAGAAGAAATCACAGCTCAAAACTCAGTAAAAGAGGCAAAACAATCCTCACTTATCCTGTAGGGATGGGTGGTAGAATGAAAAGTGACTCATGCCAGAACTGGTGGACACATGCTGTAGAGCGCAGTTGGACTCCTATGTTACACCCCTCACAAAAGTTAAGTCAAAGTGGATTAAAGACTTAACTGTAAAACCTGAAACTGAAAAACTTCTAGAAGAAAACAAGGAAAAATTTTTTTGACATGAACCTTGGCAAAGATTTTTTGGTGAGACACCAAAAGCATGAGTAACAAAGAATTATAGAAGTGGGATGACATCAAACTAAACATTTCCTGCACCAGCTAAAGGAACAATTAGCAATCAAAAAAGACAACCTATAGAATGGGAGAAAATATTTACAAGACTTAAATCTTATGAGAGGTTAATGTCCATAATACATAAAGAACTTATACAGCCAAATAATAGTAATAATAATAACAAAAATCTGATTAAAAGATGGGCAAGGTCTTGAATAGACATTTTTCCATTGAAGATATATGAGTGGCCAACAGATGTGTGAAAGGCTACTCAGCATCACTAATCCTTAGATGCAAATCAAAATTACAAGGAAATACCACATTGTACCACTAGAACAGCTAGTGTCCAAAGGCAAGAGAAATGGAAATGTGTGTCCCGTTGGTGGGAATGTAAATTGGCACAGCCACTAGAGAAAACAATATAGAATTTCATCAAAAATTTTAAAATAGAACACCAGATGATTTAGTAATCCCACTTCTGGGTATATATATCCAAAGAAAACAAAAACACTACCTCAAAAAGGTATCTGCACCCCCATGTTCATTTCTGCATTATTCACAATAGCCAACACAACCTAACTGTCCGCTAATGGATAAATGGGTAAAGAAAGTGTTAAATGGAATACTATTTAGCGGGGAAGCCCCCGTGACTCAGCGGTTTAGCGCCGCCTTCAGCTCAGAGCCTGATCCTGGAGACCTGGGATCGAGTCCCAAGTCGGGCTCCCTTCGTGGAGCCTGCTTCTCCCTCTGCCTGTGTTTCTGCCTCTCTCTCTCTCTCTCTCTCTCTGTCTTTCATGAATAAATAAATAAAATCCTTTAAAAAAAAGGAATACTATTTAGCTATAAAAAGGTAGAGAAATCTGCCCTTTACAACAATGAGTGGATCTCAAGGACATTATCCTGAGGGAAATAAGTCAGACAGAGAAAGACAAATACCCCCATGTTTTCACTTGCATGTGGAATTTTAAAAAGCCAAATGCATAAAAGTAGAGAGTAGAATAGTGGTTCCAGGGGCTGGAAGTGGGGTGGTTGAAATGGGGAAACAAAAGCAACAGACTCCTAGTCATAGGATGAGTAAGTTCTGGAGCTATAATTAGCAGCATGGCTATTGATTGGAATTATCAATACTATATTCTATACTTGAATGTTGCTAAGGGAGTAGATATTAAATCTTCTCACCACACACAAAAAAGTGATGATTCTGTGAGGGGATGGGGGTGCTGGCCAACCTTATTGTTGTAATTATTTTGCAGTATATATACCAAACCATCACATTGTACTTTTTAAATTTACATGTGTTTTATGCCAATCATACCTCAATAAAACTAGGGGAAAAAGGGGAAGTAACCCAGGAGACTTTTTCAGTACTTCAACACTCTTGACCTTATGTAGGGGATTTCTTTCCTCCTTTTATCTCTGGTCCTCTAATGCTTTTTATAATATATTACTTAGTTTTCTATTTCTCTCCCTCTCTGTCTCTCATTTCTTTCTTTTCTTCACTGGTATAAACATCCAAAGGTTTTGTTTAAATCTCATTGATAAGCCTTTAGGCAAAAGCAGTTGTTCCTTCTCAGATGAAAAGATCATTTTGCAACTTTTAAAATATTATTTTATATGAGCTCTGTACCCAATGTGGGGCTGGAACTCACAACCCTCAGATCACGAATCATGAGCTCCACCAACTGAGCCAGCCAGGTGCCCCCATTTTGTAACTTTTTCTGACATCACATCATTTGTAAGCATACAGAGAGGAAAATGGAAGTTGATATGATAAATGTTTTTGTCAAAAACATATAAAACTATGTGAACCTAGAAAACACACTATTGATATATCTTAACCACAAATTTTCTAACCGTAATTTTGAAATCAGCTTTATTGATTTATAATTTACATATAATAGAATTTACCCATTGTGTCTGATTTTGTGAGTTTTGACAACTGTATGTAGTTGTGAAATCTTTACCACAATCAAGATGTAGAACATTCTAATCACCCCTGAAAGTCCCTTTGTGTCCCTTTATATTTAGTTTTCTTCTGTATTTCTAGTCCTCCTACAACCACTGATTTGCTTTCTGCTAATGCAGTTTTGCATTTCTGTTTAGAATTGCATACAAATAGGAATCATAAAGTTTGCAGTTTTTTTGTACGTGGCTCTCTGACACAACCTAATGTTTTGGAGGTTCATGTGTTCTGTTGCAGGTTTCAGTATTTCTTTCCTTTTAATGGCCATGTAGTATTCCATTGTAAGAAAATATCCCAATTTGTTTATTCATTAGCAGGTGGAAATTTGTTTTATTTATTTTTTCAGTGCTTGGTGATTATGAAGAAAACTTTTATGGACTTTCCATAAAAGATTTTATTTATTTATTTGAGAGAGAGAGAGAGAGAGCACACGCATGGGGGAGGGGGTGGGGGAAAGGGTCATAAGGAGAGGGAGAAGCAGGCTCCCTGCTAAGCAGGGAGCCCAATGTGGGGTTTTATCCAAGGACCCTGGGATCATGATCTGAGCCAAAAGCAGATGCTTAATCGAATGAGCTACCCAGTTGCCCCTGTTCTGGACTTTTCGTATGACTCTTTATGTGAATGTATATTTTTATTTTTATTGGTAAATACCTCGGAGTGGCATTGCTGGGTCAGATGGTGTCGGCATAACTTTTTAAGGAATTGTCAGATTGTTTTCCTAAGTGGTATTTTATATTCCCATCAGCAATATATGAGTAAATAATTTTAATTTTGCTTTAAGTAATCTCTACCCTTAATGTAGGGTTTGAACTCACAACCTGGAAATTGAAAGTCTCATGCTCTATTGACTGAGTCAGCCTGGCATCCTTATAAGTAAATAATTTTAAAACTGCAAAAAAAAATTGAACTTTATAGAAGATTCAATTCAAGTTTTGAGTTCACTTACTGTGAGCCAGTAATGTACCAGGTACTATGGGAGAATACCAGACCTCCCTGGGGTCATAATCAACATTCATAAATGACATTAATACAAGGCAGGTTGTGGCAATTGCTTTAATCAAAATATAAGCAAATTCCTATGGGATTTTATGAGAAGGAAGGATTAGCTTCAAAAAACTACTACTTGAAAGGAAATAAGGTGATCATCTCTACAGGCCGTTCTGTTCAATTCACTTAACTTTGTCCTGGCGATTAAAGCCTTTGGTGCTGTTTCTTCATGAGTAGTTGTAAGGTTCAAGCGAACAAATGCTTGTGAGAGTTCTGCGAAAAACATCAGGTGCTACTAAAATATAGAGTTATACGTGTGCTTTTCATCATCCGGTAATCACCACCCTAAATATCACGTGTAGAAGACCTAAAGTGATCCTTGTAGATCAGAATGTCTCACATTTAATGTGTGCAAATCACATGGGGACCTTGTTAAAATCAGATTCTGAATCAGTAGATCTGGAATGTGGTCTGAGGTTCTGCCTCTCTAATGCCCAGGGAAAGATGCTGCTCTTGGTCTAGAGATCCATGTCCAGAGCAAGGCTACAGGCTGTCCTTCTGGTAGGGTCACATGTTTCGATGAAGTTTTGCCAACAGTCTTGGCTATCTTCATCAGTTTTGTCCACCAAGACTGTGGGTTCTTTTCAATAAACCACGCTGCATCCTCTAAGTCTTCCGTGTTGTTTGATCCAGCAACCAAATACCCTGACTCACTGATTCCTGGAATGGAATGAGATTTTGAAATTCTCCTCAGACTTTGCCCCAGAATTCTCATTAGATTCTCTGACACCAAGTATGGTTTCACACAAGAGTCTCCTTTTGATTGAGTCTTACCTACCACACTGTATCTTTTTATCATTTACTGGGTCTGACTTGTAATTGTACTAACAGTGCTCAGAATGTCTCAGGACCACACATACACCTGCAGGGACTATTGTTCACTTTGTATTTTACATGAGTTCTATGGGATTTTTGTTCAGAGGGCACCATTTTTAGTGTAAATGGTGGTCTTTTGAGTTGTGCAAGGTTTCAACACTGACAAGGGTTTAAAATTTACAAAGCACTTCTGCAGAGAATAATTTATCTAGACCCTAAAACAACCTTCTGAGGCAGGAAACTTAACATTTCTCCCCATTTCTCAGCTGAAAAAAAACTGAATTTAAATAAACTTTGGGGAGTTACTGCCATACAGATTGGAATAATGGAATTTAAAAAATACAACCAAGTCACTGTTTTTCTCCCTCCATTTTCCAGCTTTTTATGTCTATACTTCCCACTTTCCCCATCTAAAGCAAAAAAAAAAAAAAAAAAAAGGATTCCAGCAAAAACTATAATGTATTTAAAATAAAAACTTTTGCTTTGTTTCCAACTGGATTTATCGCATCAGAGTTACTCACCTGACATTTGATGTTTCCATTAAGGTGATTTTTCAGTTCTACATGACAATTTGACCTCATACCTTTGTCTCCCTACTATCTTAAAACAACACCAAACTAGGCAAAGGAGGCTAGCACCTGGAGTGGCATCTGGACAAGGGTTTCATCCACATTTCCCTAAGATCCAGAATAGCTGAGGGAAGACTGAAGATAAAACTGACTAATTTGCTTTTTATATTCTGATAAAGCTAACGTTGGCCAGGGGAGTGGGTGGAAGAGATCTCTAGGGAAGGGAGAGCTGAACTCTGGGACAGCAGGGTGGGGTGGGGGGTCACACACAAATCCTCTAGAATCTTAGGAAACCCTGCAGGAACTACTATGAACAGCATATGGGGGAACACGGGGCTCACTTGCATTGACATAAGGGCAGGAGTGGAAACCAGAGAGAAAGCCAATGAATGATATTTGGCTGCCAACTCAAATTGAACCAAGAAACAATTTGGCCCAGAATTAAAGCTCACACCTATAGACACCCCCTTCCTGACTCCTGACAGGCTACTTGTCCTTTAGAATAGTCAATACACGTTTTCTTTTGTCTTTGGACCTCTGCCTGAGAAATTTGAGGTAGAACCATTTCAAGTGGTTCAAGAGACAACACTTGTTAAATATACTTTTTTTTCCCCCAAAAACCATGGAACTGAGCAGAAGTATCACTGGGTGTAAAATGAATTCACATGGTTCAAATAAAACACAAAAGGTATATGAAGACAATATGCTTTCAACATACATGACAGACAAAAGACAACATTCTCAAATATACAAATAATTATCATTTTTAATAAAAGACTAAGCCTTTCACAGGAAGGAATAAATTATATGCCAGAGGATTATAAGTAAAGAGGAAAGAGCCAGGGGCGCCTGGGTGGCTTATTCAGTTAAGCATCTAAATCTTGATTTCAGCTCAGGTCATGATCTTAGGTTCATGAGAGTGAGCCCCATGTTAGGCTCCATGCTGGGACTTGCTTGAGATTCTCTCTCCTCCTGTCTCCAGCTCCCCCCCACTCATGTTCTCTCTCCTCTCTCTCTCTGAAAAAAAAAAATAAAAAAGAGGAAGCATCCATAGTATTACTGATTGCCCTATAATCAAGAGTACAAAGAAACAGGTATTATACACTCAAGATTAGAATAGCCATAAATATTGATCCACCAAATAATACCACAAAAGTCTATTTCAATTTTTTTCAAAAATTGAAAATGACAGGAAAATTTTGATACCCCTTTTTCTGTCTTCAGCAGATAAAGTAAATTAAAAAATAAATATGGGTTTAGTAGACTTGCATCAGACTTTGCATCCTACAGATAAAGAATATGCATTGCCTTCAGAAGTGTTTAAGACAGTCATTTTAGATGCATTAAACATTTGTGGAGCCTGTACAATGAGCTAAGAGAGTTTATGTATTTACTGCTCAGAATAATCCTTTGATGCAGCTGTTTTTCTAGATTTACTGATAAGGACACTAAAACCGTAAGAGTTTTATCAGATTACATAGTTTGAAAGTGATAGATCAGACACAATTAAAAGAAATTTGGAACCAAATTTAGATTTACAAAAAATGAAAAATAGTACAGACAGTTCCCTACACCCCTCTCCAAGCTTCCCTAAAGGGGGAAGCAGCTTAACTCCAATCAACATTGGTGCAATGTCATTAACTAAAGACCCTTTGCAAATATCACTCATTTTTCCACTAAAGTCTTTCTACTCCAGGATCCTATCCTGGATTTCATGTTGAATTCCTGCTTGGCCTCCTTCATTCTGGAATAGTTCCTTGCTGTGTACCTTGTCTTTCATGACCTTAACACTTTTGGAGAGTATTTGGTCAGTTGTTTTATAGAATGTCCCCCAATTTGGGTTCATCTGATGTTTTCTCAGATTGGACTGAAGTTAAAGAGTTTTGGCAGAAATATCATAAAATGGTATCATTTCCTTCCCAGTGCATCATATGGGATTCACTGGCCCGATATGTCTAATTATTTGTGATACTGACTTTAATTAGTTGGTTATGATGGTGACTGCTGAATTTCTCCAACTGCAAAGTTCCTGTTTTTCTCTCTGTTGCTAACAAATATCTTGGGAGAAAAGCGAAAATTATGCAAATTCTGGGTCTCCTTAACTTTGGGACAATTTTTAAAAATCGATCATTTTTTAGGCAACAAAGTACATAAAAATAAACTATAGCCTTATTCCATGAAAACAGAATTTCTACCTGTTAAATTATCTGAGAAAAAAACACAACAACACAGTGGCTATCCTACATTGAAGTTTATAGATATAATACTCTAATTATTTTAGGGCAAATAAGTAATCAACCTTCAATTTCATTTTATTTAAAAAATAATGGAATTGTGAATGATATGCATCCAAAATTAATTATGGAAATTGCCAAACTTAGAGTAAAATTCATATCATTAAATTTCCATTAATTAATTGAATAAAGACTTTTATTTTTTGCTCACCATATTCTGAACACTGCATTAGTGGTAAGCAAAGCAGACATGATCCCTGTGGTAGTGATTATAATGAAAATAAATAAATTAACCTTTCATCTCAAGCATCTTTAGAGGAAATCATTAAATAAATCTAGGGAAAACAAGAGAAAAACAAATTAATGAAATAGAAAATAGAAAAACAGTAGAATTAATAAGTAGATTATAAAGCCAAGTTCTGTCCTCTTGGAAATGCAGGCAAACGTGTCAAGGCTAATCAGGAAATTTACCAACAGCATCAGAACTCACAAGCTCTGTAAGAAAAGGACAAACTTTTCTTTTGCCCTGAGGGAAAACGTTAATGAAGGACACAGAGAGGCAGTTCATGAAAGAATATATAAAAATAGCCAATAAGCACGTTTAACTTCACTAGTAATTAACAGTTAAAACAGCAAGATCATGTTTTTCCCTCAATCGAGCTTACAGTAATTGAGACACCCAGAGCTGGTAGGGTTGCAGGGCGAACATGTTCACATATGGTGATGGGGTCCTTGTGGGCTGAGCGGGTAAAGACTTTTTTGAAGGAAATTTTTCTTAGTGTTACATCAAACACTCAAAAATGCTTGTATATTTGGCTCATCTCTAGGAAACGTAAAATTTTATCCTAAGGATACCATTGATAGATTTAGGCATAATACTATTCACCAAGTGTAGTTGATGATGGTGGGAACAGTAAAAATAATCCAAATAGCAGCTAGGAAACTGATTAAGTAAGCTGTGATAGGGTTATGAAATGGAATGCTTATGTATACATTAAAAATAATATTGTAGAAGAATATTAGTGCTAAAAGGGGTATTCACAAATTATTTCAAATTATTATAGGTGTTTTTCCAAATACTATGCTTAGTGTGTTTTTTTTATGGCAGCCATATACAGTATTAGTTGATATATCTGGAAACATAGGCATAAGATTTTAATAGTGCTTATTGATGTGAAGTGAAATTATGGGTGATTTTTACTCTGAGCACTTTCCCCTGCACCAAGTTCAAATGGAATTTTAAACAAACAGAGAAATTAATTAATATTTCAAATCGTTTTAAGGTCACTTAATCAAGTTATACCAAATTGGCTTTGCTTCCACGTTTTGGAGATCATTTCAACTTGCCTTCTCACTTTTCCAACTATGTCAGTTAACCACTTTGCTGAGGGTCTCCCCCTTCCAAGAGGACTACCGCAGTGCTTTTAAAAATCTATTCTTGAATTCTTAATATAGGTTTCAAAACATGTGGTTGTTTATTTTTTCCCACCTATTGTGTACTTGCCGATGTTTGTTCCTTATTTTTGCTTTCTTCCAGGCTTTGGCTTTTCCCTCAATGATTATCCGAAAAAGGTGGCACTTTGATGATTGGTGATTTCCACATTCTGGAAAACAAAAATGCAAAGCTTAGCAACCCACTCCCCTGCTTCCAGCTAGTTTAGGAACTTGGTTTTGAGTTTTACAGAACTCTATATGCTCAGTGGCTCTTGATTTATATTTTACGTTATGGTTTGAATTTTTTTGTTTATACTTTTCCTTATTTACATTTGAGTCATTTAATTCTTATTAGCATTTCTTTCCATTGGCAACTCAAGCTGCTCTGGCTGTGGTGCATTACATGGTCACATCTGCTCTCTTTCCACAGTTACAGACCAGTGCTTGACTAGCTGGTAAGGTTAGAGAAATGGCACCATTCCCATTTTAAAGATTCTGTTTTTTTACTTTTTTGTTTTGTTCAAACCATGAATAATGGATTCTTAGCACCTTCCTGTCACCATACCTCTGTGCAGCCAGACATTAAAAACCTCCTCCTTGCTGCTTACTAATTACCACCAGGGTGCAGACAGGCAGTGGCCCTGATATGGGGAGGAGGGACATCTCCTGGGGAATTCAGAATACTGAAAATTTTATAGTCTCTGGTAGAGATAAAATAAAGGTATTGAATAATGATTTCATTAACCAATAACATCTGAGAAAAGGGAGAGATATCTTTATATGAAAACAGTCCAGGATAAAATGGAGGAGCAAACATTTGGATACTCCTCCTCAAACTTCAGACTCTCCTAAGGACAACCCTAGAAAGACATACAGACTCAGGACAGCTTTCCCTGCATAGATAGGTAATTCAAGGAGTCATGGGTTTGCAGAAACTGCTTGTGACTAAATAAGTAATTATGAATGAAAACCTCAGCATGAAAAAGTACTTTTTTATTACTCTCCTTGAAAATAAGTGTTACTCTAAGTCGTGGAATACTCGACAATTGCATGACTAATGTGTGTGAGTGTGTGTTTAAGTCTTGACTCATCCAGAATTCCCATGCCAAGAATATCTGGATTAGTTTCTTTATGAAGCAAGCTGAACTTAAATTCATTTCCTTTATAAGTAAGTCAAGATTTCTGAGTAAAATTCCTGAACCATTAGCCCCAGTTATATTCTAAAAACTATGTATTAAACTTTGAAATTAGATATTTTCAAATTCCTAAGAACTGTATTTCTTATTTCTGTATTTGGATATGTATTGAGTTCCTGCCTTGCACCTTGCCCAAATCCAATAGTTACCTGCTTTATGCTAAGTATCCCATCACGACTTCTAGGCAGTATAAATTTGCAGTTATAATGCTATAGAATGCTCAGGTCTCCCTTAGGGATGTGTAGCATTGTGCTTAGAAGCACAGATTTCAGAATCTGAGAGGACAGGGTTTCAGTCTCAGCCTTGCCTCTTGCTTCCATGAGATCCTCAACAAGAATCTGCACTACCCCATGCCTCAGTTTCCCTTTGCTAAAATAGTGAGAACACCATTCTCACTATCCAGCCATTTGAAGGATTAAAGGCTGGACACCACACCTATCACAAACACAAGTATTCCATTAACACTAACCACTATTAATATCATAAATGGTAGATATTTATTAATATTATTGAAACAGACTCCTCCATAATTATGTGACACCCCTTTGAGGTTTAGGTATTTCAAGATCCAGAAGAGAAAAACACTGTGGTCTTTTGTTTTGGTGATTCATTCTATGTACATTGTGTTTGGATTAAGTGTTTGACAAGGTTTCTATTGAGAAGACACTTTGTTCTCCTTTTTTCTAAACCAAGTCAATATACCCTGTTTCCCATGGCCACCTAAACTGGCTTATTGTTAACAGAACCCTGAACCCTGAAATGTATAGTCTAGTTCTTTTGTCATTTGACTTCGGGGAATTGACCTAGTCTCTAGTGGCCTTATTTCCAAAATGGGAGACAGGGAGAGAAATGAGTTTTAATAGCCTTTAGTTTTTAGAGCAATTTTAGGTTTATAGCACAGTTAAGTGGATGACATAGATGTTCCTCAGCTACCCTAAAACTTGTACAACCACTCCCATTATCAATATTCCCAGCCAGAGCAGTTCATTGATTACAAGAGATGAACCTATACTTACACACCATTGTCATCTAAACTCCATACTTTATCTTAGGGTTTGCTTTTGGTGGCGTACATTCTATGAGTTTGAACAAGTGCGTAATGACATGTATCCACCCCTACAGTATTATACAGAGTAGTTTCAGTGCCCTAAAATCCTCTGTGCTTCACCTGTTTATCCCTCTGTCTCCCCTAATCTCTGGAGCCTCTCACCTTTTTGTTTTCTTCATAGTTTCAGTGTTTTTCAGAATGTCATATAGTTGGAATTGTATAGTATGTAGCCTTTTCAGATTGGCTTCTTTCACATAATAATATGCATATACATTTTTTCTATATCTTTTCAAGTATAAAAAGCTGATTTTTTTAGTCATAGAATAATATTCCATTACCTGGATGGATCCCCATTTATCCATTCACTTCCTGAAAAACATCTTGGTTGTTTTCAAGTTCTAGTAATAATAAGTGAATAAAGCTGACATAACCATCTCTGTGTAGACTTCGTGTACACATAAGTTTTCAACTGCTTTGGATAAATACCAAAGAGGGTGATTGCTAGACCATATGTAAAATTTCGTTTAGTTTTCTAAGAAACCACCAAACTCTCTTCCCAAGTGGCTGCACCATTTTGCATCCCCACCAGCAATGAATGAGAGTTCCTATTCTTCTACACCCTTATCAGCATTTGGGGTTGTCAGTATTTTTTATTATTTTTTTATTCTGATCATCCTAGTAAGTAAGCAGTGATATCTCATTGTCTTATTTGCATTTCCCTGATGACATATGACATTGAGCACCTTTTCAGATGCTTACTTGCCACCTGTATACTTTCTTTGGTGAGGTGTCTTTGAAGACCTTTGGTCCATTTTATATTTAGGTTGTTTGTTTTCTTATTGAAGAATTTTAAGAATTCTTTGTATATCTTGGATAGCAGTTTTTTATTAATGTCCTTTACAAATGTTTTCCCCCAGTCAGTTAGTAGTCTTCTCATTCTGTTGAAGTTGCCTTTCACAGAAAAGAAATTTTTAATTTTAAGAAAGTCCAGCTTATCAGCTATTTCTTTTATTAAATGATTGATTGATTGATTAATTGATTGATTGATAGAGTGCATGAGTCTGGGGACAAAGGGAGAGAATCTTTCAAGCAGACTCCCTGATGAACACACACTCTGACATAAGGCTCAATCTCATGACCAATGAGATCACAACCTGAACCAAAACCAAGAGTCCGAAGCTCAGCTGATCGAGCCACCCAGGTGCCCCTCAATTATTTCTTTGCTGGATTGTGCCCTCAGTGTTGTACCTAAAAAAATCATCACCAAATACAAGGTCATCTAGATTTCTTCCAATGTTACTTTTAAGAGTTTTATCATTTGGCTTCTTACAATTAGGTCAGAGATCCATTTTTTTGTGTTAGTTTTTGTGAAGCATGTAAGATTTGTGCTTAGATTTCATTTTTTTATGTACATATCCAGTACATTTTTTATGTACATATCCATTTTTTTATGTACATATCCAGATGTCCCCATTTTCATACAAACTTTAAAATCAGTTTGTGGACATCCACCAAAAAGCTTTTTTGACTGAGATTGCATTGAATCTGTAGACCAAGTTGGAGAGTACCAACATCTTGGGACACCTGGGTGGCTCAGCAGTTGACCATCTGCCTTTGGCCCAGGGCGTGATCCTGGAGTGCCAGGATCGAGTCCCAAGCCCAGCTCCCTGCATGAAGCCTGCTTTCCCTCTGCCTGTGTCTCTGCCTCTCTCTCTATCTCTTGTGAATAAATAAATAAAATCTTAAAAAAAAAGAAAGTACCAACATCTTGATAATATTGAATTTTCCTATCTATGAACATGGAATATTTCTGTATTTATTTAGCTTTTCTTTGATTACTCACATCAAAGTTTTGTAGTTTTCCTCATATAAAACTTGCACATATTTTAATAGATTTATAGCTAAGTATTTCATTTTGGGGGTTGTGAATGTAATATATTATATTTTCGGTTTTAACTTTTGTTTTTAAATTGCTGGTATATAGGAGAGTAATTGCCTTTTGTATCCTACAGTGTATCCTACAGTGTTGCTGTAGTCACTTGTTAATTCCAGTTTTTTTTCAATACTTTTTCATTTTCCACATACATGATCATGCCATCTATGAACAAAAGTTTTATTTCTTCTTTCCCATTCTGTATGCCTTTTCTTTTATTTTTTTATTGCGTTAGTTAGAACTTCTAGTAAATATGAGGTTGAAAAGCAGTGTTGAGAGGGGACATCCTTGCTTTATTCCTGATCTTAGTGGGAAGCTTCTTGTTTCTCATCATTAAGTATAGTGTCTGTTCTAAGGGTTTTTAAAATAGATATTCTTTATCAAGTTGAGGGAGTTCTCATCTATTTTTACTTAATGAGAATTTTTATCACCAATGAGTGTTGGATTTTGTCAACAGCTTTTTCTGTATTTGTATGATCATGTTGCTTTTCTTCTTTATCTTGTTCTATGGTAGATCACATTAATTGATTTTTGAATGTTGAACCAGCCTTACACCACTTGCACATGGTACATAATGCATTCTATACATTTCTTGATTTTGTTGGTGATTTTTACATGTATATTCATGAGACATACTGGTCTGTAATTTTCTTTCCTTGCCATGTCTTCAACTGGTTTTGATATTAGGGTAATGCTGGTCTCATAGAATGAGTTGGAAAGTGTTCCCTCTGATTCTGTCTCCTGAAAGAGATCAGAGAGAACTGGAATAATTTCCTTTCTAAATACTTAGTAGAGCTCACCATTGAGTCCACCTGGGCCTGGAGCTTTCTGTTTTGGAAGACTATTAACGAATCAATTTCTTTAACAAAGATAGGCCTATTCAGGCTAACTCTTGTTCTGAGTTTTGTTAGGTAATATTTATGGACACTTCAAGCTCCAACATTCAAGGAACTCTTGTCTCCATTAAGCAGAATGTCTGTACAGGCAGGAATCAGTGTATGCACCTTGTCTTAGTTCTACATCTTTGGTCCTCAACTCAAGATCTGGCACATGATTAATATTGTACAGTTCAGGTTTGTTCAATGAAGAAATCTCTATGAGTAGGGATGGATCCTTCTAGCATCTAGACCAGATGGTGAGTAAATGAGCATATCTTTTTTTTTTTAAGACTTATTATTGGGGTGGCTGGGTAGCTCAGTCAGTTGAGTATCTAACTCTTGGTTTGGGCTCCAGTCATGATCTCATGGGTTGTAAGATTGAGTCCCACATGGGGCTCTGCATTCAGCAGGGAGTCTACATAAAGTTTTTCTCCCTCTGCCCACCCTCCCACCACTTGTGTACACATAGGAGCTCACACACTCTCTCTCTTTCTCAGATAAATACATAAATAAATGAATAAATCTTTTTTAAAAAGATTTTTAAAAACCACCCAGGCACCCCAATGAGCATACCTTTCAAATGACAATGAGGCTTTTTATTATCCAAGACATAGGAGAGTCCTTATGCATACTACCCCTGGACTCCCAATCCCCTGTTAAAAAGGTACATTGTGCTTCATGAACAAGTCCCTGTGATTGCCACTTTTTTCAGGTTTTATCCTATCAGTAGTGACAATTTTTTTTTTTTTTTTTTTTTTTTTTTTAGATTCATTCTCTTTAATACCATCCTAAAACTCCAGGTGGGCCAGCATGGCCTCTGGGCTCAGTAGCTGTGAAGGAGAGGCCCAATACCCCTAAGGCAGGTCACTGCAAGTAGGCACTCATGAGGGGGGCTTTGAGGCCCTCCTCTATTTCTTCATATAAAACTGGAGGAGGGAGGAGCCCGGAGGCAGAGGGAGATGGGGGAGGCAGGGTGTTCCTCCCAGCCTGTGGATTGAGGGAAAGGCAGGGAGAAAGCTCCAGTTTCTGGGAGCAGAAACTGCTAAGTTGGGGGCCTTCCCTCATACACATCCCCCATCTTCCTCCCTCTCAAGTCAACTGCCCAGCCCAGAGAGAGGGAAGGCCCCACGTCCAAGTCCCCACTTCTTCTCTCTCCTAGCTGGTATGAAGTTGATAATCGCCACTTTGGGTGATATAGTGAACCCATGGCTGGGCCTGGTAACTGCTTTTCTCAATGATCTTCATGTATCAGACCTGGATCCCAGAGACAGTGAAATAGGGGATTTCAAACTTGACCCCAATCAGGGGGCCGCCCTCTACCTCCTTCAACAGGAATGAAGAGCATTTCTCAGGTAAATATTTTCCAATGAGAGCTTGCAGGATACTAGTCTTGTGGGGTATTCATTCACATAGAGAATGATATAGTCAGATATATTAAAATACACCAGGGTCATTAGAATTCAACAGCCTTCTTTAGTTCCTGGCATCTCAGGGATTTACTTATGCTCATGATCCCTGGGTAATGGCCCAGAGTCTTCAACCTAGAAGCCTCAGAAATATCCCCAAAACTACTATTGTGTGGCATACATTTTGATACATGATGCCTTCCACATTCTTGCACCTATATCCTTGTTCTGTATTCCTGTTTGAATGATTCAAGTAGTCCTGTGCCAAGCTCAGGGGTAATGGTTTTTTTAACCTCAGTTTCAGCTGGAAGCAGATATGCAGGTACAGGGATTTGTCTCTATAGGGAACAGAAAATCCACTCTTCCCTAGTGAAGATACTCATTACCTTATTACATGAGGGTGTTATGGGTTGAATATTTGTGTCCTCCAAAAGACATATGTTGAAGCCCTAATCTCCAGTGCGATGGTATTTGGATGGTATTTGGAGGTAGAGCCTTTGGGACATAACTAGGTTTAGATGAGATAATAGAATGGGTGTCTTTACAAGATAAAACACCAGAGTTCTCTCTGTCTCTCTGTCTCTCTCCTTCTCTCTTTTCTACTTGAGGACTCAGAGAGAAGGCAGCCATCTGCAAGCCAGGAAACAACAGTGCTCACCAGGAACCGAATCAAATGGTGTGTTAATGTTGGACTTCCAGCCTCTAGAACTGTTAGAAAATTAATTTCAATCATTTTAAAGTCACGCAATCTATGGTATTTTGTTATAGTAGCCTGAGTGACTAAAATAGAGGGCATATACCTTCCATTCCCATTGTGTCCACTTGTCCTGCTGGTGCAGAGAAGGCATATAGGAGAAGAGTCCTTTCTAGAAATTTACCGGTGGTGGTAGATTTCAATCTCAACCCCAGAAATAAGTGAAAGGGATAAGCATTTTTCCATAAGACTTCACGAGGTTGCATTGCATCCTACTAATCTAAAGTAAGATATTCTTTTTTGTGCTAATTTTTCAAAGACACCTAGAAGGCATTGTGTGCTGGTTCTCCCTCCCCTCTGTTGAAGATCTTGCTGGCTGAGTGGAATAGTTCAGGGCAAAGGGAATATTGCCTGTGTACACAAATACAGTAATAATTCTGTCATTTATTTTCCCCTAATCCTGTATTTGTGAAAACATAGAACAGGATTAAATGTCACTATCTTGCTGAGTAAATCACCTTTACATTCTAGCTGGGCAAATTCAAATGTAAACAAGATTACAGAGGAATTTTAAAATACTTTTGGGAATGTGTTTCCAGGGAAGCTTACGAACCTACACATCATCTATTCATTCAAAGAAGCCCTCTCCTGCCAACCCAGTATGGGGTAATACTGCTGTCCTACCTGCATACTTGTTAGCTCCCAACTGAGGACTATTCCACTAACATTTATTAAGGAACGATTATGTGCCGACATTGAATGGGGCTCTGGATATGCAGAGATACTAAAATGTAATCCCTAACCCTGAGGATCTCTGAGTCTAAGGGAGGCAATGTGCTAGTCAATAGGCAAATTATAACTCAAAGTAGGGCACACCTCACTCTGCTGAGGAGGGTAGGGAGAGCTACTGCTGTGAGAATGACAGTTTGCCAAGTGAAAGGGAAACTTTCCAAGAAATGGAACTTTCTACTAGGACTTTTCATGCAATCAGACTAGCTCTTAGAAAATAATATTGGAAAATAATAAAGTAGGCCACATTTATCTCTGGTTCCTCTTTACTCCCTTACTCAGCCCGCTCCCCACACTACCATTTCTCACTGCCAACTGATCCAGGTCCCCAGTCTTCTTTGTTAAATCTTGATCTGGGACCCTGGGACTCCTTCTCCAGAAGGACTGTGCTGAGGCTGCCTGCCCTGGTCTGTGCTCGGTTCTTGCCATCATCATCCCTGCCCACTGCACTTAGAAAAATCACTTGCTCTGATTTTCATTTTCTCAGGGTTGGGCTTACTGGATCTCACAAAGAGTCTGCTTTGTGTCTTTTGGCCTACATATATTCATGACCCCACAGAGATGGTGAAATGAAAGGTCTTCTTCCTTTCTGACTTTCTGGAGAAAAATGCTTGCCTATACTCAAGGATAATATTAAAAATACTTAACAATCATTAAGGCAAGGTGAGGCCACTGACCATGAAGATAAGACTCCAGCTGTTGGGTTCAAGCAGGATTACCAGTGAAGATCTACTGGATTCTGGGTTGCAGAGGCCTTGGTGCTTTGGGAGTGACTAGTTCAAACTTATAATATTTACTGTTGGAACGGCTGTATTGATGTGTACCAGCTGAGAATCAACCACATCTTTATGGTAAATAAATAATTTGACATCTTTACTGAATAAGAGAATGAAGAACTTGCTATTTTGATTCCAATACCGAAGATTTTTAAGGAAGTTAGAAAAGAAAGGTAATGTCAGAAAAGGCAGATCAAGGAGATACTATGGAGCATGCTTTCTGGTTTCTCTTCCTTTATTTCTTCCCCTAAAACAGACAACAACATGTAGGCAGTTGTGATTAGCCACATCCCTATAGGATTGACTTTTAAGTTTTGGGTAATGATTTTGCTCAATTATGGAAGCATTGTTTAAGTTACAAAGATGCCTTGGATTTGCTCCTTAGTAATTTGCTTGGGCTTTCTTTACCTTTATTTCTTCCCCTAAAACAGACAACAACATGTAGGCAGTTGTGATTAGCCACATCCCTATAGGATTGACTTTTAAGTTTTGGGTAATGATTTTGCTCAATTATGGAAGCATTGTTTAAGTTACAAAGATGCCTTGGATTTGCTCCTTAGTAATTTGCTTGGGCTTTCTTTACCTTGATATAAAACTAAGCATATTCTACCTTTTATTCTGCATAAGCTGAGAGCTCTGAAGGTAAAATTAAGTATTTCTGCTGGAAATAACAGGTGATTCTCTATGAGTGTAGGTTTCAGATGTATATGGTCATTACATGGACCTTTTATGAACAGAATCTTCCATAGCAGTATAAAGTGCAAAAAAGTTGAATACTTATTAAAGGAATGCAATAAAAACGTTAGCCTTTGTAAACAATATAAAAAAGCAGAAAGATCTATCTAATGTTGAAAATAAAACATCTTATTGAACTATTTTTTTATTTGAATGTAAGTCAAGTACATGATTCTTTAATGCAATTTAGATAAGGTAAGGCAAGATGAGATCAGGCAAGGTGAAGTCAGGCAAGGTGAGGTCAGGCAAAGTGAAGTGAGGCAAAGTTGAGCAAGGTCAGATAAGGTAAGGCAACACCCAAGCTTCCCAGTGACTAGTCTGCAGTAAGTGGGGCTATAAGACAAAGCAGCTTTAGCAATAAGTAAAACATTTTCTGACTTAAGAAATTACTAGAGAGTTTCTGAAAGTGTTTACTTTTACAGCACTGTATTTTTCTTTTTCTGCGTTTGTTTATAAATAAACAGGAAGTAGTCAGCTCCAGAAGGCAAGTGATGGGGACTATTTTTCAACCAGTAAGAGTTTGTTATGTGCTCATTTGGGGGATGTGGTTCTTTTATTTTGTTTCATTCCTCAATTTTCTGGACCACCATCTAGTTGTTTAGCATGAATCAGTCGATCAGTTGTGAAGGAATTTCTATAATTTCCCGATATGTATATTACCTGTTCCTGGACATGGCTACAAGCGTAGGCTATACTAAATGGCAAGGAGTGATATTTTATGATACTCATGATGTCCTTTTGTTTCAGACAAAGTTCTAAATAGGTGTTTCAGGCTCAGTGAAAAAAAAAAAACACTAAAAATATTTTTCCCTTTGATATGAAGAAACTATGATTTTTTTTTTCTATTGTCTTGGTGTAGACTTTTAATCTGTAATGTTAGCTTGCCTCCAGCAAATCATGTCTATAGGATGTTTTCCAAACTGAACTATTCTAGGGGGATTCTAAAATGTCTTTATCCAAATAACACATAAAAACTGTGTTACTTGAGAAAATTCAGACAGACATAAAAGCAATAAAAATTCTCAACACATTTTAAGTAAAAAAGCCCTCTGGAAAAAAAAGTGGAAATTAAAGAAAAACTGCTCAACTAACTACTTTCTGACTAAAAATATGTACACTAGGGAAAAAGCAGACTGTTAACAATGCCAAATTAACAGACACTATTAGTAAAGCTGATCCATATGTCCATATTCTGGAAGTTTTACATACCTTTCCAATTAGAACAATGAAATGATTCCTTTAATCAAATAAAAATCAGAACTACAATTTCCATTATTTTATGATAAGGAAAAAAATCACAACAACCTGTAAATCCTAGTACTCCTTTTTCCAGATGTACCAATTTAATTTGTAATTGCAAGACACTGCCTGGTTTTAATGAATGTGCAACATATGGATTAGTTCATTTCACTGCCTTTGCCTGTGAGGTCCCCAAGAGCAGGCATAGATCTTGTTAACGACAAACAAAATTCTGGAAATGAAATATTTTTAGGGATCATAATTTCTATTACTCCATTTAGCTGTGTTATATCTGTGCCTAAATTTTTGTGCTTTGCCTATGCTTTGGATATTTCTGATAATTGATTACAACTCTATTAGTTGCCTGGATCATTAACTATTTTAAGAGTCATTCATTGAACTACAAGGTGAGGTCAAGTCAGACAGTCAAACTTTCTCCAGGCAACGTCATTAGAATAATTGTCACTGCAGGCCACTCACTGTGAGTCATACTGACTAGTTTTACCAAAATTTAGAGTTTTCTTATGATTCTGTCACCAAAAAACAGGCATAGGCTTGGAATGAATTAAAGTGGAATCCAACAACTTCTCTTAATAAGAACATAGGGTAATCTTAAAGGGAGGGGGGAAGAAGATTGGCAGAGGCACTGAAAGGAGTTGAACTCTTTGTGTGTTGATGAGCTAGCTACTTGCCATATCTGGGATAGAAAACAGGACTTTGCCCGGAAGGTAGGATCCAGGAGAGTCACTGCCCTGCAGAATTTCCTGGGGAAGTAAGGCTTTGAAGAAAAAAGAGTGGGAAGAGAACATAAGCTGGAAGATCAAGAAGTTGACCATGGAGGGAACGTTTTAGATGAGATGCTCTTCTGATTACTGAGATCAATTGTTTCTTCTACTTAACTAATGTACTCTTCCAGTGTATGTTTTGTATTTACAAGGATGCTAATTCACCAAGAAACAGGACCCTTCACACCTGTAGTTTTATCTGAGTATATTTCTTTTCCTTTAGTTTGCAGAAAAATGTTTATTGACAGAAAGTGGGATCTTGTGGATGTATCTTTAGATAGATCTATTCATCCGTAAACACGATCTTACTGAGGACTAGTCAGCAACTACCAATGGGGACCATTACTCTTTCTTGTCTCACCTAGTGATTCTTCTGGCAAATTCCACATTCACTACCTCCCTTTTTTTTTTCTTTAAGATTTTATTTATTTATTTGACAGAGAGAGAGAGAAAGAGCATGAGAAGGGGGAGGGGCAGAGTGACAGGCAGATTCCTCACTCTGCACAGAGCTTGATACGGGGCTCTATCCCAGGACCCTGGGATCATGACCTGAGCTGAAGGCAGGTGCTTAACTGACTGAGCCACCTGGGCGCCTTCTCTCACTACATCCTAATTTAAGAATTTCATTCAGTGAACATGAAAACCACCCTTAGATTAGTAACTTTATTATGAATGTTCATTCCTATGCCTTTAGGTATAAGTTCTAGGTAAAGTTTTGATAAGCATATGCAGGTGGAGTATGACTATGGTACTGCAGTACTGCTAGGAAGGTGCCAGGGATGTTGGGTATTTTGAAAAAAAAAAAAAAAAAACCTATTTCTACTTCCAAGTTTTGATGGATGACTTTCTGAGTTGCTAATGTGTCAGCAAAGGTGTGGGCTTTCAATGGTCTAACTCAACCCTTGGCAATCTCAGAGATTTCTGGATTGATTGCTCTTTCTTATGCCAGCGGAACAAGTAGGATTTAACTGCTGTAATCCAGGTAGATGCTTCTTTGTCTGTCATGCTCATGGGATTGTCTATCTTGTTGACAGGGATTCTGAGCACCCACAGTGCAGTATCTGACACACAGTAGGGGCTCAAAAATACTCCATTAAATTGGAGAATAGATGGCTATGCCACTTTGCAGTTTACCAAACATTCTACATTTATCTCATCTGTAGCTTTCTTTTGCTTATGACAAAATATGTCTTTTGTTCTCATTTCAGTTTGCTGACTTCCTTTATAGTAATGAGTCAGCATAAACATATTTTGGCTTCTTAAGCCCATGAAGGTAAATGTCAAGTTTTATAGTGTAATAAAAATTTCTGTGAAAAGTCATTTGGACAAGGTGTCTTCTACTACCAAAAAATGCCTCCCTGGTCTTCTGGGTGTGAAAAATCAACATCTCACTTTTTTTTTTTTTCCCCTACGAAAGGATAAGCTCTGAGTAATTTAATGTATCTTCACACTCTTGAGTCTGAAGGCCCATTAGTAAATGTTTACCAAGAACAGCTCTCTTGTTTTCCTTGGGGAAAGTAAAGTGAAATATTAATCTTTTTACTTCAACAACCAACTTTATTCCTCCAGCTGCTCCGAATACTGAAATTGTTCTTAAAATTAGGCAAAACAATAAGAAGATTAATAGTTTGTCTTACTTAGATTGTGTTTGTTATTTGTGTATAACTCACAGATTAGCCCCTACTCCACTACAGGATCTGGTATCTTAATTGGGTTTCCAACACATAGTCATAAGTTAGTTGTTTGGATCTCAAAATGTGTTTTCTAATGGAAATAGAATTCTTAAAGATGATTTGTTTTCCAGGCCAGATTCCTGCAATTTCAGCCTCATGCAACCTAACATGCTGTTAAGACCCTCTATGACTGATGCCCTTTGCAAGCACTTGGACCTGACTGAGTGCTGCACACTCATTGCCTCTAATCTTTTCATCCCCATTTTACAGATGAGCAACTTCATTATACAGACATCCAAGAGGGCAAGCTGAAGAGACAAAGAAAACAAGTACTAGAGATCAATTTTGACAGTCTCCCAATCATGCATCCGAATGTGAACAGATGTGAGGACACCAAATAATACAGACGCCTTTACTGGGAGATGATGAAAACCTCAATAGATATACTGACTGTGAAGATTAGTAATTGCTAGCTTCCCACTGAATGATTTTAACTGTTTTTGGTGGAAAGTGGTAGTGTTTGAAATAAAGCAAGGCTCATTAAAGCAGCCCTACCCAGAGGTTGAAAGTTCTAGTAAGAGATCAGATCAATTGGTCATGGCCGCCATTTTGAATGAGAGTGGAAAAAAGAAGTAGATAAGGAGAGAGAAAACTAAGCATGGAGAGAAAGAGATAGGAAGGGAGCACAGTGTGGTGTGAAAGGGAGAAAGAGAGCATTTCAGAAGTTGTCCCATTGATTAATGGCTTCCAAGGTATTAGTGAAACATCATACATTAATCACAGATAATGCAAACATATATTGTCTTACAAGCTGTCTGTATTATCACATACCAATTTCATGAACAGGTAAATGATCCTACAGAATATTTAGGATATTTATAGCAAGGACGCCTGGATGGCTCAGTGGTTGAGTCCCTCCCTTCACCCAGGGCGTGATCCTGGAGTCCTAGGATCAAGTCCCCCATCCGGGTCCCTGCATGGAGCCTACTTCTCTCTCTGCCTGTGTCTCTGCCTCTCTCTCTGTGTGTCTCTTATGAATAAATAAATAAAATCTTTTTTTTTTTAAAAAAAGGATTTTTTTGAGTCAAAAATAAAACAGCATTTATTATTTTTTATATGTATATTTTTTTATTTGGAGTTCGATTTGCCAACATATAGTATAGCAGAAAAGTATTATTAGCATGAGAAGAAACAGACCTCTGACAAGTGATGTTCTAAACTGTTAGGAAGATGAGTGGACTAAGTGATAACTCCCAAAATATGATCTACTTTCGTAGAAAGATGAGATAAATAAGGAGCCTGAAGTGAAAGTGCATACAGTATTAGCCCTATAGCCCTACTGCTAATATAGAGAAGATAAAGCCTGCCTTTGGTAAAAATCTAAATATAATCAGATACAATTAAAAGAATGATATATCAGAGCTTAAAAGAAAAACTATTATTACAACTATTATGATTATCTATCTTTGATTGCATTCCTACTATGGGCCAAATGCATCATAGAAGTCTATTTAATCTTGACATTAAACTTGCATGATAGGTGATATTACCTTATTTTACCCAGGAATAAACAGGCTCAGAGAAATTTGCAACCCTCAAGTTCAGAAAGCTACCTGTGGTAGAGATAGGATTCAAAGTTCTTCAGACTTCCTACTTGAACCCTACCACTATATAGTAATATAAAGCAGAAAGATACTATCTATCTCTGTGGTCCATGAAACAAAACAAAACAAAAAAAGGGAAATCTGAGACATACTATAATAAAATTTTCCTATATAACCAAGGAGGACACATGACTGATTCAAATTGAGCTGTGTGTTATTTGGCTGGTGTTTATAAACTTATTTGGCATTGAACTGTGCATTTCCTGTTTTAGTAAATGCAAAAATCTTTCCCTTCATTGATTCAAAGTGTATTTCTGAACCCAAGTAATTAAAACACGTATGAGACAATATGCATCAGATACCGTAAATATACAAATGAATAATGAGCACACCCCACCTTATTCACTGAGGTTAAAATCTCAGGAAATAAAAATGTGATGCAAATAAAATGTAACATTCTTGTCACTCAGTCCACTACTCTTATAGGATGGTAACAGAGTGATAGGATTTACAAGGAGACCTGGATCTGTCTGGGACAATCAGGGAGTGACTTTCAGAAAGAAAGTAGCCCTTGAACTAGATCTTGAAGCAAAGATGACAGGGTGGCATTTCAGTATGAAGGACAGCCTTGAAGTGGCCAAGTCTGCAGGATGAATCACCTGATCTAGAAGCTTTTAGAGTGAATTCAGAGTATTGGGATACAACATTAGAAAGATAGATTATATTCTGATAAATAATGGACTAAAGTTTCAAGTTTGATGAAGGAGTATTTTATTCAGTAGTCAAGAAATAACCACAAAACTGTTTAGCCAGATAAGTGTACATATTTATCTAACAATAACGAGTATTTATTTATGGACTACTATGTATCTATATGGTAGTATCCTAAGCATTTTACAAATATTAATTAATTTATTTCTATAAACTCCAGTGAGTTAATATAACTGCCAGCCACAGTTTACTTGTGAGAAAACCAAAACACGGAGGTTAAGTAACTTGCCCAAGTTACAAAGATAGTAAGTAGTAGAGCTGGACTTTGAACTCAGACACTCAGCTTGCTAATTTGTTCTCACAGTCTTTGTGTCATGCTGCTTTTAAGGGGAGAGGTCATTTATAGAACATTCAGTGCTATGAGTATGGATGGTTCCACTGGAGCAAAGGAAAGTAGGGTTAGGGCAGCTAAAAAATCCTAGCCAATCACCTACTCATGAAATCGTAAAAATTCAAGCAAGTCAGAGGACTGTCTGTAGAGGTTATACACTATCGTTATTGAAGATTATACACTTTCTTGTCATGAAGTATAGTTTTTGTGTTATATTAGCTTTTGCTTTGCATCTTTGCCTTGAATACATGAATACGTGACTCTTGCTTTCTTTCCAATTGTGTTTGTCTTGTATGTTTTGTCATACTCTTTGCTTTTAGTCTTTCTAATTAATTTTATTTTAGATATAGGCTTCACATACACCTTGATTTTTCTTTTCTGATACAATTTGAAGGGTTTTTTTTCTTTCAATTGATAACTTCATTTTTTGGATAACTTTATTTTATCTAAATGTCTTGATATGAAAGACAACTATTCGCTGCTTTCATGTATAGTTTCTTAACTTTTTATATTAAAAAAATCCTTTTCTAGGTGGCTTTTGGTGCTGTGTATATGTATATATGTGTGTTCCTTCTTATAAACTGGAAGAGATTTGGAAGATAAAAAAAAAGTCAATGAATTTTGGTAGCTCTGTAGATGTGCGTGACAAGATGGAAAGACAAGCCACAGATGAAGACCCGTGTTGTGAATATGAATGACAGTGGTAATGCCATTGAAATAAGTAAAGAGATCGGAAAAAGAAGAATTTTAGGGAAGGAACATTTGTCTTCTTAAATGCTGTGTATAGGGTCTTGATGTGTCATTTTTGTGAAAAGGTCTAGCAGATACTTGGTTGGGGTGGGAGTGATGAGAAATGAATTGGCCAGAGAAGTCAGGTCAGAGTTGGCAGTTACTGGGGTGGGGTCAGGCAGGGGCATAGCCCAGCACTTGGGAGTGTGGTCCCTGCACTCAGACTCTACAGTTAGAGTTGAAGTCCAGTCTGTCCACTCGGAACAGCACCATCCTAGGAAAATGCTTTCACCCTGAGAAGCTCAGAAATCCTTTCCTGAAAAGAAAAAAAAAGAAAAAAAAGAGGGGCACCTGGGTGACTCAGTCAGTTAGGCATCTGAGAAGGGTATGTTGGTTTTGTCTCAGATCATTATCTCCTGGGTCCTGAGATGGAGCCCCATGTCAGGCTCCACGCTGAGTGCTGAGTAGGCTTGGGGATTCTCTCCCTCCGCCCCCCCCCATTTGTGCTCGCTCTCTCTCTGTCTCTCAAATAAATAAATCTTTGAAAGAAAAAGAAAGACAGCAAGAACGTATACACAGTGAGAATTTCTATCTTTTATGGTTATTGTAAAGATTAAAAAAATCATGGAAACAAAGCCTGAACCAATTAGCATAGCACCTGGCATCTAATGAGCCCTCAAACAACATTTAGCGATTGTAATTATATATATAATGATTGTTGTAGGCATTGCCCCAGCAGATAAAATCATTGGGGGAGGGGGCTGGAGAGTGAAAAAAACCAAAAACCCCAAAATTTTGAGAAATGGGGAATTCAAAAGTAGGAGATAAGTAAAGGAGAAGGAAGACAGATGAAGAAATAAGAGTAGAGATCATTCAAATGAGAGAGAAGTTGATTTTAGAGTGGCAGAAGGAATGGAGGAGAAGAGGTTTAAAAAGAAGCAGCTGGTTAAGTCTGTTAAATGTCCTGCTGTAATGAGAAATGATGGAAAATGAGAAAATGTCACCAAGCTTGAAAAGCAGATTGTTTATGGGGAGCAAAGAGAAGAGTGTTGTGTGGTTTGCCAAAGTGGGGTAAGAACCACAAAGGTTAGGGATTACATTTTGATCATGTGAACCTGCTTCAGAAATTGTGCTTATAGAAACTTGGCAGTGACAGGAAGGGAGCTGGAGTGGACATCAGACATGGCATCCTTAGAACATTCTGGAGAGTAGGAAGATTTGAGGGGAAAATCAATTGACATGACATGTTTTTGTGGCCTCTGCATCCACATGAATTGGCATATTTTCGGTGCTCAATAAATTCAGTTAAATGAATCACTGAATGAATTTACTGCAGGAGGGAGGGATAGGGAAACTAGGAGCTGGAGCTTCTGAAAAGTAGTGAAAAATGATTCAACTTAAAAATCACTTAATGTATTTTCAAGCTGACAGACTTGAATTTGTAAGTGGGAAAACTTTAAAAAAATAAAATATCATTGTAAAAACAATAACAAAATATTACATAAAATTTAAATGGTGTGTGTATGTGGAAACTCCTGTAATTTCCATCATACTTATATAATTAAAGTAATTTCTGTATATTCCCTTCCAGTCCTTTATTCATATGCAGTCATATTTTTACATAATTGCAACCACAATATACAGACAATTTGCATCCTGCTTTTTAATTTAGTTCAAGAGAAGTTTAGCTACAATTATTTGGAAGGAAAAAAATATTGGGTATAAATATTCAGTTATGAATGCGGCAAAGTTTCATTCATCAATCCTTGCATGTAGAAAGCGAAAGCAATAAGAAACGAGGTAAACAGTGATTCAACAACACTTTCCAGTACTTGCTGGGCAAAAGAAAAACTTTCAAACGTGTGGAACTGAATAAAATATTATAGCTAGAGGCCCGATAGCTTTTGTCATATTGTGCTAAGCATTTCTTCCTGCTAAATCTCGATGCTTTCTGTTGAATTGCTTTTAATGCCTTACTGTAAATATCTGCTTTGTATGAGGGCATTATTATTTATTATTATTATTATAATTGATTTATATTTCTAAGATGACAACCTGTAAAAATTCTTCACCAACATTTGGAAAACCCTATTTGCTCCTTGCCTGAGGGATGCACTATCAATTAGACAAATGTAATGCAAGAAAAGTGATGGTGACAATGTAGCTTCTGCAAAGGTCTGGATTTCAGACTGAATGTCTCTGCCACAGAGGCACTGTTGATGTGCTGTGTGAAATCATGGAAGTTTCTACTCAATAAATTTTGCCTGTGATTCAGGAGTCTTGTGAAATTTATCACAAGATTCAAGACACCCCTTCACAAGGTCTATAATTTCCATAATACCCCTAAATTTTAAAAGCTCTGGATCTGCGGCTAGAGGCAGCTGCAGGAGATGAAAAACCAAGCAGACTTACTTCTTCCTGTTCAGTCACTACTCTCTATTAACGTGTTGACAAAGATAGGCCCCCTGCAAATAGGCAGTTGGAGGTAGTCCAAACAAAGAGAAACAGGGGATTCATTAGTTGATTGATTTTTAATTTATTTTTGAGTTGATAAAAAGCAGGCTTCAAAAACAATTACGCTATTTTTAAGTAATTTTTAATACTTCGCCAGTAGGTCTAGCATGACTTTTGAAAGTGAAAATGGGATGGAAGAAAGTCATGCGGCCAGATGCGAGAAAATAAGCTTGCTCTTTTGATTAAAGGATACATGGCTCCTTCTCCTAAATAAATAAGGTTCCAAACCATGTACAGTCCATGTCCACATTTGCTGTTTAGAGAGCAAAAAGTACAACTTAGTCAGCCACATAAAATAATTGGCCAGAGGGGGAAAACTGCATGAAACTTTAGTAATTCGTTTCTAATTAGCTGAAATTCAGTCATTTCCCAAAGACAGGTGTCCCTAAGCACATTCATGTGTTTGTGTTTTCTTTTTTCTTCAAAGAAAGGTTGTAATTTGGGAATGGTGCAATATTTGATTGACCAATACAAGATTTTTCTGAGTTTTAGTTGCATGAGTTCCAGAGATAGAAATTATATAGCATATATTTTAATAAAAGAATGTTAATCATATTAGCAGTAGCTAACATTTAAATTTCCATTATGTACCAGTCACTATCCTATCACTTCGCAAATATCGTATTTAGTGCTCACAAACAATCCTATGAGATTGGTACTATTATTGCTATTTTCATTTAGTAAATAAAAAGCAGAGATCATATAGTTAGTAAAAGAGCGAATATTTGAATCCAAGTAGTGTGACTCGGCTCATAAACCACTAAGCCAAATGACTCAACCGTCACAAAGGTTAAAATATAAATGAAACAAAGAGAAGACCAAAGTTAATTTTAATATGATTCTACTTCATGTCATACTCAAGTAGTGCTTATCAAACTCTTCCTTAGTAGACAAGCATAAATTGAAGAATGACCAAAACTAGGACAAAAATAAGAAATAAAACAAAGAGCATTCTATATTTAAGAGAGAAAATGCCACTGAGTTTCTGCAATGTCACAGCATTTGTCCGTAAGGCAGGTCCCAGCCTTCCAAGTATGAGTGGACTAAACTAAGAGACACAATCAAATGTACCGGCTTGAAGAGCCCAAGGACAAAAGTGACAGCCATCCTAACAGCTGGAATGTAGTGAAGAGGAAACCACAAATATGAAGCACTGATTTTTCATGTAAACTCTTCCCCAAACCTGGGACAAATGTCAAGCAGTGCAGCCAGAGACAACAGAATATTTTGGCTTCTATCACTCAGTTTAAAGTTTTGACTCAGTTGAGTTAACTGCTTGCTAGGCAAAACGATGAAAAGTCTCTGGAAGAATATTGCAGAACCCAGAATGCCCACAATATAACATTCAAAATCTTCAGCATATAATTCTAAATTCCTCAGGCTATAAAGGAACAGCAGCATATGATCCATACGTAGGAGAAAAGGCTATTGATCAACACCAACTCTGACATGAACAGACAGTGAATTTGTCAGACAAGGATTTTAATTCAACCATTGCAATTATTGAGAAATACTTGTAACCAACATAAAAAAAAAATAGGAAATTTCAGAAGAGGGTAGGAAATGGAAAAAAAAGAACCACATCATAAAAATCTGAAATTTTAAAATTTACTGATTATGACCAAGTGGAGATTTAAAAAGCAGAAAGACAAGGATTGAACCTGGAGATGGAGTAATAGGAATTAGGAGTCTAAAGTAAAGGAAGACAAAAATAGAAAATAAAGGAACAGGACTTCAGGATTTGAGAGCAAGCATTAAAATGTGTAGCCTAAGTGTAAATAGGGTCCCAGAGTGAAGATAGTGAAGAAAGGGCAGGAACAAAATATTTGAAGAAAGAATTTCCAAAAATTTCTGAAAATTTCAAGACATAATTTTATCAATTGAACATGCTCAGCAAAGTAAAAAGAAAACATTGGGGGCAGCCAGGGTGGCTCAGCAGTTTAGTGCCGCCTTCAGCCCAGGGCCTGATCCTAGAGACCCAGGATCAAGTCCCATGTCAGGCTCCCTGCATGGAGCCTACTTCTGTCCCTGCCTCTCTCTCTCTGTCTCTCTCTCTGTCTCTCATGAATAAATAAATGAAATCTTAAAAAAAAAGAAAAAAGAAAACATTGAAAGCAGCCAGAAAGAGACTACCCCATTGGATATAAGAAAGCAATCATGTGTATGGCAACTAATTTCTCATCGGAAACAATGGAAGGCAGAACAGTGCAACAACATAACATTTTCTCTATTTTATGTGAAATGATATGGTATTAATTTTAAGTATGCTGTAAATACTGCAGGCTGTGTATAGTATTCCTGAGAACAACATCTAAAAGGATAATGTGAAAGTATAGCTTAATGCCAATAATAGATAAATTAATATAAAATTTAAAAATAGGGATCCCTGGGTGGCACAGTGGTTTGGCCCCTGCCTTTGGCCCAGGGCGCGATCCTGGAGACCCGGGATCGAATCCCACATCGGGCTCCCGGTGCATGGAGCCTGCTTCTCCCTCTGCCTATGTCTCTGCCTCTCTCTCTCTCTCTGTGACTATCATAAATAAATAAATATTTTTAAAAATTTAAAAATAACTGAAATAAGAAAGGAAAGGAAAAAAAGAGGGGCACCTGGGTAGTTCAGTGGTTGAGCATCTGCCTTTGGCTCAGGTTGTGATCCCAGGGTCCTGGGATGGAGTCCCACATCAGGCTCCCCACAGGGAGCTTGCTTCTCCTCTGCTTATGTTTCTGCCTCTCTCTGTATTTCTCATGAATAAATAAATAAAATCTTAAAAAAAAGAGAAAGATTAACAAAAAACAGATGAGAAAAAAGAAAAAAATATTAAATGGTAGACATAAATCCAACTATGTGAATAATTGCATTAAATGTAAATGGCTTCAGCATTCCAATCAAAAGGCAACAATTATCAGTATAGATAAAAAGAACAAGACCCAATCTAAAGACAAGAGAGAAGCACTTCATGTTCAAAAATGCAAATGAGGTAAAATTAATTAGATGGAAGCATTATACTATTCAAATACTAATAAGAAGAATACTGAAGTGTCTATGTTAGCATCACATAATCCAGACCATAAGATAAAGAGTATTATGAGATATAGTTAAAAGTTAATGGCAGAATTTAGATGGTATGCATGTGAGTATTCACTGTAGAATTCCTGCAGTGTTTCTAAATATTTGAACAGTCTTATAATATTTTGTTGACAAAATTTAACTTTACTCCATATTAAAAATGGTGTATAACAAGTGATATAGCAACAACAGAAGTAACAATGGTAAACTTTTGTCTAAACTAAGACTCAGAAACTTGGGTTCAAATCCCAAATCTTCTGAAATCTGCCTCATTGACCTTGAGCATGATAGCTCTTCCAAGAATCAGGTTTCCTATCTATATAATAAGGCATTTTTTCCAAGTGTGTTTTGGTGGCTTTCCATGAATGTAGTAAGATATTCCAGCTTTTAAGTGTTTGAGGAATAAACAAATGAGCATCATTATCCAATATCCTACCTTTTTCATCTTACAAAACATAAGTGAAGGTATTTTAAAATTGCTAGAGGAACCTCTAATTGTTGTTGCTCTTTTTTAAAAAAAGATTTTATTTATTTATTCATGAGAAACACACACAGAAAGAGAGAGAGAGAGAGAGAGAGGCAGAGACACACAGGGAGAGGGAGAAGCAGGCTCCATGCAGGGAACCCAATGCAGAACTCGATCCTAGGTCTCCAGGATCACGCCCTGGGGCAAAGGGAGCGCTAACCCATGAGCCACCTGGGCTGCCCTGTTGTTGCTTCTTTACCCATTCTTGATAACTGGGGGAAAAGTGGATTTTGATATAAATTATATCTTTATTATATAATAATATATAAATATAATAAATATCTTTATTATATAATTTCTTTATATGTATAATAATTTTCACTTGAGATCCAATGAGCAATTTAATGACATGATTCTCCTGATTTGGATACATATAGGAAGATGGGGTTACTGAACTTTCAACTTCTAATTTGGGCAATTGTGAGAAAATACAAACCTTCAAAATATAAATAAAGTGAAATGCCTTTCTGTTACTAACTTTCTCATCAGGGAGATGATTTTCCTTTCACAGTTTTACCAAAGAGTAACATATGTGAAACATTGTCAAATTCTAAGATATAAATCATATACTTTATTATTTATTCAGCATTTTTTAATTTTAAAGGTAATATATTCATTATAAACTATTAAGAAAACATAGAGGAGAAAATAAAAGTCACTTTTATTTTCACAAACTATGGTAATATTCTAGTGCATTTCTCATTAGGTTTTTTTTTATTAGTTCACTGGTATATAATCTTGTTTTAGAGAAAAGTAGCAGAATGTGTATGCAAATTTATGAATATTGAGGACCTTTGAATCATGGAAGACTGTCGATTTAATTTTAGATTTTGCTTTTTTTATCTTTTAATATTCATAGTCAAAGTCAAATTTGTCCACTGCAATAGATCACTTTCTCTAATTTATAAGCACATTTAACTGTGATCATCGACTGCCGTCTCTCATGCTTCTTAGGACAGACGGGAAGAATGCATCACTTAAGGAATCATGTGAAAGTAGAAAGTGGATTTGGAATTTAAAATAGCACACAGGATCATAAACAAATATCCTGTCTTCTAATAAAAGTAATATCTTGCCTGCAGTCATTAATTAAACAAATAATTTCAAATGCAGAGCTTTCTGGGAGCATTGAAGAAATGCAGTGCTAAAGTCTTTCAGGGCCGAAGTACATTTTGCAGTTGCATCAGCTGTTGGGGCTTTTGACATTTGTTCCAATTTTGGCTAGCTCACAGGGGAACTTTAATGGCTCTCCACCTATGGGTAGGCTTTAAGAGACCTCTACACGGTAGACTCTTTTCCCTCCTTTAGGTGACCTCCATCAGGGTGAAAAAAAAAAAAGTCCTGGATTTACAAACCGGAGAAGCCCTTCGAAATGTTTATAGCACCAAGAATATGTGGAGTATGGGAGCAACCTTTAGCTGGGCTATGAAAGGCTTATAGCCAGGCTATTTAATATGTTAGCCCTGGGCTCAGTAGGAGTTAATGTTCACCAGGCAGAAAAAAATACATTGTTAAATTTTACACCCTCATATGCTATCAAAACCTTGGTATGTGTGATACTGAGACTTTTGCTTGCAATGGTACTGTGCTTCTAGTGTATAATGCAGTCTGACGCTATTCTGCAGTGAGTTGGAAACTGCAAGAGTATCGAGGAGGACAGTAAATCCATAAAGATTTGCATTAAAGCCCATTTCTTTCATGTTGGGAGAATATTGGTTATTAGAGAAGGAAGTGGGATTTTTCCCTACATGTACCAAGCAGCAGCTTTTCCTACAAGCCCGCATTTTGTTTTGCAGGCCTGGTACTCAATAGGGAAATTCCCTGAAGGCAAGATCCTGGAAATGTACAAGCAAGTGTCTCTCATAAGTTACTTATTGAAACAGGAGTTCTGCTGGTACCATTTTCTCTCTCTCTCTCTCTCTCTCTCTTTTTTTTTTTCTCTCCTATTACTTTACTACCTGTCAGTTTTACTGTTGTCAGGGAACTCAGTCTAAACACTATGGCTTTAATAACTTTTAAGTCATCATAGCTTCAGTGATAAGTGGTTTGTGAGCATTTGAAAAAAATAATACAGAGCAATTTTTAGGTAAAAATAAAAGAGTAACATTTGCATAGGCACTTTGCTTTATTTTATCTATTTATTTTTTAAATTTATTTTTGCTTTTTGAAGTTGACCTGAATTTTTGTCCTTTGAAGAGTTAGCATCAAGTTACAGTACAAATGATGTTATGTTGAACAATATCTTGTGGCATAAATCATTTTTTGCTGTTTTATTAATAAGAATAATGAGTCTACGATTTCTTAAAATTGGATACCAAAAACTGTAGAGCATATAATAATATTAACAAAATCCTGACAAAGTAGAATCAATAATAATCACAGGAGAACAATGTTTGTCAGTAATTTGGCATTTAGGAGGCAAGATTTACATATATGTCTCATATATGTAAAATATGTGCATCTACTCACAGAAACATATACATATCTACATAATACATTAAAAGCTAATTGCTAAAGCTTTTTATTTTGAGGAGGTCCCAAAAGTTTATTTTTGCTTTTGTTTGCCTTGCATCAGAGAAGGGAACCTCTATCTAGTAAGAAGTTGCTACGGCCAGTGTCAAAGTGGTTACTGCCTATTTCTCTTCTAGGAATTTAATGGCTTCCTGTTTTATATTTAGGTCTTTAAAACTGTTTGAATTTATTTTTGTATATCGTGTAGGAGAGTGGTCCAATCTCATTCTTTTGCATGTTGCTGTCCATTTTTCCCAACATGTTACTTGTTGAAGAGACTACCTTTTCCCTTTGGATATTCTTTCCTGCCTTGCCAAAGATTAATTGATCATATAGTTGTAGGTTCATTTTTGGATATTTTATTTCATTCCATTGATCTATTTATGTGTTTTTGTGTATACACCAAACTGTTTTGATCACTACAGCTTTGTAATATAATGTGAAATCCAGAATTGTGATGCGTCCAGCTTTGCTTTTCTTTTTCAAGATTGCTTTGTCTTTCCAGGATCTTTAGTGGTTCGACACAAAATTTAGGATTGTTCTAGTTCTATGAAAAATTCTGTTGGTATTTTGATAGGAATTGCATGAAATCCGTAGCTTGCTTTGGGTAGTATAGACATCTTAACAATATTTGTTCTTCTAATCCATGTGCCTTTCCATTGCTTTGTGTCATCTCTAATTTCTTTCATTAGTGTTTTATAGTTTTCAGGATAGTCTTTCATCTCTTTGGTTAGGTTGATTTCTAGATATCTTGTGGTTATTAGTGCAGTTGTAAATAGGATTGATTCCTTAATTTCTCTTTCTGCTGCTTCACTATTGAACCATTATTGAAATGTAAGATTTCCCTAGGTTGATTTCAAGGGATATATATATATATATATATATATATATATATATATATAGTTAGTTAGTTAGTTAGTTAGTTAGTTAGTTAATTAGTTAGACAGTTAGGTAGTCAGTGCCAGATTCCCAACAAGAAAATATGGTGTCAGGATGGCTAAGACAAAACAGCGTTAACATCCTGTTTTGCAGCTTAGGAAGGATGGCACTCCCATTCTGTTTTGCAGCCTTTGAAGAAATGACTTTTGCAAAACATCCTAACGTGAAACAACCACAAAGCATTAGTTACTATCATGAGCTGGGGCAGTTAAGACATAAGTCTACAGATGTTGGCCCAAAAAGACAATCAGCATGTAAACATTAACCTAATAGGTAGGCAGACATATAATCAAAGCCCTGATTGGCATGACTCTGCACACCCCCATTGCTTAAGATAGCTTCACAAAAGAGCTCATAAAAATCCCTAAACTTAGAGAGTTCAATGGAGTATAAGTTTATACTTATAATCACTAAATTGTACACCTGAAACTAAGATTACACTGTATGTTAACTACCTGAAGTTAAATAAAAACTTTAAAAAAAGAGTTACATGTTAAATGTGACCATCTAGTCAGTGGTATCAAGCCAACTATAAACTGGAACCACTTCAAGGAAGAGTAAAACAAAATATCCAAACTAATGTCCACTTCGAAAGATTTTGATGCCATTGTTCTGGTGGTGCTCATGCATCAGAATTTTCAAAGCTCCCAGGCGACTCCTGTATAGACTCAGGGTTATAAAACACAATACTATGATAGGTTATTTTATCTTTAGATAACCTTGTTGTTTTCTCATTATCTTGTCTTCCCCTCCCTATGCTTTGTTTTGTCCTTTACTCTTTTCTTTTCCTTCCTTTCTTTTAGGAAATGTATGGTGTTTATTTTTGTTGTTGTTGTTGCTGGCCTTGGTAGGGCAGAATGAGGACAGCAGGGGAGCCAGAGGGAAGAATGATGTCAGACCCGTGACATCTCTACTGTCATCATACTCTTTGCAATTCGATTTATCTTGTCAGTTCAAAGATTTTGCATGGATAATGTTTAAATTTCCATCTAGAAGATGGTGGGTTTAACTTTTTTGATTACAGCAGAAAAAGCGGGTATATGTCATCAGGAGCTGTGATGAAGTGGTACGTTCTTGAAACAGGTGTGTCATGCCTGTCAGAGTCCAGACAGGCTTCTCCAGCTCATCGTGCTTCCAGGGCCATGGCTGGGGCGGTGTGCAGAGGAGCCATGCACCTGAGAGAACATTCCAAGGAACTGCAAATTGTCTAATTGAAGAGAGGATTGAATACATCAACTCTGCACAGCTAAACACCCATCTAGGCAGTTTATTCCTTGATGGCCACCATACAGGTTGAGAATGGAAACTGTCTACACTGTTACCACACCCATGTCATTGGCTAAACATCTGCCTGCAGATAACTATTTATTTAAAAAAAAAATCATCCGAAACACCTCTACCTACTTCAAAAGATTTAAACATTTTATTCCCTCAGCCTTGAATATTAGTTGTAGATTGTCTCAGAAGTGAGCTGCACAAATTCCACATACTATTAGTAGGATTGAAAGCATAGTGGCAACTTTCTTTTCTTTCTTTCTTTCTTTCTTTCTTTCTTTCTTTCTTTTTCTTTCTTTCTTTCTACCCGTAAAATATATAGATGTTTTCTGCCTCATAATTTAAAATTTTTCCTTCCAGAGCTCTCACCAGACTCTTTCCCTATCTTCCTGCTGAATAAGGTGAATCCATTCTCCTGTTTAGAATGGTTATAATTTGTAAAAAAAAAAAAAAAAGTGTGTGTGTGTGTGTGTGTGTGTGTGTGAAAGAGAGAGACAGAGAGGAATGCTGACAACTGCAAGTGTCAGAGAACTCTGTTGTCAGAGGGCTGGAAACCCTTTGGTTCTTGGATTTGGCAGGGAGAGTGAATCTCTTTCTCCATACCTCGAGGGTATCATCTGTTTAAGAAGTCAGCAAAGTGTTGGTTCTGTTGTGAATAGAAGGCTCTTATTCAGCCTGTCATCTTGGAGATCTCACATCCAGAAATGATACCTGCTCCCAGAAAGCATTCATTTGATATAAAGAAACTAATCTTCTATAAATATATTTTAATTCATAATAATTCAATTACGTGACATACAAACACAAGGCTGAGCAGAAAAGCAACTGACCTTGCAATACATTTAAAGGCAAACAATGCGACAAAGCATATGACTGGGGTAGATACATGTGATATATATGCTGAACACATCAAAGTCAGTATTTGTAATGCGACAACTTAAATATTCGGCTAATAAATTTATCACTCTCAAAAACATGGTGTCACGAAACAAGATAATAATTTGCACCTGAAAAAGAGCTGAATATTTGTTCATTTTTCTTCCCAAATCTGCCCTGGCCTACTCTGTTCTGACCCATGCCCCTACTGAGGCTGTTCTCTATGGACCTATAAGGCCAGGCTCCCTTGCCCCTACTTAGAATTGACATTAGTTATATAGAAGGGCCGGCAGGAAATCAGGGAGCAGAGGAAGTGAATAATCAAGAAATGTATTCCCTTTTCCTCACTGTGAAGGGGTGGGGTGGTTGGATTCCATTATGAAGGTTGCAGCTGCTGGCAGGCAGCTCTGTCTTAGAGCTACAACAGTCTGCAGGTTCTAGTAACTGCTCTCTCCCACCGGATCTTCACAGCAAGGGGTAGGAACAGACTGCATGCATCCCCACACCTGTGGATTCCCCTAACTTTGCCAACCCCTCCACGTTGTTCCTTCATGGAACACTCTTCTGTCATCCCTTTTGAATGAGCTCCCAAATGATTGAAAATAAATGGTGAACGGCATGTTTTAATGAGTAGGGATGCATCACCAATTACTGGTTGAGCACCATTTACATATCTGACATTGGAGGTTATATAAGGAAGGTATTTTTTTTTTAAGATTTTATTTATTTATTCAGGAGAGACAAAGAGAGCAAGGCAGAAACATAGGCAGAGGGAGTAACAGGCTCCATATGAGGAGCCTGCTGCAGAACCCCATCCCAGGAATCATGACCAAAAATGTACATTTTTGTTAAGGAGTGTGATATTTGCTCCTCATATAAATAGGTGGACTTTTGGGTGTTTAATGGCAGTTTATTTTTGCTTGAGCCTTTAATTTCTGGGAGGTGACTTGATAGAGACCATATTGGCTATGGACTGAATGTTCATGTCCCCCTAAAAATCATGTTGCAACCAAGTCCACGATGCAATTATGTTTGGAGGTGGGGCTTTGGGAGGTGAGCAGGTCAGAGGACTTTGCCCTCATGAATGGCATTCATGCCCCAATAAAAGAGACCCAGAGAGCTTTTTCACCCTCTCCACCATGTGAGGACAGACAGAAAGAGAAGACAGCTGGCTGTCTGTGAGCCAGGGAGCAGGTCTTATAAGCCACCAAATCTGTTGCCATCTTGCTCTTGGACTTCCAGCTCAGAAATAAATGTTTGATTTAAGCTCTGTAGTCTGTGGTAGTTTGTTACAACAGCCTGAATGGACTCAGAAAGGGATGTTGCTAGTTCAGCAGTCTTAGCAAAAGTACATTTTATTCAAGACTCAAGGTGATGGAGAGATGTGAAAAACTTAAAGATAGAACCCAGTCTCATTATTAAAATTCCAGAGAAAATATGAATTCTTAATTATTTACTTTTACGTGTTAACTTTAAAGGATAATATCTGCCTCCATAAATAGTGAGTCTAAATGCTCATCATAGAAAAGAAATGGCTTTATTTTAGCTAATTTCTTTTCACTCTGTTGTAACTGCTTCGTTAACAGCATGGTATCTATTCAGGCTCAGTGAGAGATAATCTCTCCCCTTTCTTTCTTTCTTTCTTTCTTTCTTTCTTTCTTTCTTTCTTTCTTTCTTTCTTTCGTGGGGTGTGTGTGTGTGTGTGTGTGTGTGTGTGTTGTTAGCAAGGAGATAAAAAAAAAATCTTAGCAAAATACTAATATCTACCCCTATATCCATTCTGTGTAATTGAAGGAAAAGGTATTTTTCCTTTTGTATATTTTTAATCCATATTGGTTAAAACTCTTTGATTTACAGATTATAAAATTGAACTCCTACTACCTTAAGCAGACTAGATGATGACTGGTTCTCATAAATAAAAATTCTAGGGTTAGCTGTGGCTGCTAGCAGAATGAGAATATGGAGTTCAAATAATGTCACTTGCTCTCTCTTTTCCCTTTGGATTTCATTCTTTTTTGATGAAGAAGGGCAAACTCAACTCCACTCTACATTTTTCCTATGTGTTATGATCCCAGAGAATGAAAGTATCTTCTCTGATTCTTGTGCTAGCAATCTTTAAGGGCACAGGATCCAAATGGACAATTAGAGTCCACCTTATACCAACCATAATGTCCAGGAGAACACGTGTCTCTGATTGTCAAGGATTGGATCCCAATCACTGTCAGGGAGAGGGAAAAGGGGAGGTGAGAAGAATTTATAGAAGATAGAGGACAGGGATGATTTCTGTAGCTGGAGCAGAACTCAGAAGGGAGATTTTACAAACACTTCACTCATGCGGCAGCCTTTGCATTGATTGTGCTGCAATCTGTGTTAGAGGTGGAGCCCTGGCTGTTAGATATTTTCTTGGCAGCAGCTGCAGTGACATCCTAACATATCTAAGTCCAGATTCCCACACAGAAGAACCCAATGGATCACAAAAGAATAAATGAAATAAAACTCTCCAGTTTGCTCTAATGAAACCTTAGTGGGGCAGTTGGGTCAGAAGATCTCATATGCTTTAATCCATTATCTCTACTGTAAGTAGATCTCTTCCATTAATATCAAAGCCTGGGTGTTGACGCTTAGCAACCAGTCCACAACCTTTTTCCTTCTCTTTGGGAATCCTTAAGACCATCTCAGTCCAAAAAAGAGGTGTTAATACCAGCTAGATCTCAAAAGGGAAGAGGTGGGTATCTTGATCCTTTTATTCCCAGAACCTCCATTAGCTTGTGAGCACATTGATCAATATTTGTCCTTACCTAAAAATAACACAGTGGAAGAGACCAAATTAATTAATCCACAAATACCAGTTACAGAAAAGTCAGGGTCAAATTACTCACTGATGTCACATGTATCAAACTAAAAGATGCCTCTGTGGAATCATTTATGGAATAAAGAGATGATAAATTATTTTAGAGCATCATTTTGTTGCCAAATTACCACAATGAGTTTATCATGCTATTTTTATAAGAAACCCACTTAAAAGCACTAATACAAAAATATCAATTACCATATGCCAGGCAGTATGCCAAAGATTTGGAAATAATGGTGACCCAATGAAAGAAGTCCTTTTTTCTTTAAGGAGGCTGTATGTTAGTGTAGGAAGTGAACAATGTGAAAATATAGCAATAAATTATTAAAATAATTACAGACTATAGGAAAGACAGAATGAATATAAACAGAATACTGTTATAGACAAATGGCCATGTAGGAAAGACTCCTTTAAAGAGTGTAATAAGATAAAGTGTCTCAATAGAATGATTTTTCTGTTGAGATCTGAAGTTTAGGAAGTGGACCAAACAGAGTTCAGGGAAGAGTGGACAGCAATGCAGGCATAGGGTGAGAAGAGCTTGATCTGTTTGCGGATCTAGAATGATGTGTCATTAGAGCAAAATGTGTGAAATGGAGAGTTGCACAAGAATCATGAGACAATTCTGTGTTCATGGAGTGGAAGACTTAATATTGTTAAAATGTCATGCTGACCAAAATGATCTATAAATTCAATCTAATCCTTATCAAAATCTCAATGGCATTTTGTTACAGAAATAGAAAATAATATTCTAAAATTCAGCAGAAGCCACACAAGATGCTAAATAATCAAATCAATATTGAGAAAGAAGACAAAGCTAGAGAGATTACGTTTTCTGACTGCAAAGCTATAGTGATTGAAACAGTATGGTACTGGTATACAGGCCAGTGGAACAAAACAAAGCATTTAGAAATAAATCCATATATTTATGGCCAACTAATCTTTGACAAGGGTGCCAAGACTACACAATGGGGAAAGGATGTTCTCTTTAAAATGGTCTTGAGACAACTAGAGACCCACATGCAAAAGAGTAAAATTAGACCCTCATCTAACACCATATTCAAATATCAAGTCAAAATAGATTAAAGACTTTAAAATTAGAAAAAAAAACTATTAAATTCAGTGGAATCACATCAAACTAAAAAGCTCCTGCAAAGCAAAGGTAGCAATCAACAGAGTGAAAGGGCAACCTTGGCTGAGAAAATATTTGCAAACCTTACAACTGATGGGGGTTAATATCCTAAATATATAAGGAACTCCTAAAACTCAATAGAAAAAAAAAAGTAACCTTACTAAACAATGGGCTAGGGACCTAAATAGGTATATCTCTCAAGAAGACATGCAAATGGCCAACAGGTACGTGAAAAGATGTTCCACATCACTCATCATCAGGGAAATGTAAATCAAAACCACAATGAGATAGAACCTCACACCAGTCAGGATGGTTAATATCATGAAACCAAGAGATAACAAGTGTTAAAAGGATGTGGAAAAATTAGAATCTTCGCATATTGTTTGTAAGAATGCAAAATGGTATAGCCGCTATGGAAAACAGCACAGTCCTCAAAAATCACAAATAAAGCTACAATATGGGCAGCCCCAGTGGCGCAGCGGTTTGGTGCCGCCTGCAGCATGGTGTGATCCTGGGGACCTGGGGTCGAGTCCCACATCGGGTTCCCTGCGTGGAGCCTGCTTCTCCCTCTGCCTGTGTCTCTGCCTTTGTGTGTGTGTGTGTGTGTCTCTCATGAATAAATAAATAAAATCTTTAAAAACAATAAAGCTATAATATCATCTGAAATCTATCCCACTTCTGGGTTTTTATCCAAAATAACTGAAATTGAGATTTCAGAGAGATGTCAACTTTCCCATGTTCATTAAAACATCAATCACAATAATCAAGATGTGAAAAGAACGTAAATGTTCATGGATGGATGAATGGATAAAGAAAATGTGGTATATACATGGAATGGAATATTATTCAGTCTTAAACAAAAAGGAAATTCTGTTAATATATGACAATATGGCTGAACTGGAGGACAATATGCTAAATGAAATAAGCCAGTTACAGAAGGACAAATACTCCATAATTTTACTTATGAGGTATCTAAAATAGGCAAATCATAGAATCAAAGAGTTGGAATGGTGCTTCTAGGGGCTCCAGGGAGGGAGAATGAAGAGTTGCTAATCAATGTGCATAAAGTTTCACTTCAGTATGATGAATAAATTCTAGAGATCGGCCATATGGCAGTGTACCTACAGTTAACAATATTGTATTGTACACTTAAACATTTATGAAGAAAGTAGACCTCAGGTTAAGTACTGTTACCACAATAAAACTAAATTTAAAAATTGGTCATTAGAAGGCAGATTAAACAGCATAATATAGGACATTTTAAAGAGTTTGACTTTATACTGACTGAGTGGATTTCCTGTCTTAGGCAATGAGACACCCTTGATTTAGTGAACTATCAGATCCAATCTTGGACTTTTCCTTGGAGAAGGGAATATGCAGATGACCGAACATTTCCATTGCTTTATGTGCCCCAAACTGAATCTATGTATCAACCAAGCCATCACCCTTCTTCTACTGCTTCCCCACCTTCTCTATGTTCTATTCTGGTTCAGACTATTAGGTAGATTGCATTATTGTCCTCAAGTATTTTTTTGCCCCTTTCTGTGACAGTATTAAACTCCCCATTTCATTGATGCCATACTTGGCTATGTGACTTGCTTCATCCAATAAAATGATAGAAGAAGAACCAATATATGCTACTTCCAAGGAGAAGCATTAAGAGCCAACTAGTATTACCATTGTTTTTTATGCCTCTGTTACAAGAGTGGCACATTCCCTGTTGGAGTTACTCCTTCACCTTTGCTCCCAGAATGACAATACAATGGAACAAAGCTAGAGCTTTCCTGCAGCTGACATGTAACAGGAAGGAGAAATAATCTTTTGCTGTTGTAAGCTCTGAAAATTTTATTAGACAGTACAATGTAGCATGAACTGATGAAGTACATGAACTGACGCATACATAAATTATTAGCTTAGGGAGGGTATTACCATAAAGGAATAACAACCCCCAAACCCTAAACCATGTGGCATCTCATGTTGAGAGGATGTTGAGCAATAAGGAAAATATTTTCAGATGCTGGAAAGATACTGTCTCACATCAGACAGTGGCAAAACTCTGGAAGAGCTGTTTCCTGTACCTTCAGCTGAGATGCCTGTGAAGACATCAGCATCTCTGTGTAGAAGTCTGACTGAAAATGCAGACTTGGAAACTAGTTATGAAGAACCTCAAAAAAAAAACTATAATTGGGACTATTCTATTAAAATAAATAGGATGAGGGAGGGGCCATGGTCTTCAAAAGTGTCAGTCTTATAAAAGGCAAAGAAAAAGTGGTAGAAATGTTTCAGATAAAAGAAATGAGAGGCATAGTAGTAAATGCAATGCTTGACCTTGGACTAGATGCTGTGCTGGAGAAAGAGAAAACACTATAAGGGGCATTACTAAATGACAAAGTAGAATAAGGACTGTCCCTTTCATATCAGTGAGATCACTGGAGGGAAAGGGTCTGGACTGGGGGTAGTTTCTGTGCTTCAGACAGCATTCAGCATTGAAAAGATCACTTCCAGGTTTTCTGGTTGATCAAACCCTTGCATTTCTTTTGTGGGAACACCAGGGTGAATGCTAGAGTGGGAAAAGATGAAAGAGGAAGTGGAAAATTCTAGTTATTTTTAGGCATGAGGAAGAAGGCTTCCTCTGTTTCTAGTGATAGAGCCTATATTGCACAAAATGTTTACAGTGGCTATATTAGGGGAGGGAAATGGCTCCACTGCTCTCTATGTGGTTGACCAGTTGTCCTAGAAGAACATACTAGGTAAGTATGTTCATTTCTTCTATCATCACTTTATTTCAGCAACACCTGGAAAGAAGCTATCTTGAGGACTTCTATATCTGTCTTATTTTTAACAGTATCTAAAAGCACGCATTTGTAGGATGCCTGGGTATCTCAGTTGATTAAGCATCTTTCTTCTGCTTGGGTCATGATCTCAGGATCCTGGGATCAAGCTCTGTGTTGGGTTCCCTACTCAGTGGGGAGTCTGCTTCTCCTTTTCCCTTTCCCCCTGCTCATGTTCTCTCTCTCTTTCAAATAAATAAATAAATAAATAAATAAATAAATAAATAAATAAAATCTTTAAAAAGTTAAAAAAATAAAAGCACACATTTGTGATTGTTCTATTAAAAATTACTTCCTCCCTTTATCTTTAGCTCATGCAAATCTTCTTTTCCTATCTGTTCTTTCTTTTTCTTTTGAGAATTTAGTTGTTACCTACAACATTAATTAGCATTATATTCACTCAATGAATATACTAATTCTTCTCTATCTCACAGTTGTTGAAGGGCTACTATATAGTCACTTGAAATAGGTATTACTTATCATCAAGAACTTATGGATTGATGAATGAAGACTTGAAAAAGGTAAGACAATGATAGACATATGGTAATGATAGACATATTATTATTAATATATAATTATATATATAAAACTCCAGAGTTATGGGAAGATGTATGAAGAAATAAAAATAAATAATAGACCAGATGATTATAATGTAAGGCGAAGAAGATAAAACCTAACATTTATCAAAGTATAAAAACCATTTTTTGTGTAAAATTTAAATATTGAGCTGATAGCACCAAATGCTTTCTCAGAGAACACATATTAGTTTTGATACAATTATGCTTAAAATGATTATAGTCACAAAAAGAGCCAAAACAATGTGAACAGCAAGCCCAGTAGGTCAAAATGTCAGGATTAAAAAAAGAGTCAAAAGTTCTATAGTAATAAGTACCTGAGAAACATAAATTTTTAAAGTGACTGTAGAATAAGGAAAACATTTTATAAACTAAAAAATAACAGAAATATAAGCAAACGGTATCAGAACTTAAATTTTTAAAAAAACTGCTTAACGATGGTTTTAAGGATAATTTCTTTCAAACCATCAAAGAAAATAAATACTTATACTCAGAACTCTTCAAAAAATAGAAATAAAGGAAATGTTTTACTGTATTTTAGTAAGTGAGCATAACCATGACACCATATTCAATTGAAAAGAATAGAATATAAAAGTTAAGTCAGCTTTGCTTGTTGGTATAGATGCAGAATATTTTTAAACAATAGAAATTAATCATTTAAGAAGAATATTGTTAATTAAAAAGTGCTGTTCCTGCCAGTAATGTAAGATTGATATAATATTAAAATGTAACATAAATAAAGTTGGAAAAATAGTTTTCATCTCTAACCAGAAGATCAACAGGGGCAGGGTCTGTTTCGCTCTCATTCACTGGTATAAGCCCAGTGTCATCACATAATAAGTGGCAATAAATAAATAAATAAATAATGAGATAATCTCAGATGTAAATGGAACTTTGACAGTATTCAAAATCCATTCTTGATATATTCAGAAGGTTACCTCCCCATATTATAAATTCTGCTTATATAAATTCAACAGCCAGTCTCATATTCAATGATGAAATCTTGAAGACACTCAAATCAAGAATAAAGTGTGAATGCCATCATTACCAATACCTTTTAACATTGGCTTAGAGATAATATCATAGTAAAGATAATAAGAGTGAAAATACAGATCATTTTTTATAGAGCAATTTGTTACCTAGAAAATCTAAGAGTAAAATAAAAACCTAGTAAAACTAATAGGAGGTTTTAGTAATGTGGTCTAATAGATTTGGGTACGGATATCAAAAACTTTTCCATATGTTAGAGTTAGAAAATTTTATAGAACACAACTGACCATATGCTAAGGATGTATGAGAAAATCCTATTCAGCTTTACAGATGGGTATGATTTAGGAAATATAAAAAAGAGCCATAAAATAACACGTAAATTGGTGCTAAACGTGGGGTTCTACAAACCCCTAAAATATCTGGAATTGGCTGCATGGTGGGTGGTGAGGAAAATGATATTCAGGCTGGAAAGATGGTGAATCATTGCAAAATATTTGGGAGGCAGATCTTTAGATTACCTAAGATATTTGTGCTCATGGGGAAAGATCGGAAAATAACTAATTGTGGGTTTCAGTTGCTATTAGCAGTCTTTGGCAGGGTATCACAAGAAAGAGAGAAGCCCTAGAAAGAGCTGGCTAGTTTGCAAGACAAATGAAAAAGGAAAAGAAAAATGCCAGAAATTGGGGGTCTTGCAATGTTGAAAAGAACAATGGCTTATAAGTCCCAACCAGCAGCAGATAGTAAGATGGGTCTTTGAAATATAAAGGCTCCTTATACTTTAGCTTTATGCTCACGGTGTGTACCTAACAGTGGGTAAGGGTTTTCCTACATTCAGCATACCTTCTATTAAGTTCAGAGAGAAAGAAATGGGGGTAGAAATGCAAAGAAATGTCATGTGGAAAACGTATTGTCGTGAAAGGAAGCATCGCCTAAGCAACTGAATGGAATTAAATCCATAAGACCTGGCAGCCGGGGTGGCTCAGAGGTTTAAGTGCCGCCTTCAGCCAGGGTGTTATCTTGGAGTCCCAGGATCTAGTCCCGCCTCAGGCTCCCTGCATGGAGCCTGCTTCTCCCTCTGCCTGTGTCTCTTCCTCTCTCTATGTGTCTCTCATGAATAAATAAATAAATAAATAAATAAATAAATAAATAAATATAAATCCATAAGATCTTACTATCTTTTGCTACATGTCATGTTCTTAAGTATTCTGTGAAGGAGTTCTCATATTCAAGTGAGTAGGACATTGGTGATTTAGACAGAGTTTAACATAATTCTCTGAACTACTTATTAATGAGCTTCATAAATCTCCAAGAAGGGACCATGGAAGTAGTGTTTCCCCAAGTCCATGTTCCCAAAATGTTCTATACCTTTGTTCCATTAACAAAACAACTATTAACATCCCTTAGAACATTCTTTCGTTGACCACGGCTCGGAGAACTTTAGAAGAAACTAAGAAAGAGATCATTGATTAGATTAAAATAGCTACTTAAATAAATATAAATATACTAAAGAGAGAATGTGAAAATAAATGAGACAAAATCCATTTTCACATGGCTGAGAAAGCTCTTTGCAAATCAGCCCTCCTGCACATCACAACTATAAACTCTGGGCAAGATACAAAACAACTCTCTGAAGACACTGGAGAATGAGTTAATATGTGGATTTAATGCCAGTAAAGTTATAGATGATCTGAATAACATTATCAACCACTTTGACCTAATTGACATTTATGATACCCTACTCTCCACAAAAATGTACAGTTTTTTCACATGCATGTGATCAATTACCATGATAGCTATGAAGTAAACTGTAATAAATTTAAAAGGGTTGAAATCAGATGGTCTATACTTTGACAATGGTGGAACTAAAATAAAAATCAGTTACAATAAAACAACTAGGAAAACCTCAAATATAGTAATTGAACAAAAATAATTAGAAAATATTTTAGACTAAATGATAGTGTAAATACAAGGCATCAAATGCCCACATATGATGGACTAAGACCCTTTTGGATGACTGTTGGCTGCCGAGAACCCAGACGTAATACAAACAAGCTACATCTAAGGTATTGGGGAGTGATTAGAAACAGGCAGACTTTTGGTGGGAAATTCACATGTGGGAGAGAACAAATGGAGAACTATACAATATGAATCTTTGCTTCCCAGCTTTTAGCATGAGATTAAATTCAACTGGCAGGATGTGAATAGAGACCACACATGGAAAAACCCAGTTTTTCTTGCCTGGAGAACCAGAAAGCCAAAGCTGCCAAGTTGTCAACTCTAAAGAGAGTGGGGGGAACTGCCAAGGAAGAGAGCCAATTAAAATGGGCAAAAGATTTTGAATGGACACTTCTCAAGAGAGGACATACAAGCAGTCTTTAAGCATATCTAAAGACTCAACATCAAGAATTACCAGAGAATGTGAAGTAAAGCCACAGTGAGATATCACTACATTACCCATTAAGGGAGCTGAAATTTAAAAAGCCTGACAATACCAAGTATGGGTAAGGATATAGTTACTGAAATTCTCTGAGCATTGTTTGAGGGGAAGCCCGAATGGTATATCTATACCCTAAAATATCGTTCAGCAGTAAACAGGAAACAACATGCATGTTATGTTCATGTTGTTATGCATGAAACAACACAATGAATCTTAAAAACATGCTAAATTCACAAGTTGATGGCAGTAAATCCTACCTACAGTATGATTCCATTGATACAAAATTCTGGAAATGGCAAAACTCTCAAGACAGAAAGCAGATCACTGGTCACCTGGGCTCTAACTGGAGAGAGTAGGACATGAGTGGGCCCGAGGAAACACTCAGAGTGGGAGACCGTTCTCTGTCTTCAGATCTTGGTCCATTAATTAGGTACAAAGAACTCATCGCCTTCCCTTGAGCATAGTTTTTTTTTTTTTTTATTTCTTCCTCAGTTCAAATTTTCTTCTTTAAGTGATGAAATCCCCCTCTTTGTCCTTGAAGGCTCACCTTAGAATACGATTTCTGCTGTAAACACGTCTGGTCAATTGGTGGTTCCGTTCCTCATCAAAATTCTTTGTATCAAATATTTAGCACGTTGAGAAATATTAAAATATTTGCTTTTATGTTGTCCCTTTTAATAAACTGCTGCCCCTTAAAAAAATGGTCCATGCCTTAGTTTTGAACCTTTGCTAGCATTCAGTTAAAATCCCCAACAAATAGAACAGATAGAATACATGTATTTTATGCTGCAATTTCTGATTTCCTAATGTTGCAATTTCTGATTTCCTAATGAACAATTTTCAGCGAAGGAATTTCAATTTTTTCGCTTTTTTCTTTTTAAGAAGATTCCATCAAATTGTGTCTTCTAGCCTTCACTTTTACCATGTTTATTCATGCCTCTTTTTTTGTTACTTTGTTATTTTGTTTGTTTGCTAATAGACTCTCAAAAACTTCTTTTTAAATGGTGCATTCAGAGCTGATATATATATATATTCATATATATATATTCACATATATACATATTCATTCCTCCACTCATCCTTGGGAATAAACATTCCTTAACATCCTGAGAGAATCTTTGTTAAATTTCCCTATGTAGTTTGTGTGGCAGGTTGTCGCTAAGAGACATGATTTATTTTTCTATGTTAGCTCCTCTTATTCTGTGTCCTACAGTATACAGTGTAGTGTATAGTCCCTACTGCTTGAAATTACCACACATAATTTTGTGTAGTATCATTACATTTCTCTACAAACAATGCTTTATCCCAGTTTTTCTAAAGCTTTCTCATAATATACACATTTCCTTAATTTTAATTCCTTCTGGACCTTCTCTAGTCCCTTCATATCAGTAGGCATAGCTGGCTGAATGGCCTGTAATTCACTTTGGCCAGGGTTGATATGGTGAAATAATTACACACCACAATTTTGTGAATATATCTCAATAATCAGGCTAGCTTCCTTCATAACAGCACTATTTTGGGGAAATTCTCCGTAGTAGAGTTTCTGGTTGATGATAATTAGACTAGCATTAAATAGGACTGGGAAATTTCATAAAACCTTCATAGATTAAGAAAGACTAGAAACTCATTTGAGATTAAAAGGCAAATGGAGATGGTACATGCAGTCAGAAACTCTGACTCATCCTTCTCAGTGCACCTTCATTTAGAGGAGACTCTTTCCCCCATTTTCCAGTTATCAGCTTAGAAAATCTACTACCTATTTGCTAGATGAGGCATGGAGGGTAGTAGAAATTGCCAAATGGGAATGAACAACTTTCTCCAAGCCATAGAGTAAAGAGGAGAGTTAAATTTGAATTCAAGTCTGCCTGATATCAAAACTACTGTTCTTTCTGAGATACCATGCTGCCTTTCTGTGAAAATCTTTTATAAATGTCATGAACATTTCCAAACACACACAGAAGTAGGGAAAATGGTATAACGAGAAGCAAGACTATCAAGCAGATTTTACATTTATCAAATTATGCTACCTTTGCCTCACTTATTCCTTTGTATTGTTTCCTCTTGTCATTTGCTTAAAAGATTTGCCTTTTAAAATTTTTTTTAAATTTGCTTTTGAAGCAAATCTCAGATGTCATGTCTTTTTACTCCTGTATATATTTTTTACTCCCATATATTTTTGGATGCTTCTTAGAAAAACACAATTTTTCTTATAGAAGACTGCCTGTATTTTACCTGACAAAGGTAACAATCATTATCTGGTATGAGTTATATCACAAATATCTGCAAAAGTTATTCAAACTTGGTATTTGGTAAAAGTTTGCACATTGTATTTACTTGCTATGACACCTAAGACTTTTAAAATCTAGAGTGGTCCCCCTCTACTCCCTTCTTTCCACATACTTATTTTCTATGCCAATGACTTGCAGCAGGAAATAGGCGGTGGTTCTGCAGATTGTCTCTGTTTCTCATTTTTCCCTCTCCTTCCTTTTGTTATAATTTAGCTTGCTGCTTTATTCCCTTCCACTATATTTACTGTGTGTGTGTGTGTGTGTGTGTGTGTGCGCGCGCGCGCGCGCACGCACACACACACACACACCTATAAATTCCTATAGGCTCTAGGGGCTTGATTAGTTTCAAGTTCAGGTACAACCTTTGTGTTTCTTCCAAAAATCCATCATAAGCAGTTGCTATGTGTTTCACACCGTCTGGTTGTCCCATTTTTAGAGATGCCGAGTTTGATAATTTTCAGGTGCTGAAATTTTGATCTTTTCACTGCCAAATTTCTCATCCATGTTCTTATCTCACTGAGCACTACTCCACAACTGAATTAATTTGTTAGGTGATGCAAAGTGGTGATTTTCTAATTTTGTCATTCCTTGCACATTTATTAGCTCCATTCCTTCTGTAAAGGAGAAACTCATCCTATCAAAGAGCCTAGTTTAGGTATTGTGAATTAGAATGTATATGGGAGGTCAGGACAAATGCTTACTTTTTTCCCATTCATTCACAATTTTCAATATTCAGTGTAAGGAGTCAGTGCCCTAGATATTTCATATCTTCCCCCTCCATCCCTCTCTCTCATATCATTGTGAACTTATAGGATTTTACATATTCAATATATTTAAATCAATTATTCTTTTTTTGATGCTAAAATTGTTCCATCCTTGGCTCTTGGCTGATGAGAAATCTTTATGTTGCCTTCTTTGTCCTGAATTCAGGCTCAACCCTATCTGTCTTTGATCACTTTCTTGTTTTCTGACACAAGACATTCTGAGTTCATCATGTATATTTCCTACTTTATCACCAGAATTAGCCACCACCCTAAGAAGCCCTAGTCATTTTAATGGAGTAAGACATTTAGAGAACACAACCTGTGCACTAGGAGTGCTCATAGCTATTGGATTATCACTGATTGTGGACATTTTTTTAGAAGGCAGAGCTAGTAGATAGATATTTTAAATTAAACATGAATCTATATAAATATTTTTTACATGCAGAAGTTTACTTAACTTGTTTGATTTTATACCTATGTTTTTAGCTTAGACTAAAATACTTGTTCCTAACATTAGTATAGTTTTTTTTATTTGCATCATCTGAAAATATACACAAAATGGTTCTAAAAGTAACAGATATTACCAGTAACAAACAGACCCATGAATATTTTTAGATATATTTACAACTCTCTTTGTCTTTGACTGTCTTCCTATGTGTACATGTATGGAGGTACAGTCCACATCCTGTGTTCTATAGTCACTTGATGGCTGTCCACAAACTGTATAACACTATATATTCAGAGAAGTCTGGCAGTATCTCTAATTTAGAGCTCTCCTTCACAAAATAGGTTGCTATTTTTATTAGGTGACTATTTAATTGCTCTTTGTACCTATATTTTAAAGGAATTTTCAACTATTCCTGTTGTTCTTTTTTCCCATATAAATATTATAATCTATTTTCATATCTTAAAAAGGGTATTGTTATTTTGTTGGAGTCACAATAAATTTATACAACTTCATAAAACTGAGATCCTAAAGATATAAATCTTCCTGTGTAAAAATAAGTTGTATTTTTGCACTTGTTCAAATCTATCCATGCAACTTTCAGAAATATTTTAACATTTTCTTTAAATTTTAAACATGTTTTAAAATTTATGCTTGAACATTTTATCCTTTTGTGTTATTAAATAAATTTCCTTCTGTTATATCTTCTAATTGGTCATGTGTTACAGGTATGATAACTATTTCGGTGACATTTTTACATGCTGCTCTAAGTAAATCCTCTTATTAGTCAAAATGTATTTTTTTCATAATGAGCTACTAGATTCTATTTGTTAATCAGCTTAAATTTTTTGCATCAATACATATGTCAATGTGTTGGTTTATAATTTTCTTTTATGCACAACTATTAAGAGGACATATTAATTGTGAGCAGGTGCAATTGACTCCAGGGATAAAATAATGGCAGTTACGGTATTTGTAAATCCAATGATACATTTTGACATTTGAATCATCTGAAGGAAAAATATCATATGATTATTTCCATAGATAAAAGATATTTGACAAAATTCAAATGTCTCTTCCTTAAGTCTAGCTAGTAAACCAGAATCTTAGGAAGCTATATATTTCACGTTTTCTCTTTGAGCGAGTATATTTGGGTGACTCACAGAATACAATTACTCTTAAATTCTTAATGTTCTTTCTATTTTATTTTTTAACTATTTTATTTATTCATTTGAGAGAGATAGGGAGCACGAGCAGGGGGAGGTCAGAGGGAGAAGGACAAGAAGACTCCTCGGGGAGTGCAGAACCTGATGCGGGGCTGGATCTCAGGCCTGGAATCATAACCTGAGCTGAAGGCAGACGCTTCACTAACTGAGCCACCCAGGTGCCCTTTAATGCTTATTTTAGACCACCTCCCACATTCCAGAAGCAATTCTTCTTGGCAATGGATATATTTTTTTTTAATGAAAACACTTAGCGGCCTTTCTCTCTAAACTTTTAGTGCTTTTGTTAGGGAGATAATTACCATTGAGAAAATTCAGATTAAGTGGCTGATCCCTGAACATAGATCTTTAGGCAAGTTTTACAGTGAAGTTGTTGATTTCATTAGCCATCTGAGTTTACTTTTACAATATAGTATTATCTGTAAAGGAACAAGACAATGAAGATGGCAAGAAGAAAGAAATTAAAATGGTTAAGTATAAGACAAAATGTTAAAAGGTTGAGATTGTGCATCCTATGAAATATGCCAATAAATTATTAGAATTTTTATTGTCATGAAGTTTAATTCAAAGGTAATATTTTCTTTTCTTAAAGAGATAACTTTTTTTAATGGTAGAAAATCATGGTTTGTTGGGAAGATTTTGAAGGAGCCTTTAGAGGAAGGTGACAAAATAAAAGACTTCAGTGGCCTGTGGGAAGGCAGAATTTGTCCTGAAACTTAATTTTGAACACAATAGTGTCCTGGACAAACTGTCACTCAGTTCTCAAGGTGGATTTTTTTTTTTTTTTAAGACAGAGACAGAGAGAAAACAAAAGCTGGGGGAGGGGCAGCGGGAGAGGGAAAAGCAGACTCCTCCTTGAGCTGGGAGCCTGATGTGGGGCTCCATACCAGAATCCTGGTATCATGACCTGAGCTGATGGCAGACACTTAAGAGTCTGACCCACTCAGGTGCCCCTCTCAAGGTGGGATTTAAATAACTCCACTGTTTTCTAAGAGCTCCTGCTCTGACCACTCTGTTCTACAGAAATACAACTGCATTGATTCCCTTCCAGAGCATTTCCTTTCAAACTTCCTTTGTGAGTATTATGTTGTCCTGTATGAGACCTGTCTTCCTCACCAAAATAATGGATCCTGTAAGTATATAATCTAAATTGACAAATTTAACTTGACTTCCAGAGACCAAACTAAAATGTGAGTTCTGCCCTATGTGAATATAACATATAATTTCAAAAAATAAGTAAGACTTCTTGACAGGGGAAAAGAGAGACATTCCCCTAAATTAAGTAAAGGTTAGCTTTAAAAGTCAGTTATTATGATACAAAGACTAGAATGAATATTTTCTTCTTTTTAGTATTTCAGAGATATTTAATAGATATAAATGAAAGCAAATGTCAATATCTAGTTAGTTAATCTCTTCAGGACAAGGTATTTGAACCCAGATATCTGATAACTGAGCATTTAAAGGAAAGCCTAGAAATGTTCAGTGGAGTGAGAAAGTGGACAGGAAAAGAAAGAAGAGAACCCTCATGGTAAGAAACTTACCACAAATTTAATGGCTTAAAACAACGTTCTTTATGACAATTTCCATGCGTATGGAATCCAGACAAGGCTTATTTGGGTACTTTGCTCAGGGACTCACAGGCTGAATTCCAAGTGTCTGTAGGACTATGTCTTCATTTGGAGCTCAGAGTCTTCTTCCAAGCTCATTGAGGTTGTTGACAGACTTCTCAGTTCCTTGCAGTTTCAAGACTGAGGCCCTCCCTATAGGCAATTCACAATATGGCCATTTACTGCTTCAAGGCCGATGGGATAGTGTCTCTCCAGGAAGAGCTTCCATTTGAGAAGTCAGACCGTCCATTATAATCTCTTATTTGGCTAACTCAAAAGCAATTTATTTGGGAACTTAACTGTTGCTGTATAATATAATGGAATCCTAAGAGTGACATCCATCCTATTCACTGTTCCTACCCTCATTCAACTGGAGAGGATCATACAGGGTTACACAGGGGTGGGAGTTTCCCCATCCCAAGGGCTTATCTCAGACTTGTTTTACATTTACAATATTTACTCATGTTACTAATGTCATTGTCTATATTTCTAGTCTTTCATTATATGAATTTATATAATTTTTAAATCTAATCTCTTAGTGATGAACATCCCCCCAAACATTGGCTATTATAAATAAAGGTACTATGAATATTCTTATGCAATTTTTTTGGTGGACAAATGTTTTCATTGATCTTGGATAATTACCTAGAAGTTAAAGTGGTGGGCCATAAGAAAGATCTAACTTCTTTATAAAAAAAAAAAAAACATTTTGCAAAAGTGGTTTTACTACTTTATACTTATAAAAGCAACCATGGAGAGTTGTGGATCATTGTATATTTTTAACAATATTTAGAATTCTCAGTTTTAGTTATTTACTCATTTATCTTCATTTCAGCTGCTCAAATACAAAGAATAGTATCATACTACAGTTTCAATTTGCATTTTCCTAATGACTAACAATTTTTGGTGATGTACTTTTTCAGGAGGTTGGTGGTCATTCCCTTAAGAAACATGTGTTCAAGTCGTTGATCTGTTTTTGATGCAATCGGGGCTTTTTATTATAGAATTTAGGAATTCTTCAGACATTTTGGTTGCATGCTCTCTGATCCACAATGACCCTAAATTCTTTGATATATATTTTACATACAAACAATTTCTCCCAGTCTGTGGCTCACTATACATATTCTTAAGAGTATCTTTTGATATTCAAGCATTTAATTTTGAGGAAGTCAACATTATTGATTTTTAAATTTCCTGGCTTGTGTTTCTGTGCCATTTTTAAGAAACCTGTGTCTACAGAGAGGTCACAAAGATATTTTGCTATATTTTCTTCTAGAGGCTTATAAGGAAAATATTTTTTTTCTGTATATAAAATTCTAGGTTGGAATTTTTCTCCTAGCACCTGTAAAGGTTTTGTTCTTTTTGTTTGTAATGTTTTCTGTTGACAAGTCAGTAGTATTTTAATAATTGCTCTGTGTGATATATTTCTTGTCTCTGACATTGTCTAGAATTTCCATTTGTTTCTTTTCCTCTTTCTTTTGGCTTTTGTTTCTCTTTTCCTACTGAGATTTATGACCCTTTCCCTCTTAATATCTTTCATTAGGTACTTGAAAATATTAAAAAAGCTCTTTTCAAATTCTTACCTACTGATTTCAGCATTCCCATTATCTCTGGGTCACACTGTACTACTTTTTTGTTTATCCAGTGGTATTTGTAAACAGATTTTATTTCTTAGAGCAGTTTTAAATTCACAGAAAAATTGAACAGAAAATATGGTGTTCCTATATATTCCCTGCCCACACATAAACACAGCCCTCCAGTGTAACAGTTTACCCCAGAGAGGTATATTTCTTACAGTTGATGAACCTACATTAACATACCATAACTACCTGAAGTCCACCGTCAATACTGGAGTTTACTCTTGATATTACACAATCTATGAGTTTTGACAGATATCTAATGACGTATATCCACCATTATAATATATAGAATAGTTTCACTGCCCTAAAAGTCATCGGTGCTGTTCATCCCACTTTTCCCCTTAATCCTCAGCAACCACTGATCATTTTACTATCTCCACAGTTTTTCCTTTTCCAGAATGTCATATAGTTAGAATCTCAGTATCTAGACTTTTCAGATTGGCTTCTTTCACTTGGTAATGTGCATTTAAGTTCCTCCATGTCTTTTCCTGGCTTGATAGCTTCTTTCCTTTTAGCACTGAATAACATCCCATTGTTTAGATGTACCACAGGTTATTTATCCATCCACCTGCTGAAGGAAATCCTGGCTTCTTTCAATTTTTGACAATTATAAGCAAAAGTGCTGTAAACAAATATCTGTGTATTGGTTTTTGTGTGGATTCATTTGGGTAAATACCAAGGAGTGTGACTGCTATCCTGTATTATAAAAATATGTTTGATTTGGTAAGAAACTACTGTATTGTCTTCCAAGGTGGCTGTACTATTTTATGTTTCCATGAGCAATGAATGAGCATTACTGTTGCTCCATACCCTCACTGGGGTGTGGTGGTGTTGGTGTTTGGAATTTTAGTCATTCTAATGGGTCTGTTGTGGTATCTCATCATTGTTTAAAGTTGTGGCTCTTCAATGGCATGTGATGTTGAGCATCTTTTCATTTACTTCTTTGCCATCTGTGTATTTCTTTAGAGAGGTGTTTGCTAAGTTCTTTTGCCTATTTTTAGATCAGATTGTTCATTTTCTTATTATTGAGTTTTAAGGGTTCTTATGTATTTTGGATAATAATCCTGTATCAGATGCATTATTTGCATATATTTTCTCTCAGTTTGTGCCCTATGTTCTCACTGGCTTGACAGTATCTTTTGCAGAGCAAATTTCAATTATTATCAATTATTTCCATCATGAATCATAGCTTTGGTATTGTATCTAAAATGTATAGGTTAAAAAAAATAATAAATAAAATAAAATAAAATGTATAGGTAAAGTAGATGCTCTCCCTTGTTATCTTTGAGGAGTATTATAGTTTTTCACTTCACATTTTTAGCTCTATGATCCATTTTAAGTTAATATTCCAGAAGGGTGTAAGGTCTTTGTCTGTGTGTGTGTGTATGTATAAGTGTGTGTGTGTATATATATATATATATATATATATATATATACACACATATATTTGCAGGTGTATGACCAGTTTTTTTCAGTTCCATTTGTTGAACTGTTTCTTTTCTCCATTGTATCATTGTATTCATTTATTTTAGTGCCAAAAATCAATTGACTGTATTTGTATGGGCTTATTTCTAAGTTTGATTTGTGTATTCTTTCACCAATGCCACTTTGTATGACTGGACAATTACTGTACTATAAAATCAACTACTGTAGCTTTATAATCAATCTTGAAGTCAGGTGGTGTGACTCCCTTGACTGTTTTTCTAATTCAATACTGTGTTGACTATTCCAAATCTTTTGCCTATCCATGTAAACTTTAGAATCAGTTTGTTGTATTTATGAAGTAACTTAGGATTATGACTGGGATTTCATTGAATCTATAAATCAAGTTGAAAAGAACTCATATCTTGACAATATTGAGTCTTCCTATCCATGAATATGATATTTGTTTACATTTACTTTGCTCTTTTCTGACTGCTTTCATTAAAGTTTTGTTGTCCTCTTAATATAGATTTTGTACATATTTCTTAGAGTTCTACCTAAGTATTTATTTGGGAGTGGGTGCTAATATAAAAGATATTGTGTTTTTAATTTCAAATTTCTTTGTTAATTGCTGTTATAAAGGAAAGCTATTGACTTTTGTGTAGGAAACTGGCATTCTTCAATCTTGCTGTAATTGTTTAATAGTTCCAAGGGTTTTTTAAATTTATTTTTTATTTTTTTTGTCACTTTCTTGGAATATCTATGTAGATAATTATGCATGTGGTAACAAAGACAGTTTTATTTCTTTAATCCCAATCTGCATATTTTCTATTTCCTTTTCTTTATTACATTAATGAGGGTTTCATGTAGGGTATTAAAAAGGAGTGAGTGGTGACAGGAGACATTCTTGCCTTGTTCTTATCATAATGTGAAAGTTTTTAGTTTTTTCACCATTAGGTGTTATGTTAGATGTTGGTATTTGTTGGTGGTTAATTGTTGTTTGTTTGTTTTCATAGATGTTTCTTATCAAGTTGAGAAAGTTCCTTCTTTATTTCTAGTATGCTAGAAAGTTTGTATTGTTTTGCTTTATAATACGTGGGTATTTAATTTTGTTAAATGCTTTTTCTTCATCTATTGATATGACTATTTATTTTATTTTTTAAATATTTATTTATTTATTTGAAAGAGAAAGGGGAGCAGAGACAGGGAGAGAGAAATCCAAGCAGACACTGTACTGAACATAGAGCCCAAGCTGGGGCCTGATCTCACAACCCTGAAATCATACCTGAGCTGAAACCAAGAGTCAGAGGCTTCACCAACTGCACCACCAAGACACCCCAATCACTTTGTTTTTTAACTATGTTGAACCTGTTTTGAATACTTTTAATGAATCTCACTTGATGATGAGATTTGATTGCTAATATACACATTGTTGGCTTTGATTTACTTATAATTAGTTAGCTGAAGATTTTCATATCTATATTCATGAGGGATATTGGTCTGTAGTTTCCTTCTTGTGATGTCTTTGCCTGGTTTTGGTATACAGTTGTTTATTTTATCCTGGATATTTCATTTGATGTTATGTGGTTGAGTATATAGATTTTGTTTCACTTTCCTTTAAGGAATGTTGTGTTTTATTCCAGCAAGCAGTGAATTTATTGGCAGATCTGCTTCATGCTTATGACAAAGATTCTCTCCTTGACCACAGTGTAGTCAGGCTTCTCTGAGCCCTCTTCTCTACAAGGCCTAGAACCGTGGCACTGTCCTTGGCATGGCTAGCCCAGTTTTAGCGAAGAAGCCTTTAGTGAGAATCCCCTCACCTTTGATATCTGATCAAGTTCCCCACTCCCCACCTTTGATAATTAACTCTGTATCTAAGTCTTTGGTTTTCCCTTAGCAAGAAAGCTGTTATTCCCGTCTGGCAAGAACATCACCCCTACTTGATTTCTAACCAAGTTCTATTAATCTTCCACCCACTGATCCTCTCACTTTGGTCTTAGGCTATAAATCCCCAGCTGCCTTCTTGTATTTGGAGTTGAGGTCCATCTCTCCCCACTTGAATTGCCATAGTCTTGAATAAAGTCTTCTTACCATTTTAACAGATGTCAGAATAATTTTTATTTTAGACTACTAAAGCTTTCTCTCTCTCTCTCTCTCTCTCAAAAAGTCTAGAGTGGATCTACTTCCTGCTAGAGAATTCGGGTCTCACAGTGGGACCTTCCGGCATCTCAGTTGAAGATTCATATTATGGCCTCAGATATCTCCATGTAGCTCAGATTCCCAGTTGCCATGCCCTCCCTGGCTTTAGAGTCTGCACGTGCACAATTTAGGGTTTTGACCATGACTTAAGAGGAACTTTTTGTAGCATCAGGATCTTTTTTTCCACCCAATTCAAACCTCTTTGGTACCATGGCCTTCATCTTTTGGCTACCTCGGAGATCCATGCTGTGACCTCTGATTCCTCTTCTTAGAGTGACTTTTATGCTCTGCTTGAATTCTGCATCCCTGTTCTGCAATCTGGAAAATTCCTCCAGCAGAAAGCTGAGGATATTGTAAGAATCACATTGTGTGTTTTCCTCCACTCTGCTGCCTATTGTCAAATGTCTGAATATAATTGTTTCATACTTTGTCCAGTGTTAAAGCTGTTTATAAAGAGGAGTTATTCCAATATCTGTTACTCTGTCACAACCAAAACGAAAAGTTCTAGGCTTTATTTTAAGTTCATTCTTGGCATGAAGTCTTGAGTCTTTGAACTACATTTTTTCTGAGACCAAATTAAAAATACAAAAAGAAAAGGAAAATGAAGTTAAAACCCTGCATGCTCATTTACTTAAATGTTTCATAACACCTGGCTTCTCAATCCTTTTTCTCCAAGTCTGCACATGCTAATTTAATCTGAGCTCTTTCTTCACCACTAAGGGGGAAAAAGCCAATCTAATGTTCAATATTAGCAAAATGCCATTACATATGTATTTCTGCCTAAGAAGAAATGGTTACAAAATCTGGTTAAAGATCAAGAAATCAGTTATGGAAAAACACAACCAAAAATTCTTTACAAGAATATGATGCTTGAACATTGGCATTTTCCCCTTAGATGTGCTCTTATATGTTTATAGTCCAGTTTATAATATGTTCATACACATATAATTTTAGGGAAAGGCATGAGATGTCATTTAAACCTTTTATCAGTGTTAGTAAAGAAGTTTCCAGAACGGTATGAAAATGGATCTAGGTGACAAGGTCGAGCTGCTCTCGTATGACATCATGATATGGTTGTGCTCATAATCTCTTTCCTTGAGTATAGTTTCTGATATGTGACAAAAGAAGCACCTCCATTACATGGAAAATTATAGGCTAGGGTGAAAGCTGTATTTTATATCATTCTGCAAGAAGACCTGAGTGAAGAACTTGTAGTTTTATCACTAATAAAACCCAAAGGAAATTGTATGACCTGTTTGGATTCTAGTTCAAATTTGTTTATAAAACTATATACTGCTCCCCAATCATGATGGCAATAATTAAAAATGACATGGTAATATATAATAAGTAAAGCCATCACATGTTTACATATATATGTGTGTGTGTGTGTGTGTGTATATATATATATATATATATATATAGAAGGCTTGCATGGGAAGAGACAGCCAAGGGCCACCACAAAGAAAGCCATGAATAAAGTGGAAATCCTGTGTTTACTGGCTCCTGTGGTGTAGGCCAGCGAGGGTCACTGAACTTCACTTCATTTCCTATTCAACTCTCTGACTCCAACTCTTTGAAGAGCACCGTAGGGACCGACTTGGTTTCCTTACGTTAGCAAAAACCACCCAGAAGGATCAACCACATTCTCAGGCTGTAATTCTCCATTTCTTTATGTGTAAGTATATGTATTCACATGATTGCCGTGTGCGCATTATAATTTCTTTGAACTAAAATTTCAATTTGTAAATAGAAGTAAAGCAAAATTTTTGCCACGGCCACAGAAACAGCAAGTAGATGCCTTTATGAGCTGGCTTGTTGCAACAATCAGCATTTCCTGCATGCCAATCTGGAATTATGACACCCTTGTGAGGGAACTGGTTATCATCAAGTAAATGCCAAATCAATAGGAGAACTGTCAACAAAAATGTTCACGTCTCAGGTTTAGGAAAATTAAAAAAAAAAATCTTTGCTATGTACATGAAAGCTTATGCACACATTTCAATGCTACAGCCATTAAATACTATCATTTTCTGTATATATCATTAAAAAGCTCCACTTCTTGAGCTTGCACTTCAGTTGCCCTTACTTTCCTTATGTGACCAGAATTTGTTATCCCCTGTCTCAGGGCCTTTGCACTTGCTACTCCTTTTGTTTATAATGTGTCATATTTTTTTTTTCTCGTCCTTGAGAGCTTAGAGAAAATATTGTTTTTGCAGGGAAGTCTTTCTTGACCAACCTCCTGCATATGTTTTTAATAGCATGGTTTGCAAATTCTACTTATAGACTGATGTTTTTTTATGTGTTGAGTGACTGTTTTCACCCAGACTGGAAGCTCCAGAATGACCAAAACTATATATGTTTTGCTCAGTATTTTATCCTTGTGCACAGTAGGCCCTCCATAGATGAATACATTTCTAATGGTACAAATATTTTAAAATAAAATTATTCTTGCATTTATCCCTTTTTATTTTTCTATTTTTTCCCTTCTTCATTCTTCTTTCATTCTTCCATTCTTAGACTTCCAGAGAAGACTCTGTTACTACATATAGTTACTACATCTGTTACTACATACTACATATACTACTCTGTTACTTTCTGAAAGTTTTAAGATGGGGATAACTTAAAAAATGCCTTTGTTTATTGAGACAAAAAATATATATTGGATTGAATTCCACCCAAAACTTCCTAGTAAAAAACCTCAAGAACTAGAATCTAAGGTTCAGGCTACAGAATACTTTTGTATTTCCTCACAGATGTGTTGTAATTTTCTGGAACAGCATCTGGCACATATAGGAGGGGTTCACTACATATTTATTAAATGATAAATCAACAAAACAGATAAAAGAACCACCATGCTCTCATTGGCTTATATAAAAATTTCCTCAGGGCATCTGGGTGGCTCAGTGGTTGAGCACCTGCCTTTGGCTCATGGCATGATCCTGGGGTCCTGGGATCGAGTCCTATATTGGACTCCCCACAGGGAGCCTGCTTCTCCCTATGCCTCTTTCTCTCTGTGTCTCTCATGAATAAATAAAATCTTTTAGAAAATTTCCTCTTTTCAGTTAATTTCTTTCATAAGAATTAATTGCAATGTTTTGTCAGAAATTTTTGAATTATGCCAATTGGTGTAGAAAATCAGATGACTTCATGTAACTTCAGCAATTGTCATGTCCAGAAAATTACTGCTTTCTTTATATGGTGGCTCTGGAAGGTTTTCAATGGGTAAATGAAAATATTTTGATACTAAGTGTTTCTAACTCCACTGAATTTCTCTTAGTTTGCTTTTGGCATCTTACTAGAAAGAAAGGCACCCTAATCACTTAACATTGTAGCAGTGCTCCTAATCCATTTATCCCAATTCCATTATCCCAATCTCTGGAGATGGTATGCAGTTACAGGAGGAGAAACCCACATGTCTCCAGCTTTATATGATTTTCTATCTTCCTTTATTTGCATAAAAGCAGTTCTATGCTTTTTTCAAAGGGTAGGATTTATGTGAAAATGAGTGATGAACATATGCATCTATTATGCTATTACTTATTTTGCAATTTCTTTACCACTTTGGATTGGAATATTAACTATTGAAAAATAGACCTGTAATAACAATGCAGAGTTAATTATTTTTGTTGGCCAGGGAGTACACAGTGCATGGTGAATATTGAGTCACTTGAAAAGTTGAGTTGGCTAGTCTTTCCAGAATTTGCTTTAAGGAGATGCCAATCCATTCTTTACAGTTTACTTGTATTTGTTGAGAATGCTGCAGCAGGTGAAAGTGACTTGAATAGGGTCCCTAAGTCTTTAAACTCTGGTGAGAGTAATGAGGACGATTTGTTAAAAAGCAGTAGGCAATCCTTGCCTTGTGAATAACTGTCTTGAAGACGGGATTTTTCCAACAGACTTTTGTTTCCTTTTCCCTAAATATTTATTTGATTAATTATTTTTTGATTAATAAACTTTACTATTTAAAAACAGTTCTATGCTTAGCAGAAACATTGAGTGTGAGGTACAGAGTTCCCTTATACTCCTTCCTCCACTTTCTCACCCTCGGTTTCCTTGTTAACATCCTGCATTGGTGTAGAACATTTGTTATAACTGATGAGTCAAAACTGATAGATTATTGTTAATAAAGTTAACTAAAGTTTGTAGATTACATTAGGGCTCACTTGTGCACCTGTCACACAGTTCTAATGGTTTGGACAAATGTATTATGACCTATATCCATTATTATACTATCACACAGAATAGTTTCACTACCCTAAAAATCCTCTGTGCTCCACTAACTCATCTCTTCCTCTTCCTGGCCTCTAGCAACCTTTTCACTGTCTCCTTAATTCCTCCCTAGACCTTCATATAGCTGGAATCATAGTTTGTAGCCTTTTTAGATCGGCTGCTTTCACTCAGTGAAATGCATTTAGGGTTTCTCTATCTCATTTTGTGGTTCAATAGCTCGTTATTTTTAAAGAGTTGAGTAACAATCCATTGTTTCATGTACCGGTTTATTTCTTCACATACTGAAGGACATTTTGGATGCTCCAATTATGAATGAAGTTGTTCTAAACATCCCTGTCAGGCTTTTGTGTGGACGAAAGTTTGCAAATCTTTTGGGTAAATACCAAGGTGTGTAGGTTGCCGGATCATACAGTAAGACTGTTTCCTTTTGTAAGAAATAGCCAAGCCATCTTCCAAAGGGACTGTGCCATTTGCTCTCTTCCCCTTCCTGCCAATCAATGAGAGTTCCCATAGCTTCACATTCTGCCAGAATTTGGAGTTGTTAGTGTTTTAGATTTTGGCTATTCTAACAGGTATTTAGTAGTATCTCATTATTGTTTTAATTTGCAATTCTCTAATGGCATATGGCATTGAGTCACTTTTAATATGCTTATTTGCTACATAGTTTTAATCATTACGAAAGTAACAATTTTTTTTTAAGAGGGAACTGTACATGACCTGGAATGCTTGTTAGTCACTGCCTATAGAAAATCATATTTAGCACCTATGTCATGTCCTTTGACAGGTACAATACAGTTTTTGCAATTGTAAAGTTTTCTATCACTAGGCCTGGTTTTCAGTCTATGCTTTCCTGTGAAAAATGCAAGGGCTGCCCCTAATAACATGCCAGTTACCTCTTCAGGTAATAAAGGGATTTTCATATGAATGGCACCCTTTCCGGGTTGATAATTCATGTGGATGTTTGTGAATGACCTTTCTGCTCATTTCCCTGGGAGTGTCCTTGCATGCACAGCTCTCAGGTCTAGAAATGCTGCATTGCTTTGACCTCAGTGATGAAGGAGGAATAGGTTCAGAAAGCATCCTTGGCACCCATTCTCAGTTTCCTACCTGGCTACACTAATCTCAAGATATTACAAACGAGATTGTCAGTGAATAACATTCAATTTTTGTATTAAAGTTTCATTTGGACATCTTGCCTTCCCGAGGGAAGGTGTGACACATTTGAGTAGGTTACTCTGGGAAACTGAATAATTTCATTTCCTAGAGATCTTAAGAATGAGGTGAAACTCTTCTGGCAGAGTTTAAATGCTCTCTGACTTGGATTAAAAAGCAAACCAAGGTCACTTTCTGCCTTGTGATTCTTTTAAAGTAGCTTTTATATTTGAATGTCACTCTCGTGCACTGTATTCAAATAGCAGAGTTAATAACTTCTTGATTATCTTAAGGATTATTCAAAAACATTAGGATAAACAAGAGTAAAAGGGATTGGAGATCATCTTTCAAGCCTATGAAACACCTGACATGGTTTATTCTTCTAGCACAGTTAAAGGCTCTTAAAATATTTCTGGCAGACTATTGTTCTTAAAAAACTTTACCATCCCTTGTCAAAATAAATCAAAGCATGCTAATCTCTCCATGAGCTTAAAAAGGGACTAAAATTGTGAGCGATGGTTTTATATGCCAGATTACTCCAAATACGATGTCTCTCTTGAACGAGAGGAGAAAAATGAATCAAATATCCAAAAAGGAAATAGTTCTCTTTTATTAAAACCATTTTCTCTTCTGTAGAGATAATTAGATAAATCTTAAGAGACAAGAATATGAAAGCCAGAGATAGAAAAAGTGATTGCAAAGACCAGAAGTTAATGTTTACTTGCAAGATAGATCTGTTAAAGGCACGCTATCAAAATGTTAGCTTGTCTTTTTATTATTATGACTGGTGAGATGAACTAAAAAGGGGGCTGAATGTGAACACAGACTATTCTTTCTTAGAACTGACTATAACCTCACACATTTTAGTAAATGACACTTTATTGGACAATTGTGTTATTAATTATCATCAGATTTCCTTCTTTCCACCTTCCATTTTTGCTTTTGAAAAACTGATCACTTGTTTTAATTTTGTTAAGGATACGATGGTGGAGGATGGGCTTAGGTGAAAAATCGCAGTAGTAAGACACATTTGATGCAGTACAAAGAGCTAATCAAATAGTTTAGAAAATATCTGGTAAGTTACAAAAACTTAAGAAAAATGACTATGGAGGGATCATAAATATAAATTATGTACAGACATGTTTTCAAATTTCTCACAAACAAATAAGGTGGCTTTTGCACCCAAGATCTTGAATAAAAACACACACATGTACAAGCACAAACACACACACACAGAGGAGAAAAATAAGCAAGGAAATTCTTTCCAATAGTTGGCTTCATGAATACAACTGCTCTCCTGTTCCAGTAGCTATTGCTCGCCAAATAAAACATCAGTGTTCCACTAGGAAATGACTAGCTAAACAGAAAGCGCAATGAATTTGCCGCTGATGAATTTACGGACTTCTCCATGAAGTCCCCTGTGTCAAAAATTGTTATAGAGGCTTTTTTGTTGTTTAGGACATTCCCAGTACTGGTTGCTCAGTGTTATGTAAATGACAAATGACTAGAAAAAATATTGGCATAGGTAAATAAGGAAATCAGTTTCCTAGTGAAAGGATCCAAACAGGTTCAACTGCCATCTGAATGCAGCTTCTTAATATCTCAGAGAGCACGCTTGTGCTCTGTCGGTGAATTTGGATATTACTTTATTAAGCAGTAGGAATTTGCTTCGATTAATCTTAAAGGCGGGAAAAATCCAGAAACGTGGGTTAGAACCCTTTTGTTTATTCCAAAAATGAACCAGATTTCATTTTCTTTGCACTTCCAGAGAAATGGTTGAGACTTTTGGGACCAGGTGAATTTGCGTAACAGATAGTTTGCATATTTATCTTTTTCTGTTACTAGGTCTTTTTTAGAACTGGTTTTTAACTTGGTAGTGACGGTGGAAAGGTTTGGGAGTACCTTTTGTGTTTTTACAAAGTCATTGTCCATGATCTTTTTCTTAAGGATTTAAATGTATTTTAATGCCTTATACCTAATAATTTTATTTATAATTGTTGAATATTGCAAATCTGCACATAAGAGAAAATTACAGGGCAGCTCGGGTGGCTCAGTGGTTTAGCGCCGCCTTCGGCCCAGGGTGGGATCCTGGGGTCCCGGGATCGAGTCTCACATTGGGCTCCTTGCATGGAGCCTGCTTCTCTCTCTGCCTGTGTCTCTGCCCCCCTCTCTCTGTGTCTCTCATGAATAAATAAATAAAATCTTTAAAAAAAAGAAAATTACAGATACAGGGGCCACAATCGCCTGTATCAAACAAATGTTAACATGAAACATTACATTTTTAAAGTGGATGAAAAATAAATTGAAAGAAAAAACTCAACAAAGTTGCCATTGTGTTCTATATCCTCATCCCAAGTCCAGGAAAAAAGGTGAAATTAAAAACATAGACACCTTCCAGTGAGAATGACATTTAACCACACGAAAATGAATTACCACAGACCTTAAAATAGTGTGAACTGTAGCTGGAAAACTTTATATTCAAAATTTCTTTCGGCTCAGAAGATCTAATATGTAGGTAACACAACTATTTAACTTGGAGCATTTGTTTTGCAAATCTAAAAGTAGACATGGGCCTGTTTCCCCAGGTTGTATCTTCTACTTTGAACTGGTGAATACATTTTGCTTGTCTAGATTTTGTGTTATTTGTTCTCATTGGATTTAAGCTGTCAAAATAATGAGAATCTCTAGATTTAAGAGGTGGTCAGTAGGAGAGATCGCAGTTTGGTAATTTCACAGTGAGAGGGAACAATGGCTTTCTTGGCCTGCGCCGAGGGGTATTCTTTGATGCTACACATTTCTAAGCTGTGTCCAAACCACACAAGGAACCCGCCTCCTTCTGTGTTGCTTTGTGATGCTTCATATATAAATATATACCCTCCAGCTTCATCAGGTCTATATTCCATTTGACTATGAATGACTTGAACTGTTTATCAACATCCAGTCCATTCTCAGAAGCTGGAAGACATGACTCATGATTAAGAATACTGGAGAGAATATGGTCACAGAAAAAAAAAATTATTTATTTATTTATTTATTTATTTATTTATTTATATTTTAAAGATTTTATTTATTTATTCATAAGAGACACAGAGAGAGGCAGAGACACACAGGCAGAGAGAGAAGCAGGCTCCCTACAGGGAGCCCAATGTGGGACTCTATCCCAGAACCCTGCTATCACGCCCTAGGCCAAAGGCAGGTGCTGAACCACTGAACCATCCAAGTGTCCCCCAAAAGATTTTAGAATGCTTTCAGCGATAGTCAAGTATTTTGAATAGCTGTATCCCTATTGCCTTATGAGGACTACTTTGACAAGGGCAACGAACATTTATTTATTCTTTCATTTATTTGCTGGACATGCAGGGAAAAGGAGATTAAGATACATTTCCCAGCAGAATGCTGTAGTCATTTGGCTGGACAAATTAAGTGATATGAGTTCATTAAGAAATTTATTCAATTCTGTATTCACTTGTGGGACTCTCATGCTCCCCGTCTCAACATTCACTCCATCGGGAAAGTTTCCTTTATGTGCTAGGCTCTCTGCAGCCCCTCTGCCTTGGAGTGTGCTCTGTTTTGCAGCTAAGAAGTCTTTCCCACATGCTTTCTAATTATCTAAATCCTTCATAATCCCCCTACCAAAATTAGGTTATACTTGCTCCACAAAAACCTTCCCCAGTTTCTCCGACTTCTATTTTTCTCTGGTATCTAAATTCCTCTAGGACAGATAGCTAGCCTCAGCCCGCTTAGTGCTGGTGGATTGAGTGTCTGGAATCCTGCTCTCTGTGCTCCATGTGACTTAGCCTTCTCCCCTAGGGAGGCTGTGAGGCAGAGACTGTTCCAGCCTGTCTGAGTGCCCAGCTTGGCATCCCCATCCCCTCTACCCTCCTCCCAGCCCCCAGACTATAGATTCCAGAATGGTGGCTCAGAAAGATTTGTGGAATAATGGGCCTTGGGAATGAAGTTTTGGGAGACTGGAGGTCTAGATAGACAGTCTGCAACAGTAAAAAAAAAAAAAAAAAAAAAAAATGAAGCCACAAAAGAACACCAAAAACAAAACCAGAATTTAGAATTTAATACCAACTTTTATTTAAATAAAATTCCAGCTGAATGAAATCATTCCTGGCTTTTTAAAAATAGTTTATATCCTAGTTCTTTGTTTTTTCAGATTTCATTTATTTATTTGAGAGAGAGAGAGTGAAGAGGAGTGGGGTGGTAGGGGCAGAGGGAGAGGGAGAAGTAAGCTCCCCTCTGAGCAGGGAGCCTGACGTGGGGGTGCCATCCCAGCACCCCAGGATCATGATCTGAGCTAAAGGCAGATGCCCAACTGACTGAGCCACCTAGGTAGGTACCCCTGTATTCTCAGTTCTTACACCAGTTAGTGCTTTGACTCTAAGTAATTCACTTAGTGATGACCCAGTAAGTGTCTTAGTGAAGGAGTAGAAATAAATCAATGTAGAAGATTTTATTAAAAAATCTATTATGTGTCAGGCACTATGCTAGGTTCTGGAATAGATAAAACAGGAAGACGGAAAGATGACAGGTGTAGAAAAATGGGAGTCAGGGGCTTGATTTTTTTTCCAGTTCATTTACTAACCCTAAGGCCATTATGAGCTCCCATCAACCTAAATCTCCCTTCCTCCGTGAAGCCTGAGCCAGCACCAGGAATCCTAGTGAGTAGCTCCTTTCTTTGTCCTCCTGCTAAGCTCAAGATCAATACCTCCTTTAGCCCCTTACTTCTTGAATAACAGTCCTCTTTGGCTGTTGTTCCTCAAGTTTGCATTTGCAAGGTTGGCACTTCAAAGCGTATGCCATTCTAATGTGCTATTCCTAAGTGAACAACAAGTTTTGAAAGGATTGATTGTTTTTGCCTCTGAATGCAAACATGGAAAAAAATGCAACATGCTACTTAGATAGGGATTGTAGCCAGATCCTAAGGTGGCTTTAGGTTGCTGTTATTTTCTGCAGTGAGCTGTAAATTTGACAACTTCAGGGAGGGGGAAGAGCTTACTGGAAACACAGAAATATGAGGGTTTTGTGGCAGCTAAGTTCTCCGAAGAATGTGGAAAAGTGGCAGGGGCACCATGTACAATTTGTCGGTGCACAACCTGGACAGCCATACCTAGGGACAGTTATGGGAAAAGCTTTCAGCAGGAGCACTTGGTCATGACAATGAGTCCTATGTCTGGGCTGTGGTTGATGAAGGAAGAGCCAACATTTTGATGAACTGGAGAGAAAGCAGGAGAGAAAGAAAGATCAGCAAAGATAAGGCCAATAAGCACTAAAAGGTGGAAACAAATGTGCACATTTTACCTGCTCAGTTTCCAACCACACTTCATAAATCCACATGCCAATCTTGGTAATTAATTATGCAGTTTGGGCAAATCATCTTTTTTTCAGTTCTGTACATTGCAATTTTCTTTTCTTTTATTATTTTATTTTATTTATTTTATTTTATGTTGCAATTTTAAAATTATTCTCAATCAGGGAGATGATTCTCCTGTCACTATTATTAAGACTTACACTGGAAGTTGACTTTTCCTCCAAAGTATAGTAACAATAGATTTCTGTGTATTCACATACTCTGTCTCTCTCCATCTTCCCGTGGAGAAATATTGCTAAAAGTGACCTGAGCGCTGAAGGTTTAACCTGGAATCAGGAAGCAGAGTAGAGCTGAGCGTTGCATGGTGCACCTGGAAGTGGGACCCGACACTGTCCTCCTGATTGGCTATTTGTGACCAGTGGGGTCAAGAAGCTGTAGTGCGGGGTCTCCAGGGCCAGAGAGCTCATGCAGAGGAGCTCAAATGTTCTAATTTGCAACTGGAGAGTTTTCACTTATTTTCGAAATGATGCAGCTATTTCCTGGACAAATAACTTTGATCTTCAACGTATTTCTGCCCAAGTTTGCCCATTGTGCTACAATTCCCCTTGTGCTTGCCCGGTTCCTCTCCACCTTCCTCCCCGCCCCCTTTCCCTGGTGGAAGTGGCCTTTACGGGCTTGGCTTCAGAGTGCCCTTGGCCTTTGGCTCTGCTTGTTTTGTCTAGTGGGAAGAACTTGGCAGGGGGTCACCGGGAAGGAAGACAATGATTTCAGGTTATCAGCTCTCTTCTCCCTCCTGGCTGAATTTGACAGTGGTTGTTGTTTTACAGGCTTCTCCTGTCAGAGTCAGGTCACTAGGCCCTCCCCTTGCCCCCAATGCCTAGGAGTGGCTTGCCTCCCAGTTCCTTCGGGTGCTGGAGAGGCTCCTTCCCTCTCCTTCCCTTAATCCCCCAACATCTTTGCAAACAGTTCTTCAGTCAGCTTCCCTCAGCTTGTTCTGTGGTATTCCTACTGGAACCGAGACTGACAGTCAGGGTTGCCATAAGTCACACCCTCTGGCTCTTGGCAAGATAATTGAAAACTATCCACCATCCACCTTTTGCTCCCTACAGTTAATTTATCTTAAATCATCTGAGCTTCATTATCAGAAGACTTACATAAAATAGTATACATCATAAGTTGCTTTTGCAATTTCATTTAATCAAGAAAAAAAGGGGGGACACCTGGGTGGCTGAGTAGTTGAGCATTTGCCTTTGGCTCAGGTCATGGTCCTGGGGTCCTGGGATTGAGTCCCGCATCAGGCTCCTCACAGGGAGCCTGTTCCTCCCTCTGCCTATGTCTCTGCCTCTCTCTCTGTCTCTAATGAATAAATAAATAAATAAAACCTCTTTAAAAAAAGAAAAAAGAATGAATATGAGGGTGATTGTTAAAAATAATAATAATAAATAAATTGATCGATCGATCGATTGATTCTTCTACAAAGCTTTAATTCTCTTCCTTGCATTTCCTGAATCTTCCCATCTTAATTTTGGCTTAATTGCTAACAGCCTTCCACGGAATTTAGGATTTCTTTTTTGTATACATGCATTAAGGTTGGTTCTCTTTTAAAATATCTTTTAAAATTGAAAAACCTTAATATTCATATGTTATACTTTCTACCCCACAGCCTATGGTGTTTCTTAATATCTTCATTTTTTTCTTTTCCCCAAGGGTGGCATTTTCGTCTCTTTTTGCTTTTTCCCTGTTGTGACTTCTCTCGTGTGTATGCCTTTTCCCACCTCTCTCTTCTTCCCTGCCTCTGTGAGAGATATTCTGAGTCACATTGAGCTTATCTCTTTCGTTTAGTTTGGGCTCTTTGAAGAAGGCACATAAAGAAATCTCTCTCGCCCCACTTTCAGGTTACAGGGGATCTTAACTGTCTGTGTCCCGGGCCAAGGCAGGGTTAATAAGCCACACATCCTTCTAAACCTAATTCACTGATTTGATTTTGCTTCTTCCAGTGGTTGCTCAGGTCAGGTATAATTACTTTTTTTGTTCAACACGTGTAAGTACTGTAATTTTAAGCTTTTCTCAAATTCAACCAGTTGTTTGTTCTACAAACAGCTATGTATGTTTACGAGGCACGTGTTTACATGACCTGCGTTGCCTTTGATGAGGCAAGCTTCCAGAGGGGAGAGCTCAGAATCCACAACCAACCTTGTTTGCAGCCCAGATTCGAGCCATGAGATGTTAGAGAAAATGTTTTCATGATTATATGAGTTACTGGGATCTGCTATAAAATTTCACTTAGAGGCTCCCATGATTGGTCTGTATGTCAGAAACCATCTCACACAGTGCTATTTTGGTATCTGTGGCTGCCGTAATAGCTACACCTGATGTACTGGCTCCTCCTGCGATGGAAATAAATCACTTTTGGGGGACCCTGTTCGTCTGTATTCTGAACATGCAGTTTGGGTTTTATTAATATACTTTGTGTTTCAGAAAGCACAGAGGAAATCGAGGATGATATACTTTATCAAACACAAATCTGCTTTCCTTCCTAAGGAACCAGTGAAAATTGAGGGTTTTGAAAATACATAATTAATACCACCTTAATACCGTTTACACCTAACTGTTCTATTGAAGGTATTTCTATTAGCTGCCCATGAAAAGCATAGCAAGGGTAGGCTTGTGTAGTTGAATATTATTTTAAGAGAGACTGTAAGACTTCTGAAACTTGATTTGCTCTTTCAGTAAATTAAAATGCCATTTATCATTATCATCAACATCAAATAAGTTTTCTCAAGCACCACACATGCCGGCTCTCTGCTGGGAGTGTTCTAAAGCAAGGTCAAGGGAAATGACACCTCCCTTCAGGAGCTCACAGTAGATGCTAATGATGTGGACAAATATACACAAATGCAATGGATAGTGTCTTACAGAGCCTAGTCCTTTTGCTTAACAATAACAAAATAAACCTATATCATCAGGGATTTGCCGTCCTCACTTGACTACATCAGGGTTGAGTGTTAGGCTGGGCAGTAAAATGCTTATTTAGAAACAAGAAATCTCATATGACATTACACTGATATAAATCATCGTACCATCATGAAATCGTCATACCATCATGGAGAGGCAACGCAGCACCATATATTACAATAAAAAATTTACACATTTTTTTTGACTCAGTAATACCACTTTTAGGAATTGTTATCATACAGATATGCTCAAATAGAAGAATTTACTTATTGCAATATTGTAAAAAAAAAAAAAAAGAAAAATTGAGTATAACTTAATGTCCAAAGGTAGAATCTTGCTGGATATATTAATGCTGTATCTATACCATGAAATGCTATAGAACTTTCAAAAAGAATGAGGAGACACTTTATGTGCTGTGCATACCAAAAAAATCTTCAAGTGAAAATAAGCAAAATACAGAGTGGTACAAAGAATATGTTGGTTTTTCTTTGTCTATTAAGAAGATAGAATTGTGTGTATATGTAAATGTGCAAATACAATAGCTGGGGAACAGATACGGAAGACAGACTATATATGGTTAGAAAGACTGCATACATTTTACACTCTAAATTTTTTTAACTCATGGGAAAGCATTATATATTAAGTCAAATTTTAAAGTTTTAAGTATATTTTTAGGAAGAAAATGTGAAGATCTTATATAATAGGTCTGAATACACATCACTTTAACTTATTGGGTTTTTGTGGGGGCTTTATTTTTGCCTTTTTTTTTTAACAGTGAAATGTTCACAATGTCAGCTAACCGAATGTTGTTAGGGTTACATCTTTTCCCTGCCCATTCCTCAGCAAGCCCTTTACTTCTGCCCCAGAAAACTTGCTCCTGCAATAACTTAAACAGATTACTTCAAAGGAATCTCCTTTTGATTCAATTTCTATGGTTCAGTCTATTTCACATCTATGATTAACACTTTCCTTAAATTCCTTACTTGCTTGATGAAGCAGCCCATCTTTCATTTGCCTTGTGGTATTTTTTTCAGTTAATGATCAGCCGATAAATAGATAAATATGGACCAATCACCTACTATGTATCTATGTATACGCAGGACACACACATCAAATACACTTCAGAGAGATCCTTTTAATTCTAAGATTTCATAGAATAATCAGTGGGGTTCATCCACATCTTTTATGTCTGTGTAACCCTCGCCAACCCAGGCGAGGTGTTTTGTATTTTTGCATATAAAACTGTTTATTTACTCTGTTCTATGGCACACTTCCCTGTCTTTGCATTCCTTATTCAGTGACCCTTTCCTGGCTGTGAAGAGGCAAATTTAATCTTGTTGTGCCATCAATAAGCACAACCAAGTTGTTTAATGGTTTAGCTGTGATTCCTGTTTTTGTTTCCAACGACCTTCTTAATTGTGTCCTGCATTTTGGAATTGTTTTTGAGAGATCAAGGGTGAACAGGAGAGGCATAAATTTAAAAGAATAGAATAGAATCATTTCTGGATGATCAGAAAGGGAAGATAACAAAAAATCACTGGAACCAGAGTTTGGCTGATTCCCCTGCAGCCCCGGGAGGGCTCTCCCTTGTCCTTGCTTGTCCTAAAGTTCATCTGCCATTTTCCCACTCATTTCTGGGGTTTCATTGTTATCAATTTAGCATTTCGCTACTTGCAGCAGCTTTATCAGCAACAGCAATTTGGAGATGTCACTATATACTCATCGTTCCAAATAGTTTCAAGAAAAAGAATTTTGTTTACAGAATTTAAACTTTAATCACTTCTATTTTATATTTTCTTTAGTCAAGGCACTTATTCATTTCTTTTTGTTGGTTCCTTTTTCTGAGCTGGTTACTCATCTATCATCAGGCAATGCTCTGACACCAATCTACCTCCATTTTGAATATTTATCTTGCACCGAATTTTTGCAGGACATTTTCTAATATAACTGCATTAGGGCCACCAGCTATCCTTTGTTTGTTTGCTTATTTGTAAACCTCCTGCCCTCATCAAAGAGCTCTAGGAAGATTAGAACAGAAGATCCCCGAGGGAAAGGACTCATCTCCAGGACTTAGGAAAGGGCCTGGCAAGAGCACACATTCAATAAATATTTGTTGAATGGCTAAATATTTGTCAAATAAATTAGTAAGACATGATTCCTCTGTATTGAAAGTATGCTCCATATTACATCAGAAATCACACTAGATTTTTCTCTTATTTGGCATAGATGATTGAAAGACATTGATCTCCAAAAACTACTAGAAAGAGTGGCTCTCTCCAGGGTATATTAGTTTCCTAAGGTGATGTAACAAATTGCCACAAACTGGGTGGATTACAGCAGAAATTTATTCTTTCACGGTTCTGGAGATCAGAGGTCTGAAATCAAAGTGTCTGCAGGGCCACATGATCTCTATAGGCCCCAGGGAAGAACCCATCCTTGCCTTTTCCAGGCTCTGATGGCCGCCAGTGATCCTTGGTTTCCTTGGTTTGTGGCCACATCACTCCAATCTCTGCCTCTGTCCTTACATCAACCTCTCATCTGTGTTTTTTCTCTTCTGTCTCTTATAATACCTGTCATAAGACTTCTCACCCACATGGATAACTGGGACGCTCTTATACCAAGATCCTTAGCTTAATTACACTTGCAAAAATCCCTTTTCCAAAGAAGGTAACATTCATAAGTTCCAGGGATTTGGATATGGATATATTCCACCATATAGGGATTATTTGGAAACAGAATTCATGTTCAAATGAGCTACAATGAGAATATGGAATGGAATTTATCTATGGACCTGTTAGTTAGTTTTCTGATAAAGCTAAAAGATAAAAGGCCCTTAGCGAGGCTCAGACAGAAAGACCACTCCCCAAATGGCAGATTCATGAATTCCCTCCCTCCCCGCCAAAGAGCTGCTATACCAGGGAGACGAAAAAATACTGTCTCTAGGGATTTTGATTCAAGAATAAATTGAATCATGCAGTTTGCCTTGCATTTCCCTCCCAAGTCCCTTGCCATTTTAACGGAAATGAAGATTGGATGCATGTAATTTGGTGAAGATGTGGTCTATATGTGGAGATGCTGGGAGCTCAGTGGGTCTTAATCAATGCAGAAGGAGAAAGAATGAGTAGCTTCAGTGGAAAAGGAAGGTGAGAGAGAGAGAAGTGAGTCAGTATATGGAAGGCTGGAGGGCACAAACTTTGACAGGCTGAGTAACTTTGAGTTCTGAAGCAATCAAATCACATCAAGGATGAGATCAAATCATATCCCCTAGCTTCTCACATCTCCACCTTGACATATGTTGGAATGGCAACTTCAGCTCTAATGAGTGTCAAGGGTATATTAATAAGGAGAATTCACTGTAAAAGATAAAGAAGAGGGATAGTTCAAGAAGAGTTACCAGTTTTGCCCCAGTGACAATGGAAAGTGCCTCGGCCTAATTTTATATGACTACCATTGCTTAATGCATTAATTTAAAAAAATCAAATGAAACACCACATGGACACTAGCTCTTTTTTGGTCCTGGGCCACCCTGGTGTCTAGTTCCTGCAAACAAATTGGCCTGGGACACCCTGAGTTACCCTCTCTGAATCCTCTGCCATGCTATTTACCCTACTCCCTTCTATGAGACCTAATGTAGGAGAGAATGTGAAGAAGGACAGGCTTATTAATCATATATAGTGTGGCTTGGAATGGTGTCAACCATTGTGTGTCTTCCCTCTGGGGGACAGCCTGCTATGTAGAAGTTTCTTGGAAGCCCCTTTGCTTCTGAGCAACATATAGGGTGACAGTCCTCTCAGGGAATTGTCTGGAATGTTCAGTTAGCAGGTGTTTCCATTCTTCTGAGGGCTTACATGTTAGGACAATGCAGTGATCTTTGCCTCATTCCAAATCCCTGCAGTTAGAATGAGACACCCGTCCCAGAGCCAGGAAGAACATCTGCGAAAGGGTACACGTAAGGATGGTGGGTCCCAGAGCACCCTGAATGGACCACATCCACTAGCTAGTTCTAGGTCCTGAGCTTTCAGACAGACTTTTCTCTCTGAGTTCCCACTAGGAATCCTCATGAACACTGTCTCTGGTTAAGAGTTTCTGCTGGTTTGTAATTTCTGTACATACCGCTGAGCACTTGGAGTTGACTATAGACATTCCAATGATTGACATGTGGCGAATTCAGACCAGTGACCATTAGATGTGACACCAATCTTCACCTCTCGGCGTAGAGGCCAGAAATCAAATCATCGTGAGACCAATAGATTATTTTATGGTGAAAAGCAACCCTTTCCACCAAGAGTTCAAACTTGCTGGAGACGCAGAGCCATGGAGGAAGCTGGCAGTGCTATTCCCCAAACTCTGGGTGCAGTCAGGCAAATGCATAAAGAGTTTCAGTCTCTAGGGCTGTTCAATTTGGCATTCTACACAAGTTCTAAATTTCCTAAACTAATAAACAAATATTTTCCAGCCTATTTATATTTTGCACCCAAACATGAAGCACATCTCTGGCCAAGAATATGAAAATACTTTTGAAGACCCTCCTGGGCTGCACCCCAGTAAATGGAAATCTTTGTAGCTTGTTCAGTTTGATCAGGCTCTCCAGACTGTGGCAGGCCTTGGTGTGTACCTTGGAAAAGCTCTCATGAGGTAGGCCCACCTGAGTGGCATCCAAGGCCAGACCAGAGCTCTACCTTAACTCTCAGGGTGCAAAGTACATTGCTCCAGACAAAATTACCCATAGTTGGCCATTTTTGACTTACAGTAAAGTGAGTTTCATACAGTTCAATCTTTCAGAGCAAGGCTTTCCTACTGTGTTTGTAGCTACAGGAGGCGCTTGTTTCAATTGAGTGTGATATAGAGCATTTGAAAAGAAATATAATTAATTAAATACATTTTCTTGCCATAAAAACTGTATATCATCCAGGTATCCAAGACCAGAAGTGGTTAAGACTTTAAGTTCTAACATTAGGCAAACCTGATTCTGAAAGCCTCAGATATGCTATGAGACCCCGCGTGACATATGACACAGCCTAGTTTTTTCCTCTGTGAAATGGTGGAAACCACAGCAACTCAGTGAGACCAACCGCTATGCAAAGCTCTCCACAGTGACTGGCTTATTGGCAGAGCCAATAAACGTTTGCTTCTGTTGTCAGTATTTTCTTCTGCTCTTGTCTTTCCCTCCATCTTTTTTCTGTTACCAGTGGAGCTCCATTAATAATAAACACAGTGAACAAAAGGAAATGTCACCCAACTAGATAGATACCTGCGCACATACGTGTACTTTTATAGCTGTGATCATGGCATACACATTCCATATTGTGCTTTGTAAATAATTAAATGTCACATTCAGAAATAAGGGCTTATGTAACATATGTCTAGGTCAGACAGAAAACTATGGCACATGGACCAAATCCTGCCCTCTGCTGCTTCCTTTATTGGGATGTAGCTGTTAGGGACTGGACTGCATCCCACCAACATTCATATGTTGACCCTCTAACAAAGTCTCAATTATATATCTGGTTACATACCAATCCTTTATGTAGACTATTAGTATCCACTACCCTGATATTTTCATGGCTGGCGAGTTCTATTGAACAGCGTCGGCGCTTTTTGACTATTCTTTTTCTCTAGAAGTATCTTAATTTAGGGGCAGCTTCTTTTGCATTTCTTTTTAAAGTTAGTCCTGAAAGCAGCTGGAGAAATTTATTCATTCACTCATTCATTCAACAGCCATTTATTGAGCATTGATTATATGCCAGGCATTCTAGGAATTGGGGATTCATATGAAATAAAACAGACATTTGGAGGAAATAGATCATAACAAGATAAACCAACAAATTGTCTGAACACTACGACAGTGATATGACCAATGAAAAAAGTAGGGAGAAGGGGATCAAGAGTGCTGGGGGGCGAGGGGTAGCACTTTGCAATGTAACATGGGGTGGGAAAGAAGCCCTCACCAAGCCGACCTAAGGAGAGACAGAATGAACCAGAAAATTACTTTGGGGAAGATGTTTCTAGGCAGAGAAAACAAAAGTACCAAGTACCATGGAAGGAGGAAAGACATCCCCGGAATGCATGGGAAGGTATTTGAGGCCATTGTGACTAGAACAGAAGGATAAATGGGGAAAGTAGAAGAAACAAGTGAGGTCAGACTGGGACTTAAGGGCCAGATTTAGGTCTCAGTGAAGACTTTGGCCTCTGAGGGGAGGAAGACTGAGAAGAAATGGATGTGTTAAGTAAGTGGGTGACATATCTGACAAGGTTTTACAGAATCAACGAAGTCTCTGTGAGAAAGTGTGGGAGCAGGAACAACAGCCAAGAAGCTACTACCGTCATCCCAGGAGAGGTGATGGTGGCAGGAATGAGTCGGTCACACTCTGGCTATAGTAAAAAAGCAGAGCCTAAAGGATTGACTAGCAAACCAGGCTAAAAGAAAGAGGAGTCAAGGTTTTTTGGTTTGTTTGTTTGTTTGTTTGTTTGGAGAGTATGGGCTGAAATTTGGTCTTGCCATTGATGAAGGACAAGGTCAAGGGAAACAAAAAGGGGTTCAGTTTGGAAAAAGTTAAGTTTGACAGATGTCTTAGAAATGCAAGTAGGAAAGCTGACTAGACAGAGGGATACAGGCATCTGGAGTCTAGTGGAGAGATCTGAGCTAGATATGTAACGCGGGAGGGAATGTAGATAGAACAAGGAAGACATCTTTACTTTTATAGGTTAGAGAAATTAGTGAGAAATCAGAAAAGAAAGTCCAGAAGAAGCAGTCAGTGAGATGGAAGCAAAACCGGGAGAGCTGTGCTCTATAAGATGAGGTAAATAATATTTTAAGGCAAAGCAAATAAGTGCCCTAGATTCCATTAGCAGGTTTAGTTTGATGAGAACTGAGAAATAGCAATTGAATTAATAAAATTTTTATTTAAGTATAGTTGACACATAATATTACATTGGTTTTAGGTGTACAACACAGTGATTCACCTTCTCAATATGTTATACTATGCTCACAGCAAGTATATCCACCACGTGTCACCATACAACACCAGTACAACACCATTGACTATATTCCCTAGGCTGTGGCTTTTACTCCTGTGAAGTGTTCATTCCATAACAGGAAGCCTGTATCTCCCACTCCCCCTTACCCATTTTGCCCATCCCTCCATCATCTCCTTTCTTCTGCCAACTACCAGTTTGTTCTCTGTATTTACAAGTCTGATTCTGCTCCTTGTCTATACAGTTGTTTTATTTTCTAGATTCTGCATATGAGTGAAATCATATGGTATAACAGTTGGATTTTTTTTAATGTAGAGGTCACTGATGATCTTGACAAAAGCAGTTGGGTTGGTACTGCTGAAAACTCCTGACCGGAGCAGATTCAAGAGAAAATAGGGAGAGAAATGCTAGAGATGAGTCTTTTCAGGAGCTTTGCTTCAAAGAGATAGTGGTAAATGGGCAGAATGATCAATCTATGGTCAGCCAGACATTATGATGCAATATCTAGATATTACTATAGTAGAGACAAAGCTGTGTCCAGCAAAGCCCATGCCCTTTCACTGCCAGGCCCACATCTAGATGACTCCCCCTCACTAGGAGTGACTGGATTGCAGTCCGTGGAATGTGAGTGGAAATGCTGCATTTCATTGCCACGAATTCACTCTAAAAACACTTCCTACCCTATATTCCAGCTCTTTCTCTTTCCTTCACTATGACTGGTAGCACTGGCTCTGTGGATGACTCAGAGGGATGGTGGAATCATGAGGGTCTGCCTGGAGCAGAGCCCTGCTACCAACTCAGTTTGAATTTTGTGACATTAACTGTATGATATTGGGGAGTGGGGTTGTCTTTTATAGCTATTAGTTTGTCATGACAACCGGCCTTGAATTTAACCTTACCAATGAAAAGACTCTACAAGCCTCTAGCTAAGATTGATATTTCCCAGTCCATTTAATATTTTGGTAAGATTTCCACATTGCTATAAAATGCCTAAGATTTACCCCTATTGATTAATGAGTCACAGTAAGAGATGTAGAGATTTATAAATTGATGGTTTTTTGAGGTAGTCTTGAATTTTGAAAACTCTTGGCCTTTATGGTTGATTGGATGAACTTCCAGGTGGAAAATATCTGAAGTGTCCCTCATTGCTCACTGCTTGAGATCTGTATCTTTTGGAATGGCATTCAAGGCCTTCTGGTATCTGTGCCTACAGATTTAGCTTACTGTTTTGAGTTTCAAAATATGGTTGCCTTCTCCCACCCCATCCACCCCCCCATGCTACCCAACAACACTTAAAAGTCCCAAGTAGAATCATAAAGTAATGAGCACATTTCTTAGATCAAGTTATAAACTATGGATCCAGCAGTCAAAGAAATAACTTTTATTCTCCTCTTATAACTCTCCAAAAACCTTTGTTAAGATTTTCATTGATTTAAATTACTATAATAACCCAATACTTCAGGTAGTCTGGTTTTGAAAGAAAGCATTTTACATAATATACATCAATTACTTGAAAAGATGGTTCTGTGTGAAGATCAGAGACAATCTGTAACTTTCAAATGCAGATTTTATAATGTCCACCTCAATCTTGGAGAAGCGATGGTGTGAAATTTCAGCAGGGAGAAGACCACAGAATAATAGGTATCATTTTTTTAAGGATGAACTTTATACCTGGCTTCACGCTTTTCATTTTATAAATTATATATATATATATATATATATTTAATATTATATATTTTAATCCTAAGACTTTATGAATTGAAATGTGCAACTCTTCTTTCTGGGGGACAAAAGAAACATTATTACATTAAATGAAAACCTCCCTGGCAATTGCAGAAGCATCTAGATTTTAAAAGTCATTATAAGCACATGGAAAAAAGTGTTTTTCAGACTTGAGGAAATAGATTGTCATCTCAAGTCTACACAATACACTATCTACGAATCCTGAGGTTCAAAAGTAACCTGGCCGAGGTCAGTGACACATCTTGAGCAGGGCCCACATGCAGTTCACATGCAGGATTGAGGGACACTCTGGGCTATTTTGCGTTACCATGTTGTCTCTCTCTCCGCCTTTGCTGTCTGGTTTTAGACCATGACTGACAAATTTCAGTGAAACAATACTCCCAAATATAGTTAAGTCTGGAGAGTGAATGTATTTTAAAAAGTGAAAAAAAATGCATTTTACTCCATTGAAAATTTTCTAAATCTTTTTACCCAATTCATACATTTAGTGATTTTGAATCAAGCATTTAAGGCTTGGTTGCATCTGAAGATAATGTTAACACTTTGTCAAGCATTTGAATTGCTTCCAGCATATTGTAGTATAATCCTCTGTCCACAAACATCCCTTCATTATTGCCTAATTACATGCAAATTTCATAAAATGAATGAGTTTTAAGGACTTGTCAATCTGTCATCCTAGGAACCACTGAAACATTTTGACTGCTAGATAAATAATCAGCAATAATCACACTATGCAAATTTGATATTTTCTGTACAATTATCTGAAACCATAAATAACTGGACACAAAGACATTTGGCATTCTCTCCGTGAGACTTGACCTACAGGGCTTTTTTCCCTTTTTCCTCTTCTAACAAATGTGCTAGTGGGAAATTTGCTTCTTCTTTTTTTTTTTCCCTAATTCCAACTGTGCAAATGTACCCAGTGGAAAAATTATGAGTACATAAATGCAAAGAGAATTTTGTTTATTTTTATCTGGAGTGTGTTTCCCCTTGGCAAACATTTTTTTTCTGTGTGTTTCCATCTTAATTTTTGCTTTTTGTAATTTTCACCTCCTCTCTCTTGGAGTTGTGTTTTTTTCTCACTATAGCAGAGAATATAGGTGGGGAACATTCGGTGTACATATACTTGTTTGCTTTACATTTATTTTCTCTACATTCTGCATCTTATTTAATTTTTCCTCTATAATTCATTTCTGGACTATCTAATACTTGTCAGGCACTTGGGAGCATCCAATATTGAAAGGCTAATTATCTTTCTATAACCAAGCCCAGAAATATATAAACAGTCTATTCCGGTGAATTCACCAGTTCTGCAGCTGAATTTTTTTTTCCTCCTCTGTGGTCGATGTTTGTGTTGGTATAAGAATATGGGGACCATCCTGCCCTCTGCACTTTTCCATAAAAGCGACCTCATGAGTTCTAATGACTAACAATAAAGCTCCTTAATAATGCATTTGCTATAAATGCCCCCAAATTGAAACAGCATTGAAGCATTCAGGAGCCACAGTCTCCTTTGCCTCACGAATATCTTCAAAGCAGTGCAGCTCAGACATTCCACAAGTTTTTTTCTCTGAGTTTAAAGTCCCATTAAAGCCATTACTATTATTTAATAAAAGCTTTGATTGATTAGTTGGTTGGTTGATTGATTGATTGATTGTAGACAGAGAGACTTGTTGGTTATCATCTGGCCATAAGTCACCAGCTCTGAGTAGAAATCTTGCCTCTATGGTTTGTTAATGGCTGGGCTCATTAATGGAAATAAATCCAGCATGCCACTTTTTTTTTTTTTTTTTTTAACCACTGAAGAATCATCTGAGATGAATGTAGGGTATTAATTTTTTTAAAATTTTAAGATATATAGGCAAATAAAGTACTTTGGTTGATTTCACTTAGAAGGATAATGAAAGACTGCCATTCAGAAACTTGGAATTTAAAAATGATTAATAAAGTGCTTTGCACCACATCCACTCATTTTCTTCCGTAAGTAAGGCCATCAATCAATAGACAGCCAGCCTGACTCATTGATACTATTATTATTTCAAGCCTTTGCTAAACGGGAAAGCATATATTGTGTTTTGCTGCTCCTAAAAAGCAGAAGGTTAACTGAGCAGTTTTTCAGGCTAAAGGCAGAGGACCAGGAAGGAGGAGGTAGCCACGGTTCTGGTCACACTAAGCTCAAATCAAACAGGAGCTGGCAACTGAGGCAGAAAAAAATAAAGTTCTCTTGCAGTTCCGCTGACTAGTTCAAAACTAGCTCAAGGAAGTTCTCCTCCTCAGGGCTTCTACTGCAAGTCCTATCCCGCCTGCCCATTTTCTGTATTCCACAGTAGCATTATCCAACGCAGGTAGACCATAATGTGCATTGCAAATTGCTTCAAGACCTGAAATAGCAACATTCTCATTCTCAACATTCTCTGATAAAGGAAGATGAAATATGTTTCATCAAAGCCATCTCTTTTTTTTTTAAGATTTTATTTACTTATTCATGAGAGACACAGAAAGAGAGGCAGAGACACAGGCAGAGGGAGAAGCAAGATCCATGCAGGGACACCGATGTGGGGACTCGATCCCAAGACCCCAGGATCTCGCCCTGAGCCGAAGGCAGACCCTCAATCACTAAGCCATGCAGGCATCCCAAAGCCATCTTTAAAAAAATGTAAAACTCTCCATATGGTTGAGGAGTGAGAGAAATGAGTGCTCAGAGGTTACAGCCCACCCATGTTACTTAATCTTAGAAGGATGGCCCTCAGGATCCCCTACAACCACATTTATTTATTGCAGTGTATATTCCCAGTGAAATGTAATTGTGACTTGCACCTTGTAGTAAGTTGCCATGTAGTTATGTATTTTAAAAGATTAAGATATTGGTATAACGGTTATATTGTTTCTTTATACAATGCGTATTTTGTTAGGCAAATTACAATGTGTAGTCCACATATCCCCTTAAGTAATAGTGTTAAATAGCATTAAAATGTTAGGCTTCGGGTTAACATTGAAATTTAGAATATATACTTTTCTAAGCTTGTCGAGGTTATCCATTTGGGGGTATAAATTGTCCACGGATGTCTTATCATACAGAACTCTTCCTGTTAGTTTGCTATTACTAAGGACTGATACTCTCTAATGTGTGGATCTCTGGCTGAGGCTCCAGGAAGGACATAGGTGTGTCTCCTCTGAGTATGTCTGTGTGTACTTCTTTGGATTCTAGATATGAAAGGAAATCTAAAAAATTTGGATTCAGACATTTTTAAGTGGCCAATTATCTCTGCAAATTGGCAAATACCTAGATCTTATTTCTGTAAAAAAATTAGGCCTTGGCTTTGGTCTTCTGTATCACAGGCTAGGCCTTCCATATACATGGCTTTAATCACAGGCAGTGTCCTAGAAAGTGCCAAAATTTTGAGAAAATGTGGACATGCAGATATAGGGTTTGTCTAAGAAGAACAGTTTGCAAATAATTTGGAAAAGTAATAATTTATTTTTGCTTATGCTATTTAAAGCACACTTTTTTCTCAAGAATAAGATAATAAAATAGTATTAAGCATGTTATTTTCGAAATCATGTGATTTTATTTTTCTTGACCTGCTCTTGAATATATGCTATTGAATTCCCAAAGTGACTACTGCCTTTTTGGTCCCTGCAAAATAACTGTTTACTCAGAACATTCTTTCTGATTTGCTGAATGGTTTGCTTAGTTTAAATGATATGCTGATGAGAAAAGCAGGTTTAGGCAGTGGCATTGGGCTGAGCTTTCTGTGGGCTCTTCTCTTCACAACAGTTTTGGGACTTTGTCAAACTACTCACAATAACCCTTCTGAGAGCCACGATGCTTGAATAAGACTCAACTGAGAATTCCAGCTTACTGCCTATAGGTTTTAGGAGCTGTCATTAGCCCAATAATAACACAACATTTGAACATACTGTAGCTTGTTTTGATGAATTATATTTAATTTATTTGGGGTTGTTGAAGTCATGGATATGATTTACCTTCTTTTATTTTCTTCTAAAAGATGAAAGAGATGTGCCACTTATTTCAAAATGTGCCAATAAAAATAGTTATAATTTTCTTTACCAAACATCAAAGGAAGTTCTTTTTTTTTTTCCTGTAAAACAGAACATACAACTGGAAAAATGCAAAAAAGTATGTAAGGATGATTATCAAGCAAACACCATGTAGCTACCACCAAACTGAATATGGTTGTTAGTACTTCAGAAGCTCCCTTTGCAAAGACTACCTTGATTCTATGACAAATATCTCGCTGTTTTCTATAATAGTTTTCGATTTTTGCATTTTGATGCTTTATATGATATAGTTTGGTTTGCTGATTTCAGTAAACAATCAATCCTGGGCTGCTTTGATTCAGTGAGAACCAGGGGTCACTCCCGGCTATCTCCTCCATAATGCCAGACATGGAGGCAGGCTTGCCTCGGTATCATTACCCACCACCTACTTGCTGGGGAGCCTTATGTTATTTCACCAATCCCTGGCACCTTTAGTGCAGAGAATGGTACCTTACAAGGGTCTTGAAAATATCAAATACGACAGCACAAGGAAACAATTAGCAAACCATCAGGCATGATGACAATGTGCGCAATCCCTAGTGACAGGATTTAAGAGGGTCACTGGCCGCGATGAGTATCAGTCCAGAGACAAATGACCAGGATAATTGACATCTGGTGTGAAAAAAAAAAAAAGTGAACTTGGATTCTAGATCCCAATATCTGAAAATGTATCATGGCAAAGGGTCTGCTTAATATTTTATTGTTTTTTAACTTTTATTATTTTTCAAAAATTTTAAATCTTAATTCCAGTATAGTTCACATATGGTATCATCTTAGTTTCAGGTGTTCAACAATTCTATACATTGCTCACTGCCCATCATGGTAAATACAAGATTTTATGTTGTTTTAGATAGAACTGGAGCAGCAGTTCACTTTTTCTAAGCAGTTGATTGTAGATCAGTGCCAGATTTCAAATTTCTGAGCTATTACAACCATTGCCAAACAGAATGCATGATGGGAGCATGAGTTTTGAAGTAGGGTAGACTTGGATTTAGATCTTGTTTCTAAGAGCCTTACTGGCTGCATACATCTGGGCAGGTGCTGAGCAGGTAGGGCATTAAGTGTAAGTACCTAATGTACTAATTAGATGGAAATACATTGGTATAAATTGTGAGTTGAATTAGATAGTGTATACAAAGCACTTAGGACAGTATCTGATGTAGAATTCACATTCACTCATTGAATGAGTGAGTTCCCCAGGTTGCAAAGGACTCAGGTTGAGCTGACATGACAGCTACATCTGTCTTGTCCACTGTTGGATCTCTAGGTCTAGCACCTATTAGGTTCATGCTTACTAATTTTATAATACCAGAACCGATGGAAGGGATGTCTGCATTGAATTGAGCTTAAAATGGATAATCTGCATATGATTTTCTACTTGCTTAAAAATCTTTAATTCTCAGGGTACCTGGGTGGCTCAGTCAGTTAAGTGTCTGCCTTTGCATCAGGTCATGATCCTGAGTCCCAGGATCAATCCCCACATTGGGCTCCCTGCTCAGCAGTGAGTCTACTTGCTCTGCCCTCCACCCTGCTCATGCTCTCACTCTCTCTCTCTCAAATAAGTAAGTAGAATCTTAAAAAAACAAACAACAACAACAAAAACCCTTTAATTCTTGAATTAGCTGGGCCTGACTGGGAATGTGAAAAACAAACCCAAAAGGAGGAGTTTCATCATCTAGAAACACCATTGTTTATTAAAACAGAAATTTCACTGCTACTCTTATTCCGACCTTCAGACTTGGGAGTACTTGGTGTTCTCAACTTGTGCTTTAGGAAGAGTGGACTGATTAAATCAGAATCTCTCAGTAAGGGACTCAGGTATCCATGTTTCTACAAACCCCCCAGGGGATTCCAATACGCATCCAAAGTTGCAAACCAGGACCCTACGATTTACTAGAGTAAGACCCTAAGACCTACGTCCCAGACTTTAGTCACAGTTTTGAGTAAGAACCACAAAACTCCTTGCTTAGCTGCCTGAGCTGTCAGTTCCCTGAGATGACTCCATCTCATGACCAAGAAATCACAACCTGAGCAGAAACCAAGAGTTGGTGGCCCAACCAACTGAGCCACTCAAGCACCTCACTGTAGTATCTTTTAATCATGTATCCTACAATTATTATTTTTTCTTCCCTGGGGACAGCTACTGTTATTAGTTTCTGTTAACACAGTTTAGCTAGTTTTAAGATTATGGCCTCTACTTTAATTTCATTTACACTTGCCAGATATTGCTTTGCACATCTTCGTATTTTTGAGCGTTCAAGAACATTTTTTAGGAAGTGTCTTGTAATGTAGAGTGTTTGCATTTTCCTTTGAAACCCAATGAGAGTGTTTTTAAGTTTCATAGGCTAGATTATCCCACTTACATTTATTTATCTGATAGATTTGTCTATGGCATATTTTATTCCATGATTTGTTTTGAATTTTAATTAAATAATTAAGTCATTTATTTACTTTGTAGTCCTTAAAAAATTTAATTGCAATATAATTAACATATACTGTTATATTAGTTTCAGGTGTACCATATGCATTCAACAATTCTATGCATTACTTAGGGTTCATCAAGATATGTGTACTCTTAATCCCCATCCTCCATTTCTCTCATCATCCACCCACCTCCCCTGTGGTAACCATCAGTTTGTTCTTGGCACCAACAATGCACAAAAGTTCCCCTTTCTCCATACCCTCACCAACACTTGCTGTTTCTTGTGTTTTTGATTTTAGCCATTCTGACACGTTCGAGGTGATATTTCATTGTGGTTTTGATCTGCGTTTTCCTGATAATGAATGATGTTGAGCATCTTTTCATGTTTCTGTTGGCCATGTGTATGTCTTCTTTGGAGAAATGTCTTCTATCCATTTTTAATTTGATTATTTGTTATTTTTGGTATTGAGATGTACAAGTTCTTTATATATTTTGGATACTAACTCTATTGGATATGTCATTTGCAGATATCTTCCCCTATTCTGTAGACTATCTTTTAGCTTTGTTGATAGTTTCCTTCACTGTGCAGAAGCTTTTTATTTTGATGAAGTCCCAATAGTTTATTTTTGCTTTTACTTTCCTTGCCTCAGGAGACATGTCTAGAGAAATGTTGCTAAAGCCAATGTCAGAAAAATTACTGCCTGTGCTCTCTTCTAGGATTTTTATGGTTTGAGGTCTCACATTTAGATCTTTAAACCATTTTGAATTTATTTTTGTGTAGGTATAAGAAAGTGGTCCAGTTTCATTCTTTTGCATTTCCTGATGCCATTTGTTGAATAGTGTTTTCATTTTTAAACATTTCTTCATAGTGTCCATTTTATTTGGTTTTATGTTTGCATAGGGTTTCTTTTTGAGGATATGAAAGTCTTACATTTTAATATTTTGTAGCAGTGGTGTGGCAGTAAATGTTTAACAAACAGCTTCCAGAAAAAAACATAGCCCTGGTTTATAGCACTTGCCAATTTCTGCACTGTAAATATTATTACCATGGCTGCTTTATGTTTATATTTAAAATATATATTCATATTCATATATACACAAATATGTATATTCATATTTTAGATTTTTCTCTAGACAATATCTAAAGAATAATAGCAAAATTAGTTCATTTCCATTTTATCACCCACCTGAAAATATCTTCTTTTGATTTCATATAATATATGTTTTTTCATTATACAAAATGATATATTTTGGGTGTTAGGAAAATAGAAATGTTCTTGGATGGGGAAAATGCTCTTAAGTGTAACCAAGTTGATACCCTTGTAGTCAGTGATTGAGTCTTTTAGGATCGTAACCATTAAATGAAACCGCAATGGGAATTAACCCATTGGACAACTAACATAATTTGATAAAAATACAATGATCTTTGGAGTCATGCAGACTTGCATTTATAAGCTCCTTTATTTTGAGAGAATTAAACTCTCTCTCTTTCTTGTCTGTAAAATGGGCAAAATATTGACCATCCCACAAGGTATTAATGAGATCATAAATGTAAAATATTCAGTACAGCCCTGGCAAATAGTATGCAATAGAAAAGTAGAAGTCTCTTCACACTTGTTATGGGCTGAGTCATGTTCCCCTCAAATTCCTATGTTGAAGTCCTAAATCCAAATCCTCAGAATACAATTGTATTTTGAGATAGGGTCTTTAAAGAGATAGTTAAAGTAAAATGAGGTCATGAGGGTGAGCCCTAATCTAATATGACTGATGTCCTTATAAGAAGCTGAGATTAGGACACACACAACCAGAGAGGGAAGACCATGTGAAGATGCAGGGAGGAGACAGCCATCTACAAGCCAAGGAGACAAGCCTCAGAAGAAACCATCCCTGCAGACACCTTGATCTCCTGCTTCTGGTCTCCAGGACTGTGAAGAGAAAAACAAACAAACAAACAAATCCATAAATAGATAAAAACACTCTGTTATTTAAGCTACCCAATTCCCAATTTGTGGTACTCTGTTTGACAGCCCTAGAAAACTAATACAGTGATTTTGCCACTCTCCAATGATATGATTTGTTCTGTTTATTAAATTGTATCTATTGGGGCACCTGGGTGGCTTAGTGGGTTAAGCGTCTGCCTTCAGCTCAGGTCATGATCTCAGGGTCCTGGGATCGAACCCCACATCAGGCTTCCTGCTCAGCAAGGAGTCTGCTTCTCCCTCTCCCTTTGTCTCTCCACTTGCTCATGCTTGTGTCTCTTCCTCAAATAAAAAAATAAAATCTTAAAAAATAAATCATATCTGTTAAATGTACAACTAATTATGATTTTAATGTATTATTCTGTAGGCCCTATCTTTATTAGGCCAGGCACGTTCATTTTTAGTTTTAAAAATATGGCCACATATGTCCTGTGAAGAATGCATCACAATCAGGAACCCAGTGAGGACCCTGCTAATGTGAGTGTAATGATCATAGGTCTCTAACATCTTTGTGAACTTGTACACCACATATTAGATAGGAGGTCAGAAGATAGTGTCATTGTGCCTGAAAAGAGCCCATATCTGTACTAAACAGAATATATAAGGGAGAAGGAGCAGACAATGCATCCTTTACAATGGGTCTTTATCATGTGAGGCTTTTGAAGGGATTACTTTTGCTCTTCCAGAATGGGATACCCTAGAGGCTCTATTACTGATGGAAAGTGCATTATTATAGCCAAATAAGAGATTTCACTTATAGACAAAATAGTTATTCCATAGAAATTAGTGTTTTTTCTTTTATCTATTTCTAAGTCACAAATCATCCTGACATTCAATGGCTTAAAACAATAACAAATCTGTTCACTAAATCTGAAATTTGGATGGGGCTCATCTCTGCTCCCATTGGATTCAGCTGGGATTGCTCAAAGACAGCCCACTGGTTGTAGGTACAGGCAGCTGTGGCCTTGACACATATGACCTTCCCATAGGGTTGCTGGGCTTCCTCACAATATGGTGACTGCTTCTAAGGGACTTATGTTCCAAGATGGAGAACTAGGTGGCAGACTTTTCTAACTTGACCTCTGGAGTCATGCTACATCACTTCTGATATGTTATATTGATTAAAAATCAGTCACTTGGGTGCCTGGATGGCTCAGGTCATGATCTCAGGGTCATAAGAGCGAGCTCCAGTTGGTCTCCATGCCAAGCATGGAGTCTGTTTTGGATTCTCTCTCTCCCTCTTCTTCTTCCCGTCCCTACCTCTCTCTCTGTGTCATTAATCAATCAATCAATCAATCAGTCTTTTAAAAAATAAATCACTAAAATGTTAACCATACTCAAGAGGAAAGGAAATAGACTTCTCCATTTGAAGGGGGAAGTGTTCAAGAATTGGAGGAAATGCTTTAAAATTACCATATTGACACCTCTTCAGTTGGTGACATGCTTTGTTGTGTTTTGTTGTTGTTGTTGCTGTTGTAATGACTATAGGATTGTGTCTTCAACAAAATTTCTTCGTCTTCTTGTGACCAAATATTCCATATCTGTAAAGAGATAGGCTAGGAGTTTAGAGGTATATCCATTTGGGACCAATGAGCAAGGTACCTGTTTTTCTCACAGAAGCAGAAAGGCTTGCGTGGAAATTATATTTGCTGCTTTGGTGTTATTAGCTTTAAATCCTAACACCTTGACCCCTATGCCTTTGTGGCCAGCATTTCACTTATGTTCTCTAAGGACAACAGAACTTTCCATTTTCCAAGAGCTTTTTTTTTTTTTTTTAAGTTTTTATTTATTCATTCATGAGAGACACAGAGATAGGCAGAGACATAGGCAGAGGGAGAAGCAGGTCCCCGTAGGGAGCCTGATATGGGACTCATCTCGGGACCCTGAGATCATGACCAGAGCTGAAGGCAGACACTGCACCACTGAGCCACTCAGGCATCCCTTCCTAGGCTTTTGATAAGGAAGTGGGTACTTTTTTTGTTTGTTGTTGTGGTTTATTTTATTTTTTATTTTTGAAAGTGGATATCTTTTGATGAGGAAATTGAACTTCTTGAGGATTTAGACTGCTTTTCGTAGGGGTCAGTAGCAGAAATAGTATAATAATGTTGAAGCTTTGCTAAAGCTCCCAGAGGTATGTAAGTAATGCTTATTCTTTTATTTTGTCTTGTAACCTCCGAAGCTCAAATAAATTGTGTGTCTTTTTTATGAGATTAACTGTATTTAATGTTTAGTGAATATTACAATATTGTAAAGGTTATATATATGTATATAAACATATGCATATGTATTAATATTCATATAAGTGCACACATGCACATTAAAATTATTGGGTGAAGTCTCTTTTGAAGTTAGACATTCAATTAAGTTAATAAGTAAATGGATAAATAAGTAAATAAGAGCAGAGCAAATGTTCAGGAAAAGAAAATATACCCTTCACAATGGAGACTTCTAGAGGAAAATAAGCTACAGTTAAATTGCCATATTTTAAATGAACATGTGGTTGCTTGGCTTTCAACCCTCATAATGCTGGAATGATCATGTACAATAAGCTTTGATACTTTTCTGTCTGACCCGGTGGACTTTGAACCCCTCTGTCATCATGGGGCGGAGGTGGGACAGTGAGTTACTGGTGCCCAGAAGCCGTGGTGTTTTCACACAGAACAGAGTTCAAATTCCCCTTTGACCATTTCCTGGCTTCCTGACCTCGAGTAGATTAACCTGAATTTCTGCCTGCTTTTCCACAGAACAGGGATAACATGAAAACAGTAAAATCAAGAGGAACAACTTTTGTGCCACCTAGCCTGGAGGAACCATCTGATGCATCATCTTCTCCCTTCCAGATTTCCAATTTCAACCCCTCAAATAGAAGTGTGTCCTTAAAAACTATTGGAATGAACAGTTGATTGAATAAATTGTATGCAAATTAAATTCACTAGCATGCATAGAAAGTGACTATCTCCTACATTTTATCTTATTCGAAAACATGCTTGCATTTGCGTTTTCTGTTGTTTTTTAAATGTACAATGTCCCACTTAGAATCCTAGTCCGAGTTCTGCTGATTATCCAGGTGTATTCTACAAGATAAAGACCTTTATCACCCAACACAGGCAGCAAAGCAACTTCTGTTTTTCAACAAAATTCCTTTAAATTGGATTTATGATTGACTAAGACAATAAGGATCAATAAATCAATACGTGTAAAATGGTTCCAACCCCAGAACTCCTTGGGCCGGTTCACCTTCCTTCGGAAAGAAATGCCTTCTTCGGTTATTAAAATAAATGTTGTGTATGTGGTGTGGGTGCGTGTTCCTGTGCTGGTGGGAAAGGCTCGGGAGGGAGGCACGAGGAGAGCAGCTCTCAGCTGCGGGGCTGCGGGGGGCTGCGGGGGCTGCGGGGGGGGGGGCGGGGGGGCTGGCTGGCCTCCCAGCCCTGATTTCAGGCGCCGCCTTTGTCCCAGGGCAGTGACACCTGAGTGGCCCTGAGGAGGGTCTCGGGTCTCTGCGCAAAGTCCTCAGCCCTCTCCCACATCACCTCCTTCCATTAGTAATAGAGTCATGCGCTTTGATTTCTCCAAATGTCACAAATTCCAGAAACTAATCGAAGCCCCTAAGAGCATCTTTCAAAACAAGGGCTCCCTGCAAAGTGATCTCGGCCCTTGTTTCCCGCGCCGGATCCTGGGCACTGTGGCACCTCCGATGCCAGAGACACGAGTTCTCCATCACAGAAGGCGCTCTGCCGCTTGGTGACATTGGATGACACGGATTTGGTCAGGGTGGTCCCCTCGGTCCTGTATCTGCACATCTTTTCAAATGCTTATTATGTCTTTGACCTTAAATAAAAGGAGCCAAACATCTCGTAACTTCTCTTTTGGTCCACCCTAATTACTCCATTTCTTTTACTCTGGCTCCCAAGCTCCCTCGGTTTTGCCCCGAGGCATTTACCGCAGGACACCGGGTGGCCACTGCGCTTTTGTGCTGGGTTGTTTGTGCATATGCATTTAAGATTAACCATTTCTGTTTGCAGAGACCCTCTGGGGAAAGAGAGGATCCCAGACTTGTGCTGGTGTCATGGAGCTAAAGAAAATCGGCTGGATAATGATGAAGACATTTCAAGGACTTCCCTAGAATGCACTGGCTTTCTCTCCGGGCCAGGCGCTGTTTCAGCCTGTTTAATTACTGCACACTCACGCAGGTCGCCGGGATGAACACATGGAAAGACGTGGGGAGGCCTCTTCTATTGTTCACGGAGGAAACGGTGCACACGGAGGAGAGGTGCGGCTCTGGCTTTTCTTAGCATCCCCCTACGTGTCCAGGATGGTGAACATTTAAAATACATTCTGATTCATTTAAAATAGGTGGCTGGTTGATGATTAATCAGGTTTTGTTGTGGTTGTTGTTTTTTTTTCTGTTACATTTGGCTCAGTTTCTAAGGTGGGATTTAAATGCGAATTGAAATGAACAGGGTTTAACATTTGGGTCTTTTTTAATATAGACATTTTTAAAAAAAAAAAACGTTTGTTTATCTATTTTATAATCTCTACACCCAATGTGGGGTGCGAACTCACGACCCCAAGATCAAGAGTTACATGCTCTTCCGAATGATCTAGCCAGGCACCCCCAATATCTGAAACTTTTGGAATATTTCTGTGGTGGGGCTTGGTACTATTACTGTACAACTAAGTGCCACACAGTCAATGTAAGGGGATAATTTATTGGCAAAGTAAAAGATGTTTCACTTTTTAAAGAAAAAAAGATTTCTTTTTTTTTTTTTTTAAGGCTTATTTATTTTTGAAGAGAGTGGGTGGGAGAGGGGCACAGGCAGAGAACCTCCAAGCAGACTCCCTGCAGAGCACAGAGCTCCACATGGGGCTCCAACTCAGGACCCAGGAGATCATGACCTGAGTGGAAACCAAGAGCACGGCACTCAATCAACTGAGCCACCCAGGCGTCGCAATTTGATTTCTTAATAGAAAAAGTCGAGTTGCACCTGGGTGGCTCAGTGGTTAAGGATCTGAGGGTCTGCCTTCTGCTCATGTTGTGATCCCAGGGTCCTGGGATCGAGTTCTGCATCAGATTCCCCTCAGGGAGCTTGTTTCTGCCTGTGTCTCTGCCTCTCTCTCTCCGTGTCTCTCTCATGAATAAATAAATAAAATCTTAAAAAGTCAAAGGACAGTGGGAAAACATGAAAGGGATAAAGTAAATGAGGACAAGTTTTAAAAACATTGAGACTCTTTGCCTCAGAGAGGAGTAAGCCGTTTAGAAGCATCTTACCAATGTTTGGTTTTCCTCCGACAAATGAACAAAAGAACTGAAGTATAGGAAATGTGCACTTAGCCAAAGGCTCTGGACTCCAGAAAAGAAAAAGAAACAAATACATTCAGTTCAACACCTAGTTTGAATTTTCTTCCTTAGCTTTCTGGGAAGATTTATATAGAGCCTTCCTATTATAGACTCTCCTTTTCTTTGAGGACATTTATTTAATCATCTCCCTTTCCTCCAACAGCCATCTGTTCCCCAGGACACATTGTCCCGACACATTTCATCTTTTATATTTTCCATATTTGTACTCACATTTTTTCCATTTTCAGGCTTAAATAAATTATGTGTTCCTCCCCAAATCCACAGGCCTTTCTATGAGAAAAACTGCAGGTAGAGGAATCTCTATAAACTATCATAAGCTACTAGCAATTGTGAAGTTTCCTACTGTCAAATTAAAAGTGAAATAAAGAACATGTTTATTAAGGGAAAGTCAAAGGTGACTTTCCTGCCATAGTCCTCTAGAGTAATCTGCACATCTATAATACGGAGGTGTTTAGATGTACCTCTAAAATGCATTTATTTGAGTGTTAAATTGTGTGTATCAGGGTTGTTACTCACCAGGTATATTTAATTTTGAGAGTTTCTGTTTAAGCTGAACGCATGGCACTAGAAAGAGAGACAATCTGTAAAATCTTACTATGTTTCTAACTTGGGAGACTGGAGGCATGATGATGCCATTCCCTGAGAGAGCAACTGTGAGGAGTGAGCATGCTTGGGGTGGGAAGTGAGCATGGTTGAGAGTAGGAGATGAGAGTCCTTGGAGTGGGAGGTGAGCATGATTGGGAGTAGAAGTTAGCAAGCTTGGGGGTGGGATGTAAGAGTGGTTGGGATGGTAGGTGAGAGTTTTTCGGGGGGTGAGCAAGTTTTGAGGTGGGGGTGAGCATGATTAGGAGTAGGAGGTGACAGTGCTTGAGGGTAGAGGTGAGCATGATTGGGAGTGAGACGTGAGAATGGTTAGGGATGGGAGGCACGTGTGCTTAGAGGTGGGAAGTGAGAGTGGTTGGGAGTGGGAGGTGAGTGTGTTTGAGGATAAGAAGTAAGCATAAGTGTGCTTGGGAGTGGGAGGTGAGTGTGCATGGGGTGGGAAGTGAAAAGGAGTCCACCATGGTGTAGCAAAGCTGGTGTTCTTGTGCAATATCCAATTAGAAACCACTGGATATAATTCTCAAACTCAGGGAAGCATCTGGAGCTGGGTTAAGATTTGAGAACTATCAACCTACAGATAGTAATTGGAAGCATGAAGGTTGATAGGATAACTCAGAAGTAGGAAGAGACAAAGAGAAGGTAGAAAAATAAAAAGCATGAAGTGTGACAGAAATCAAGACAACTTGAAGAGAAATTGAACTTGAAGCAAGAAATGAATGACAGTGTAAAATGCTAAAGGATTGTCTCATAGGATTAGGATAGAAAAATATCTATTGGGTATTGCCACTATGAATTCTTGGAGTCTCTAGTGATAGCCATTTTACATGAGTGGTGGGGGAGAAATTGGCCTGTTATTTGGGCCTTAAACAGGAGTAAAGTTTCAAGGAGTTCATAGTATGCCTACTTTTGTGCATGAAGCTGGCCTTAGTATTGTGCCTGGAAAAACAAAGTTATGATGAAGATTATTACGTTGGTTTAAGAAAGTTTACTCAAACCTCTATTCTAAATAACAGCCAAAGTTCTATTTCTCAAATTCCAGGCTCTGCCTAAACATCACGCGAGTGGAGAATGAAAACTCAACCAAACTAATTTAAGAAACCAGGGTTGCAGGACTACAGCAGAATACCTTATATCATCTTTTTATTATTTGCTTTATAACTTTATTTTGTTATTTATTTCAAATATTTTATTTATGTGAGAGAGAGAGTGACCACTCAAGAGAGTGTGTGAGCAGGAGGAGGGGCAGAGAGAGAAGGAGGCTCCCTGCTTGATCCTAGGACCCTGAGATTATGACCTGAGCTTAACTGATTGAGCCACCCAGATGCCCCATGCTTTAGTGTCACCTCCTCAGAGAGGGCATTGTTGATCTTCCAACTTAAAGCAGCTCTTGGACACCTCTATTATATTTAATTTAATCCATTTACATTTTCTGCATTATAACTATCATTATCTGATTTTTCAAAATCTATTCCCCTACATGCCAATTATAAAATAAGATCCAAGAGAGGAAGTCATGAATTTCTTGTTCCTTGCTATATCTCCAATGGATTGAATAGATCCTTTTAGTATAGGAACATTGCAGTCTGGGATATCAGTAAGTATGTGCTAAATGAATAAATGAATGGATAAATGGTCTTTAACCTGAAGTTCCCAGACTTATGATCTGATTTGAGATTAATAACATAACAATTATGGCAAATTAAATGATTACAGTATGCCAGGAATTGTACTAGGTACATATAGAGTCTCCCAATCACAACAAATTGCGATAAGCATTCATTTGGTCTTCTTTAAAGTACCCAAGGTTTAGAGTAGGAAAATGTTTTATCTGATAATAAAGAGTTATTAAGGATAGAACTTGGATTTAAACCCAGGTTTGTCTGATTCTATGGCATATAACTGCTATGCATCTGGCCTCCCTTTTGCATTGGCATGTTGGCGCTGAGATTATGTCAGTGAGCTAAGGATGGCCACACGAAGGCTCCCACATCAAAGTATATTGTTCCATAAATGCTATAATAATGATGAGCTAACGTCTAATCTTTAATTAATACTTGTTTCAAATATGGCACAGCCAAAGAATTAGGCCTAGAAGCAAATCATCAAATCCTTCAATAAAAAGCATAATGAAATCACAATAAATACAGTAATATTACTATATTTATCATGACAATATATATAATACAATCACCACTGCTCTACAGCTTTACTTATATTAGCAAATTTAATCCCCACAACAATCTTAAGATGTAAACATGTTATTACCTCCACCATACAAATGAGGAAACTAGGATAAAGGGGTTAAATGACTACTCCAACTCACCTACCTAGGAAGAGGTAAAGCCAGAATTAGAAACCAGAAGACTGAGGCCAGAATACCGCAAGTCACTCAGGCCAACTGAACCAAGAATACAACAGAAAATTTGGTGGCCTCCTACAGCCAATTAGACCAGACAATGTATAAAATGTCTTACTTACTTAAAATGTATACCTATGTTTGATTATTATTTCAGGCTGGACAAAAGGTTTTTCTATATGAAAGATCTTAACTAATTAAAAAAAGAAAAAGAAAAAAATGATAGGTTATCTCAAAATGTCATACTTCAAAGTCTTCAGAATTTTAAATAAGTAGATCGAATCTCTGACCTCCACTGGTTTCATGTCTTAGGTTTTTCTGCCCTAGATGGGACAATTTTGATGATTGATGTACTTGTCTTAAGAGATGATACTGGTTTGTACCCATACATTGTCCAAAAGAAATTCTTAGGATGATAGAAATGTTCTATAAGAGATATGGCTACTGAGCACATGAAATGTGGTTTATGAAACTGAGGAACTATTTTTTAAATTAAGTTTAATTTTAATCAAGTACAAATAAAATATATGCAGCCACATGTGTCTAACGGCTACCATATAGGGGAGTATAGATTCAGACTATTGAATCTTGGGCATATAAGATTGTGAGACTTCCTTTACACAATTAGAAAATGTTTTAAAAAATTAGGAAGGCAGACACTAAAAAGGTTTTTTCACAAAGGCAGAGTGAAACAGTTAAGCCCTAATTCTATAGGCATGTGTTGAAGGGTTTAGTACATGGAATGGCAGAGTTTTAAGACTGAGGCTTGTCAATTCCATTGATCTGGTCCTAACAGACAAAAGCTGTTCTGGTTGCAATCAATAGTTATTGAGAATATTGGATCTAATCATCCAAATCTACGAATAACTGACCAACAGGTGTGAAGAAAGAATAATAATAGGCACCATAGGCGTGATGACTAAAACCACTTCTTTGTAATAGAAAATATTGTACCAAGCACAGAGGAAAATCCCTTCTTGGAAGATTATTTCTAGAAAACATCTGCACACCTCGGTAGCTCCTTTTGTAAAAAGAAGGAGAAGGAGAAGGAACTTTAGAACCTTAGAGAGAGGGGTTAGAATTCGAAATCTACCCTTTCAAAGTCAAAGAAAACACCATGCTATTATCAATTACATTGCTTCCAATGATTAATCCAGGAATGATGAGTTCATCAATTGGGGTGGGGAGTGGCAAGAACAAGAATTCTTGGAAATTGCCAGTTGATCCTGTCCATCTGTAGTTTGATGTTGAATTAAGAAGCTTATTATTATTTTTTATATAATGCATTGTAACACCTTTTGGGAATGTAAGTATTATTTTTGCCTACACACACCATATCCAAATTTCATTTTTAAGACATCCATTCAAAATATTACAAATTCAAAGTACTTATTTTTGCTCTAAAAGAGATTCTTTTCAAAGTTGTTCATTCTATTGATTCATCAACCATTTACTTTTTCATTTGCTTTTTTGAGTAAAGCAAGAAGCAAAGGAGGTACCTAAAACTCGTAAGTTGCTATTTTGATTAAAATTAGAAAACACAGTTTTCTTTTGATTCTAAACTGTTGTCTCTCTCTCTCTGTCTTACATCTTCATTATTCAATTTTTATATTTCCCACCTTTTTATAGAAGTAGGAAATAAAAGCAATAGAAATACTTTAAAGTTTGATGGTTTTATAAGGCACATATATAAATAACATTTTTTTTTATTCCTCAGACATACCGACCATTGAAAGTTTACACTAATTACCTGTAGTTTCGTTAATGTTATAAGCTGCCTTCATCTCTCCTACCCAGACATACTACTCAGTTTCTTCAGCAGATATATGCAACAGCTTCTGTTCACACCTGACATCAATTTTCTTTGATGTTCACAGCCTAAATGAGAACGTTACAGCAAGCTGTATTTGTGAAGTATACAGGATGCCTTTAAAATGATGGCAGGTATTTTCCTCATTAAAGCAGCCATAACAGATAGTTAGATATGATGCTGTCCCTCACCTTCCTACTAATTAATGACTATGATTGCAACCCAAATAAAATCAGGCAATTAAATGTGATAACATTTCAGAAGCAAAGAAAATATACAACAATCTTGGAATAGCTTCTTACCGATAAATAAAGTTGATCTTTGGAGAATTACCATATAAATGTACTATTCTATCAAAAAAATCACACAAACTAAGGAACGTAATAATTTTACTTTTAATTGAAACATGAGTTAGAAATCCCATTAAATTAAAATGTTATGAGTTGGTTATAGGAAGGTATTGTAAACAAGCTCTGTCGTAGTCTGCAGCAGGGTGTGTAGTTAGAGCAGGGGCTCGTTCAAGCATGTCTTGAAAGGCACTTTGGGGACCAGATTATACTCATCTTGGCAAAGCATCTAGGTGATTGTTTTGGCAACAGATTTGTGACCTGGTCAAGATAATAATAAGAGCCTACCAAGGAGAAGCGATTGACCCCTCCATGGTTCACAAGCATGCAAATATTCAAGAGAAGCTGGCACTTTCAGAAAACAAAAAGGAACAGCTGCTTTTTACTTTTATCAACTATAATGCATTTTTGCAAAGGGTCTTCTTGAGAAGGGTCATGGTCGGTGGTGCTGATAAAGTTCATTCTCCGGCTGATCATCTGAGCCGTGGGAGCAAGTGGAGAGTTGAGGAGGATTTCATTGCTCAGTGTATTTCCCTTATCTGTCACCGGAAACTTGTCTGGGATACACCCTAATGCTGGCCTTGGGGAAGAGGCTTTGTTTTATTGTTTGGTCTATATAAGCTCCTGTGTAGACTTCTTAATGCTTGTAATGATCTGCACATTATAGTAGCAGCAAGGAATATCAATCAAAATAATGTGCTTATCTGAAGTGCCCACCATGAGAAGTCCCTGAAAAAAATATAAAAAAACACTCTTGCAGCAGCTCCTTCCAAGGATATGTGTGTGATTCGAAGCATTTCTGGGACACAACAAATTGTGGTGGTCATTATGCTCAGTGTCTGATACAACAGGATGAGGTGAGCCATTCCTCAGGATGTGAGAGAAGAGGATAGTGCCAAGAACAACTTGACCTTAATCTAGTAAAAGACACATCAATATGTGTAGAAATGTATATATAATTATATTAATGAATCTAATAAAAATGTGAATTCTTTAAAGGCAGAGGACTTTATGCTAGTTCAATTCTCAACACAGAGCATAGAGCAGTGGCTGGTGCTTCACAAAACTCACTCAAATCTTGTCAAATGAGCACAGACATGGGCACACATCCACTGAATGCCATTAGAAGAGTGTAACCTGGAACCAGTGACTTCTTTTTTCCCCCCTGGGTAAATCGCCAAGCCTTATAAAGTCTTTGTCACAACCTCTCCCCGTTTTTGTTTTGTCCCAAAGCTGCATTCTCTATACCTCACTCCATTCCTCTCTCCCCGTGGCATAGCTTTGAGTATAATTGCTCCCAAAGATATTCCACACTTGTGGTTGATCGTATTTTTAGGCGAAAACAAAGGATTCTTGAACTCCTTTGGATCTGAGAAGTTTGTCACCCAGAAGAGTATCTCAAAGGAGGATTAGAATACTTAGTCATAAACAGAACTATAGGTAAGGTGCATATCTCTGGAGAAGGTAAATTCTCATTTTTATTGAAATGAATGTACATTGTGTTTTAAATTTTAAATATCAATGTTCAAATGTCAATCAATAAGCACATATACACTGTCATCTTAGAGACTTATTTATTTATCTGAGAGAGAGAGACAGAGGGAGTGCAAGCAAATGGAGATGGTGGGATGCAGAGGGAGAGGCTCTTAAGCTGGCTCCATGCTCACTGGGCAGCCAGCTGAAGGGCTTGATCCCATGGCCCTGAGATCGTGACCTGAGTAGAAATCAAAGGTTGGATGCTTACTTAGCTTACTGAGCCACCCAGGCACATTGCACTGTCATTTTATATAGAAGAAATTCTTTTTAAAATTGATCCAGTGGGCTCCAAAATAATTGGTTTGCCATTCTTACCTTCTTACTTGCTGTATATCCGGACTCAAATGTTTAAATTTCACCACAACTTGATTTCTTTGATGCCAATGAGAATAACATAACTCAAGGGTTTTATGGGCATCAAATGAAATAATAAACTGCTAAGCAGGATACAAATGTGTCTAGTCTTTGGTGACACATTTCAAGAAGGAAAGTAGAAAAAAAGTGTAAGTCCAAAGAAAATTGGTCATAATTCTAAGAGATCTGCAACTAGTAGCCTGTGGGGGAATTGAGTTTGGAGAGAGAAAAAATAGGATAAATTTGAAAACTGCCTTCTACAATTTAAGGCATTTCTGTATGAAACAGGAATGAGTTTTTATAATTTCACATGGCAGAACCATGACCTATGGATCAAAGTTTCCAAGAATATGACTGCAGATCAATGTAAAGCAGAATCCTTAGCAACTATTAGTATCCAAAGGGAGTGAACAACTTAGAGCAAGGGCCTTGGACTTGAGAGAGACCTGAATTCCAGTTCCAGTTCATTCATTGGCTGGCCATATTACACTGAGCTTGACCATTAATTTTTCTAAACTTCAATCTCTTCATCCTTAAAATGGGAATAAGTGTCTATATAGAATAGTAATAAATATTCAATTAGGTAATTTAGACAAATTACTTAGCATAATGCCTGAAATAATTTGCCTTTAAGAAATAGTACTTAATTATTCCTTAAGAATGAAAGAACTCCAGCCCAGGGATAGGGTCACTTGTTAAGGATGCTTCAGAAGGGCAAGGACCATGTCTGTTTTGTTCATGCTAATATTCTGGATCCTAAGAAGAGAGACTGAGGGATTCACTTACTATTTCCAAATAATGAATAAGTAGAAGAGAAGGCTTCATTGAGTTGATGATTAAGACAGATGATCTTTGATCACTTCCCACTTCAAGAAGCTATTCTTTTTGGATTTAGCAATCTTGATCGGAAAGTAGAAAAATAATCCTAAAACTTGGAAGTAAATGAGTTAGATAATTTTCATTTCTAACCTTGGTTAAAATAAGAAATTGTCCCTCTTCCTTAAAATGCTTACCGAGGAGTTCTCAATTGCCAGGTAACCAATTTGTGCTTTAGATATCAGAAAGGTTATCTCTTTTAGTGGGAAACAATATAATGGCAAATAGTTTTACTTAAAACATATCTGAAGAATAAGGATCAGGAGCAGATGTTTTTCTGATTAGAATTATTTCCATTGATTTGGAAAACACAGATACTAAGCTTCTAAGATACAATTTTTGGTAGAAGACAATTGCTAGTGAGTTCTGATTCCTTAGTGACAATTAATATTATTTTAGAAACAAATATACATTAACACTGCAGCAAAAGGCAGTACAAGGTTTCCGGATCTGATTTTATTCCTTTTGTATTTTTTTGTTTGTTTTTGCTTTAAGTGCCTATGCTTTTTCATTGCTGACACATCACACTTAACACATTTCTATGCATACACAATACTAATAGCAAATCCATACAAAGGCAAGGCTGGCAAAAAGTCATAACTGTTAAAAAGTTCTTCTATAAAATGCTGTGAGATTATTTAGGTTAGTAAAAAACTAGCAAGGATTGTTAAAAACTCCAGAAGGATCTAATCAAAGTGTGAGACTGTGCAACATAATGACAGATGGAATTTAATGTAGATAAGAAAAAGGTAATGCATTTGAGGAGAAATCATTTAAACTTTTCATATACATTGGTAGGATCTGAATTAGCTGAACTTCTCAGGGAAAAAAAAAGAAGGGGTAATTATGGATGGAAGTATTCATTGAAGACATCTGCTCAGTCTTCAGCAGCAGTTAAAGCTAATAGACTGATGGTTATATTAATAAGGCAAGGGAAAATAGTATGGAAAATATTATGACATTATGCTATATAAACCACTGATTTAATTTCACTTTGAACACTGTGTTAGTTTTTGGATTCCTAGCATTTTAGAAGAGGTAATGTTTACGAAGTAGAAGTTAAACACACACACACACACACACACACACACACACACACAGAAATGGGAGCAGAGGTGAGGGAGGCACAGCCCTGGAGCAGGTAAGGTGGAGCCTTCCATCCAGGAGGCTGCTCTCCGCATCCCTACCCTCACACGGTCTTATTGAATTCCTAATGGCAGCTTACAGGAATTGCATTCCCAGAAGATGATTTACCAACGAGTTCTGAGCAGAGCATTTAATGCTTTTTAGGCCAACAGAAGGATTTTATCCTCTGCCTGTCTGATACACGGTTGGTAGCTGCCATGTCTGAAAATATTTTTAGAAGTGAAGAAACCATCCTTCTAATGCAAAGATTTTTTCCCCCCTCTGCGTCAGTCTCGCCTAGATAAATCATAAGATGGTGGCTGTTTGTGTGACAATCCCATGATCCTTTGCTGTTTATTCCTTCCAAATTTCTGGAGTCAGTGATAGGCCTCTAATAAAAAGGGCCTAAGGGGAAAAGTGTCTAAGTTGGTAGTAAGACGTCTATAGTAATAAAAGAGCTTCTGTTTAATTTTTTTCTACCTTCCTCGTTTATATCCTTTAAATGAACTATTTATAAAGGTGCAAGTCCTTTCATTGTAACTGCTCTGAACCACTCTGCCAAAGTACTTATCCATGTGGCACCAGGTGGTAAGAGGTAAGCATTTGTGTTAAATGGCCTGGACCCAATGTTGGCTTTGGCTGTTTTGAGAACCTATAATCTTATGGAAGATCTTTTACTCAATAGGTTCTAATTTCTTCTCCCTTTAAAATGGCAATGATAATATCTAGCTCACAGCATCACTGTAAGAATTCAACACAATAATTTATGTAGAATTCTTTGTACATGGGAAGTGCTCAGTGTTAGGTATATCACCGTGACCTGGAATCAGATAAGTGGGTTTTAAATAAAAATAAAATAGCCATATTATCATTTAATCTCAAAAGAATTTTTTGCATGCCATGCAGTTTAAGTTCTCCCTATATTTAGAGCCTCTAGAAGCTGTCTTAAGTTACAATTTTCCCTGATCCATCCCCAAATTCCCATTATAGTCTCTCTCTGCCAGTGATCCTTGATGATCATTTAATTCCACAGCAGAAAGGAGCACTAGAATTGTCTCCTCTCGGAATGTTCTCCACACTTCTCCAACACAAAGCTTGGTTCATGGCACAACCATTATTTTGAATGGTGATCTCCTCTTCAGCACTTGCTTCGATCCAGCATAGGAAGGCACAGCCAACACTTCTTTTCTTCTGGAAATCTTAAAAAAAAAAAAAAAAAAAAGAAAAAAAAACATTTTATTTATTTATTCATGAGAGACACAGAGAGAGCCAGAGACATAGGCAGAGGGAGAAGCAGACTCCCTATGGGTAGCCCCATGCGGGACTCATCCCAGGACCCTGGGATCATGGCCTGAGCCCAAGGCAGACACTCAACCACTGAGCACCCACCCCAGGCACCCCTTCTTCTGGAAATCTCTTCAATGTCTCAAAGAGGATGTGATCAGTCTATCCCTGAAATGTCACAGCACTTAATCTGTGCTTCTACTTCATCCCAATAACATCATGTCTTATGTTATTTGTCTTATGTTATCTAATCCCCTTACTCTTGTTAGGTATGCACTTTGGTGTGTCCGACACTATCCAGCATAGAGTGAAAGAACACATTACATGAATGAATAAACATACAAAGTTATAGACTCACTTCTTAGAATGAATTCATGGACACAGCAAATTCAAAGAATAACAAGTACACTGCAAAAAAGAAAACTATAATCTCATGTAGTAAGCACAAAAATATAGCTAATACTCACTTTTCCTGATCGTCGCTTTCAAGAGAACTATTATTAAAGTGAGGATTTATGACTTTCTGAAAACTTGGAATCATTTTCTACCAGAAGGACTACATTCTCGTCTCTAAGCTTGGACCCGATCATATTAAAAAGTATGTGAAGCTGATTTGGGGAAAAAAAAAAAAGTTGAGCACCAATATGCAATATGTGTAAGATTCTATTTTTCTCTAAAAGTTCACTGTGGAGAATAAACAGAAGGTGTCATTTTGGATTGGTTTGTATCCTCACTTACTTTGTTTTGCATGCCAATCTCCTCTTTCTAATTTAAGGATTGTTTTTACTTCATTTCTTATATCTTCCCTCATAATGACTCGCTGTGTAGTTTTGGTGCTTCATATACAAATGAGTGAAAAGAAGTAACATTTTGAAGGATTGTTTCTTTCATTGAATTTTCCCATTCTGTGGCTAGAGTGAATTACAAATTTTCGCGGATGAGGATCATTATGTTAGTCTGTGGTGAGTGTTATATGAGATAAAAGAGAAGGTATGAGATCAGCTCCTATACAGCTGCTAGACATATCCTCTTTATTGAAAAATGTATTTAAAATGTCCCCTCTTCAATGGATGGGCAATGATTTAAAAGACGCAGCTGCTAGTTAAGTTACAGAAATGGCACCTGGGCTCCAACTGGGCTTAGGTGTGAGCAATTTTGAGAAAAGGATCAGAACAGAAAGCAATAAGGTGGGGGTAGAAATCCTTTTGGCATTAAAGTCATGTCATCATCAAAGTCTATAGAGATCCCAATTTTCAAGGTATCACACTTGGAAATTCAAAACCATTTTGGGAAAAGACGACATTCACAGTTATATTGAACTATCTTTTAAGTTAAAAATATTAACTGAATTAAGGCTAGATGATTGAGAGGGATTTTTAAATCATGCAAATGAAAGAGGTATTTTTCTCAGGGCAATGAGATTCACATACAGAGGAACATTACTGATCATTAGCATGGGGAAGGCATGCTTCTGCCCTAATCAAATGTCCATTAATACTGAGAATGTCTGTCCTTTTCATTGATTGCAGTTTAAAAAGAAACACATGAAAAGGTGGTCACATAAGATAGAGATGCCTTCATTAGTCAACACAAATGGCATACTCTTCTTTTTAATGTTCTTTCTCTTCTCTTTTTCCTCAGAGCTTCCTGAGAAGTGGCATGTGTAAACTCTCTCTATAAAATGCAATTAGTTAGTTAGGGTTAAATCAATCACATTTCCTGTTTAAAAAGTCCCTTTCCTGCAGCAACCTCTTTATGGCATCCCAGACAGTGTTCTTGGCTGTGGGGATAGATTAGACCTTCCATTTATTTCTGCTATTGTGTTGGTCATGACCCCAGTGGGCTGGAGGCAAGAACATGGGATTTCCCTCCATCAGTACTAGTGACAGGGACCAGCCATTTGGAAATATGAGCAGTGATATGACATACTGATGGGAAGTGTACTTAGTATAATGCCGACCTGTGTCTGAATCCTGCTTGTCCTCTCTACTAATTGGATAATTTGCTTGAGATAAGTTATTAGATCCCCAGATCTCCATGTTTTTATTGCACAAAGAGTTATGGAACCTCTACTCCCTGCCAGGCACTGTTGTGTGGTCTGGCATCCCACAGTTGGCTGTTTTAAACCAAATAGAGGAGACTCCTACCCTCCCAGAACTTCAGTACTACTTGCAAATAAACAAATGCATATTCATTGTAATGCTGAGTGATAACAAGTAGAAGGCAGAAAAGTGAAGAGGAAAAGTAATAGCAGATGCCATTGGATAGAGTAGACATAGAAAGTCATGTTGCCGAAATCTTAATTGATGAGATCCAGTTGAATAAAATGTGAGTTCCTCACTTTATTGTAATTAATCTCTATACTGGAAATAATAGTAGCCATGTTGGTGGAAGTAAGATTGTGCTTGGTAAGCACCAAGGGGATGTGGGAGCTCAGTAAACAGTAGGAGCTCTGACGGTTACAATTCTGAAATGAGCAGTCTCCAATTATACTTGATAGTCACTTCAAAGTTTGAGTTCAAATATGATTTACTTTTCTCCAAAACAAATTTTGTACTTGTGCTAATGCTAAACTTGAGGTGGAATGGCCTTAATTTTCTCAGCCTCCACATACTCAAGAAATTAATATTAGTTCATTCAATTCTTTCATTTCTGTTTGATTCCTTGGTCCATAACATTCTAGCTTTGTTTTAACACTAGACATTTTTCTCATCTTTTAACACTAAAAATTGGAAAACCTATTAGGTGGGGTTAGATTAATTGTATAAGGTTTCTTGTTGTTTTCAGCTTTTGAATATTTTTCAAATATCAATTCTATAGTTTGAGTATGTGTGTGTGTGTGTGTGTGTGTGTGTGTGTGTGTGTGTGTTTTGTGTCTGGGCCTATAATTCAACAAAAGAGAAGATAGGCAAATACAACATGGCAAACGTGGTAGGATTTGGACATCGAACTAGAATTTGCAGTTGTATTCAGGAAAATTTTAAAGGTCATCAGAGGGAAGTTGGTGTACACAGGAGAAGCTGATAGAGATATCTAAGATAATAGTGTGAACCCAGTGCTACTTAGGTGGAAGAATGGCATGGGATTGTAGCTGGTCAGGAGAAAGCCAGAAGGCAGTAATCAGAGACATGAAGATTATTTTTAATGTATAATACAAATGTATGGAAATCATGAGTTAGATTCAACAATGCTTCATAATGAATGAGAGCTTCTGGCTTAAAAAAAAAGTAGAGAAGAAGTATTTGAGTGATACCCATTAGCCTCAGAACAAAAAAGAAGTCAAATTTCTACCACACTGACATGAACACAAGGGAGAGCAGAGATATTATAGGGGATAGAAGTACATTACCAGATAATTTTGTCTTTCTTGCTTTAACACTCCTATAATCCCTGGATGAATGGAGGGGAAAGCCTGCCACTTCTGTTATCCATATGACACAGTTTAAGTGAAATGAACTAATTATTGAGTAATTAATGAACATACCTAATACTTACTGAGGTTTATCTCATGTTCCAAACTTTTTAATTCAGTGTTAACTCTTTTAATCCTTGGAAATGTTTTATCAGATGGCTGTAGTGATCCTTACTGTACACAAAAATCTAAGGCACAGACAGGCTATGTGACTTTCCCAAGATCACACAGAAATTTGCAGATCCTTGATCTTCACCTAGAGAGTGGTTCCAGTGGCCTTGTGGTTCATGTACACTGTACTACCTCATGCTTGCTAATTTAATTAAGTCTTTTCAGAAATTGGGATGGTGGGTACCTGGGTAGTTCAAGTTGGTTAAGCATCTGCCTTCAGCTCAGGTCATGATCCCAGGGTCCTGCTCAGAGGGGACCTTGCTTCTCCTTCTCCTTCTGCCCTTCCCCTTGATTATGCTCTCTTACTCTCACTCTCTCTCTGAAATAAATCAATAAAATCTATTTAAAAAAGAAAGAAATCTGGATGGTTGATCTTACTATCTTTATCTTACAAATTTATGAAATCGGACATAGAGAGATGAAGCAACTTTTCCATGATAACACAGATTATAAGTGACATAGGAAAACAAAACAGAACTACATTATTTGGGTTAGACCCCTTATGCTTTATCCTAGTTGGCAGAGAGAAGACTAGCTACTCAATGTATCAGTTTCTGCAGTTGGATAGCAAGGCTTCTGCCCTTGGCGCACTCCATCAGAATGCCACTCTCAAAGACAAAGGCTTTGGAAAGACAAAACGTTAGATAAACTTCCCTGGTTTCCCCTGGGCCTGCTTCTCTTCCAGTCTCCACTGGAATAGAGGACCCAGTGTTAGAGCTGGAGTGAAGACATGACACTCCATTCCCCTTATTTTATAAAAGGGAGACTCCTATTTAATAAGACATATTACACAATTTGTCCCAGGTCGCCCAGCTGAGGACTAATCATTTGTTTCTTGCCTCTTTATCATCTCTATACTAGTTCTTTCATTTATGTACTCATACATGTTTGTTAAGCACTTAATATCTTCACTTATAATCCTATGGGATAAAAAATGGCAATAATCCAAGCCTCAGGGACAGGGCAAATGTCAGCCACACACACAAACTATACTATTGAGCAACAACAACAACATGGCAAATATTGTGGGAGAGAGTTAGATGTACCAGGGATGGAGACTGGAAATGAGAAGTTGCTTACAACTGGCATGAGAGGATTTTGCATTGAGCTTCAATTTGGGGCTAGACCTGAGACCATCAGAGCCATGTGGTTCGGAAGATAAGATCACTGCAGACAATGGGTGAATCGAAGCCAGAGATGGGTGAAGATTTCACTTCAATGAGGCACCGGCAGAAGCTTGGTTGACCGAAGTGCCAGCCATAAAAATCAGAAAGTCAGATGGGTGCCTCATTCTGTTGCAAAGATGATGTTGGACCGCAAACTAGGGATCATGCAGAACTAAGAGATAGTCGGGTTGTTAAGACACATTTATGGGAAAATTAGTGAAAAGAGGATCTATACAAACTCAGATTAAAACCTGGAGCATCAGAGCTGACACACTGGTTTCAAAAGTCTCATAGAGTCACTAGCCATAACCAACAATATGAATAATAATTGGCCAAATCAAAATCACTCACGCATTAAATTAGAACATTTGTATTACAGTGCTTGAAGCAGAATATGCTTTCTTATCCTAGATATATGAAAGTACAATTCCTGATACAGCCATTAGCTGGACACAGAATGTTTTGGGGTGGACACTTTCTCAGCCAGTCCAGACTCTGGAGCTAAGAATATATTTTGAGAGAATATGCTAATTTTTTACACTTAAAAGTTACAGGTGACCCCCAGACTTCTCTGTCTCACATTTGATGGTCTGTGTAAGAAAATGAAAACTGTTCCTGTCTGGTTTACATTATGACTGCTTTTGTTTCGTTTAGTTTGGTCCTATTTTGTATCTTCTGCAACTTCTAGAACACTGCTCTCTAAAAATTCAAGCCAGCCTTCTTCTCATACTCCCAAGGTCGTCATTAACCTAAACAGATACCTTATTAGAAGCCTTTTGATAATGTAATTTGGAGGATAAATCTGGGGGACTGGGCCCTGTCTTTTTATTCTTATTTATTTATTTATTTACACTCACTGAGGCTACCAAGGCACTGACCCTCTGGGGGGCACGATTGTGGCTTCTCAGAATCACAGGAAATCTCTAGTAATAGGAAGGTACCAAAATGGCAGCAAGAAAACTCAGGACACCCAGCCCTAGCAGCATGCAAGCAGGCAAGTGGAGAAAGCCCAGTGATGTATGCATGAGCATCATAAGACGTTATCGAAAATAAAACCTAAATTTAATACTGGGAATCTGTATAGGTTAAAAAACTCATAGCCCCTGCAATAGGATCCATGCCCCCATTGAGCATGGATTTTATTAGTAGTTTCATTACTTAGTAGTTACCTTAGTAGTTACCTTATACACCTTGTATATATCCTTAAGGGTTATTACTTTCTATGGTTACAGATTTCCTTAAGATGGTCTCAATAGCCATGCCAGGAGTCAGAAAAACATGCAAATGCCACCAAGACCCACCTGAGAAATGCCTCCTTCTACAAAATAACTATACCTGGTGGAAGAATAAGAAAATATTCCGTAAAGCTGAAACACCATACTAAGAAAGAAGCATATGTTATTCAGGAATGTAAACCAAGAAATGAATAAAAGCAGAAGAATATCAATTCCAGGATTCTAGAATTACTTAGGGGATATATCTCTTTGTTATATACCACAGAAATGAGGCCTTATTTTGTGCAGAAATCAGAGTTTTATTTTAGAAAAGAAATTTGATAAACTTGCCAAATATTGATTATCTTGACTGATATACTTTGAGATGTCATTGTTGAAGGTAATAAAGTTACAGTTGGATAAGACTCTGCCTTCAAGGATTTTATCATTTTAGATATAATTCATATTCTGAAGCAGAAAAAAATTGTATGACAGCAGTAGATTTATTAGAATATCCTTTGACAAATTAATACAAAATAAGACAAGAAGTAAAGCCGTATGTCAGATATTAATTATATATTACAAATTACCAAAGCGAAGAGTTTACCTAGCTAATTAAAAACACTGTCTGTGTGTTACAGGGTTAGACAGTTCCAGACTTAAAAAAAAAAAAAAAAGAGAGAGAGAGAGAGAGAGAGAAGTTTGGTCTTATTGCAAAGCCTTCAACACTATCATCATCACATTATGTCCCACAAAAATGATGACTGAGATAACTATCTATCCAATAAATATGTATTGAGTATTTGTGATGGAACAAGATTATTCCAGCTGATGGTTCTACAAGAGTTAAAAAGTTAAAGGGACAATCATTTGCCCTAATTCAGCTTTATGATATGAAAACATACCATTTGTATTTGTGTATTGAGTAAATATTTCACGATCAGTGGAATCAAACCAGAAACTAAATATTAGCTGGAGATTAACTAATACTAAGACATAGTCCACCTCCTTGGGTAACATAGTCTACTGGAGAAGATGGACATTCAAAGAGATAAATGTAGTAAAAACCGGGAAGTTCCATTTCTTAACGGGTTTATTGAGTTAGAATTTACGTCCATAAAATCCATCCATTGTTTGCTGGTATATTCACAGAGTTGTGCAACCATCTCTACATTTTAATAATTTTCATTGCCCCACAATGAAATCTTGTACCTGTCAGCAGTCACACCTTATCTAGGAAAACTACTAGTATACTTCCTCTTTATGAATTTGACTATCCTAAATTACCCACATAAATGAAATACAGTATGGGGTCTTTTGTGACTATGTCTTTCACTTAGCATAAAGTTGTCAAGGTTCATCCATGTTGTAATGTGTGTCAGTACTTCATTCCTTTTTATTGAAGACTATCATATTTTGTTATCCATTCAATAGATGATGGATATATGGGTTGTTGCCACTTTTGGCTGACGATTTAATTTTTTCAGCTTTATTGAAGTATAATTGACAAAATTGTGTATATTTAAAGTGTGCAAATGTGTTGATTTGACATATGTATAGTTTGTGAGATGATTACCACAATGAGATTAATTAATACGTCCATCACCTCACATAGGTACCTTGTGTGTGTACATGTGTGTGTATATATGCAGATAGAATGCTAAAGGTTTGCTTTCAACAAAATTCAAATACATAGCACAGTCTCATTAACTATAGTCACCATGCTATACATTAGATCTCCAAACCTTATTCATCTTATAAAGGAAGATTTGTACGTTGACCAGTATCTGTCTATCTCTCCCTCTCCTCGGTCTTGATCATTACCATAATACTCTATTTCTATGAATTCAACTTTTTTTTTTTTTAGAATCCATATATAAGTGAAAATAATATAGTATCTGTATTTCCATCTGGTTAATTCCACTTGGCATACTTTCCCCTTGGTTAATCCATGTTATTGCAGATGTTAAGAATTCTTTCTATCTCAAGGCTAAATTACATTTTATGTACACACATACATACACACACATTTTCTTTATCCATTCATTTGTCGACAAACACTTAGGCTGTTTCCATATCTTAGCTATCGGGAATAATACTGCAATGAATATGAAGGACAGATACCTCTTTTAGATACTGATTTCATGTCCTTTGGATTTACATACAGAAGTGAGATTTGGGGATCATATGGTAATTCCATTTTTAATCTTTTGAAGAACCTCTGTACTGTTCTCCACAGTGGCAGCACCAATTTTACATTTTCATTGACAGTGCACAAGGGTTCCCTTATCTCCACATACCGGCCAATGCTTGTTTTTTGTCTTTTTGATAAAAGTTGTCCTAACAGAAGTCAGGAGATAGTACATTCTGGTTTTGATTTGCATTTTCCTGATGGTGAGTGATATTGAGAACATTTTCATGTACCTGTTGACCATTTGTATGTCTTCTTTGGAAAAATGTCTTTTCAGGTCCTTACTTTATTTATTAGGTTTTTTATTTGTTCATTCATTTATTTTCTGCTATTGTTTCTCATATTTTTTGAACATTAACTTCTTCTCAGATATGTGGTTTGCAAAGATCTTCTCCCATTTCGTAGATTGTCTTTGCACTTTGTTGAATAGTTTCCTTTGCTCTTCAGAAGCTTTTAAGCTTAATGCAAACCCAATTGGTCATTTTTCCTTTTGTTGGCTTCACTTTTGGTGCCATATTGCAAAAACTCACTGTCAAGACCAATGTCAAAGATCCTTTCCTTTATGTTTCTTCTAGGAGTTTTATGGATATAGGTATTACATTTAAGTCTAAGCTAATTTTAAGTCTAAGCTAAGTTTTGTTTATCTTTTCAAAAGACAAACTCTTAGGTTTGTTGATCTTGTCTATTGTGCTTTTGCTCTCTATTTCATTTATTTTGGCTCTTATTTTTGTTATTTTCTTTCTTCTGTTTACTCGATGCTTAATTTGTTCTTGTTTTTCAAGTTCCTTGAGGTTTAAAGTTCCTTGTTTATTTGAGATCTTTCTTTTTTCCTAAAAAAAATCCAAAACTTTCTTTAACACTCTTGCTGCATCTCATAAATGTGGTTTGTTGTGCTTCCATTTTCATTTGTCTTAAGATATTTTCTTTTGTCTCTTTTAATCTCTTTTTTTTTTTTTTGACACATTGGCTGTTTAGAAGTATAATGTTTAATTTTCACATATTTATGAGTTTTGCAATTTTCTACTTGTAATTGATTTCTACTTTTGTACATTTGTGGTTGTAAAAGATACTTGGTATGATTTTAATCTTAAATTTGTTATTTGCTTTGTGTCCTAACATATGATGTATCTTGGAAAATATTCTGTGTTGCCTTAAATATGAGTATTCTGCTGCTGGTGGATGGAATGATTCATATATGTCTCAAGTACAATTCAAGATCAATGTTTCCTTCTTGCTCTTCTGTCTGGATAATCTGTTTATTGCTGAAAGTAAGGTGTTGAAGTCCTCTACTATTATTATTATGTTGTTGTTATTGTTGTTGTTCTCTATTTATCCTTTCCAATCTGTTAGTATTTGCTTAGTATCCTTAAGTGCTCCAAGTTAATGCATATATACTTACAATTGTTATGTCTTCTTGATGAATTGACACCTTTATCATTATATGATGACCTTTTCAGTCTCTTGCTACATTTTTTACCTAAAGCCAATTTTGTCTGTTAAACTTACAGCTACCTCTGTTCTCTTTAGTTTCCATTTGCGTGGAGTATCTTTTTGCATTCTTTCACTTCAACCATGTGTATCCTTAAAGCTGAAGTATGTCTCTTCTAGGCAATGTGCAGTAGGTTCTTGCTATTTTTTTATCTACTTGTCTACTCTATGTTTTTTGATTGAAAACTTTTGTCCATTTACATTTAAAATACTTATTGATAGATGAGGACTTAGAATGACATCTTGTTTTCTGGCTGTTTTGCAATTCCTTTGTTCCTCTCTTTCTACCTTCCTTAGTAAATTGATGATTCTCTCTACTGGTATGCTTCTATTCCTTTCTCTTTCACTTTTGTGTATAGATTTTTGTATTGTAGCTATCATGGGGCTTATATGAAATATTTTTAGTTATAATGGTCTATTTTAAGCTCATAACAACTTAATTTTGATTGCACACAAAAACTACTCTTTTATTCCTCCTATTTTAATGTTTTTGATGTAACAATTTACATCCTTTTATATTTTTATCCAGTAACAAGTTATTATAGCGATTGCATAATTAATAATTAAATTAATTAAATTTAATTATTATATATTAATAATATATGCTAGAATTAATGGTTAATACAACACTATCTTACAGTATTAGAGTATTCTGAACTTGGCTATGTACTATGTACTTACTTTCATAGTGTGTTTTTTATTTGCCTACGTTTTCATGTTGTTGTTTAGAATAAATTCTCCCTTGTTATTTCATATATATATATATATATGAAAGTGCAAATCAAATTATATATTTATAATTTCTATTTTCTTAATGTTGCCCTGAGAATTGCATTTGACCTCTTAACTCAAAACAATCTTGCTCAGATTAATACTAACTTAAATAGTTTAGAGGTTTTGTTCCAAGATTCCACCATTTTCCTCTCCTTTGTACTATTATTATCATTTACATTAGATTTTTAATACTATTTGCTAATTAACCTATTTTTGTAATTATTATTCTATGCAGTTTCCTTTCAAATTATATGAGAGAAAAAATATTACCAAAAACACATTTATATTCTCTTATGTTTACCTAATCAGTTGCCTTTACCAGTGCTGTTTATTCTTAACCTATCATCTCTCATTGTATTCTTCTCATTGTACATGGCCTAAATAATTAACTTTAGTTTTTCTTATATGGTGATCTGCTAGCAAGAAATCCTCTGTTTTTGTTTATATGGGTATCTTAGTTTGACTGAATGTAGTATTTTTGATTCATATTCTTTTCCTTTCAGCACTTTGAATATATCATCCTACAGTTTTCTGTTCTCCATGGTTTCTACTGAGAAGTCAGTCATTGATTTATATTGAAAATCTTTTGTATGAGATCAGTCCTTTATTTATCACTTGCAATTTCATGAAAACATCAGTGTTGACAATTTCACCAGTGTTTTTGTTGCATTGAATGTTTGGGTAGATTTATAAAAGTCCTCAGTACACACTACTGGATGCCCTACCTTGAGCTTTGTTTTAAATTGATGTTTATCTAGTGTTCTCATGCACAGAAGAAGGTACTAACACGTCCCTAAAGTTTTTCAAGTGCAAATCAAGTGAGCTACAGCAAAAAGAGGTACAGTGGACAAGGAAAGATATGTCCCTCAACTCTATAGATTTTGCTATTCGATTTCTTTGTGGCTACAATTTTTTTTTAAATTGTATTTTATAATTTGAATTCTCCATTATTAAATATTTGTATGAAGATCTAAATAAATAAATATTTTATGAAAGTCTTATATTGTGGGGGTTTTTGTATTTATTGTACATGTGTGATAATGGGAGTATTTCTAAATATATAAACATGCATTTATTAATAGGCAAAACTATCTTACATCTCTTTCATAAAACAAACAAAATAGTTGCAACTTCTTAAAAATTGTTAAAGTCCTGTTTTATAATAGTTGAATACTTCATGTTTTTCTCCTAACAGAAAATTTTATTTACATTCCAAGATCTTAATATCACTTAATATTAATAATATGGATCGAAATATTTTGCAATTACATGGTATATAATAAATAAAACTAGGACAACTGTAAACTACTCCTTCTCTTTGTATATTATCTTTGAAGAGAAAAGATAGAAAGTAAGGCATCAAAATATTTATTACTCTTTGCTCATATTTTTTCCTCATCTTATAACTCACAAACCAACTATAATCACATAAAGATTTGTTAAACAATTTGAGTTTATGCTACATGCTTCCAAAGAATGTCTGAAGATATTTTTAGGAAAGCATGTGCAGTAAGATATTTAATGTGTATTAACAGAGAGAGGTGTTCTGAAGGCATTTGAGTGAAACTTTTATTTAAAAACTACTGTTGATAGACATTTGCCTGTTTCCTTAATTTGACTACTGTGGGGAATGCTGCTAATAACATTGGAGTGCGTGTATCTCTTTGAATTGGTATTTTTATATTCTTTGGGTAACTGCCTAAGACTGCAATTGCTGGATTATAGGTTAGTTTTCCTTTACCTTTTTTTAGGAATCTCCATACTATTTTAAGAGTGGCTGCACCAGTTTGCATTCTCACCAATAGTGTAAGAGGGATCCTCTTTCTCCACATCCTTACCAACACCTACTGTTTCTTGTGTTTTTGATTTTAGTCATTCTGACAGGTGTGAGGTGATATCTCATTGTAGTTTTCATTTGTATTTCCCTGATTATGAGTAATGTTGGGTATTTTTTCATGTGTCTGTTGGCCGTCTATATGTCTTCTTTGGAAAGATTCATCATGTATTCTGTTCATTTTATAATTGGACTATTTGTTAGGTGCTGAGTTTTATAAGTTCTTTATATATTTTGGATACTAACCTTTCATCAAATATGTCATTTGCAAATACCTTCTCCCATTCCACAGGTTGCCTTTTTAGTCTTTTGATTATTTTTTTTTTTTTTTGCTGTGCCATAGCTTTTTATTTTGATGAAGTCCCAATAGTTTATTTTTGCTTTTTGCTCCCTTGCCTGAGGAGACATGTCTGGTAAGAAGTGGCTACAGCTGATGTCAAAGAGGTTACTGCCTGTGTTCTCCTCTAGGATTTTAATGATTTCCTGTCTCACATGTAGGTCTTTAATCCATTTTTTTGATGAATGGATAAAGAAAGTGTGGTACATACATACAATGGAATATTATTTAGCCATTAAAAACAATGAAATCTTGTCATTTGCAATGAGTTGGATGGAGCTAGAGAATATTGTTAAGTGAAATAAGTCAGCCAGAGAAAGACAAATACCATACGATTTCCCTCATATGTGGAATTTAAGAAACAAAACAGATGATCACAGGGGGTTAAAAGAGAGACAAACCAAAAAACAGACTCTTAACTATAGAGAATAAATGGATGGTTACCAGAGGTGAGGTGGGTGGGGGGATGGGTGAAATAGGTGATGGGGATTAAGGAGGGCACTTGTCATGATGAGCACCAAGTGTTGTATGTAAGTGTTGAGTCACTAAATTTTATACCTGAAACTAATATTACACTGTATGTTAACTAACTGGAATTTAAATAAAAACTTAAAAAAATACTGTATCTTATACTCTGTTTGAACCACTAGGGAGAAAAGCCCTTTCCAGAGAGAAATACTTAGAATGGAGCTACGTGATTTAGGATCAGTGGCTCATTTTGTTATTAAAATAAAAGATTTATTCTTTCAAGGACAACTTACCCAAACCTAGAATTAAGTGAATTGCATTAAGTGAATGCAATCTTTCCTTTTTTTTCCCTCGTCAAATTTGTTTAGGGATGATTTTACACTAGTTTTACTATATTTTAATTTATTTTTTTTACTATCAACAGTACTGCTATTAACAAGAATATATTCCTTGGCAGGTTGACAAGTGGAGTAGAACCCACAGTTGTAATTACTTTTTATTTTTAAAACATGGACTCCTCTTAAATATCAAGGATGGTTGTACAAGTTATGTGTAAGAATTAAGTTTATTAAAAATTTTTAAGAAATAGAATGTGAGAGAGATTGGAGATTGAGCAGAACTATGTGGGAAATCTGCCATCTTTATGTCATACCAGCTTCGTAGATCAGGGGTGGATCTTCTAGGTTAAAGGGCCATAAAAGAACGAGCACAAGTTCATTTGGTTTTATGGTTAATCATTTTCATTGAATTTAATAGATGTTCCAAGGAACCCATAAAGTATTTTCATAGTATATCCCAATATATTAATATTAAACTTCATCATAATGTACTCTCTATTATGGAAGAGTCCTAACTTCAGTAAATTTAACAAATTAATTAATAGAGAAATAAAATCTTTTCAAAATGTAACTATGTGGATCAATGTGTATAAAATTCACTATGTCTGTCTTATGTGCATGGTATATTATGTTTGAATACCCATTCATATTTCTAAAAATATTTTACAATAATATTTTTTAAAGTTATTTTACATACAATTGCAGGGCATCATCAAACAAAACTTTAGGCTGCATTATTGATTGAAATAAAGAGATGAGACAAAATAGTCAAATGTTAAGTAGGGAGAGAGAAAACACTATTGCTTGGTCCCCTGGCTCTTTGTGTAGTGTCTTTTCTGCTATTACATGTGACTCTAATGACTTGTCCTTCATTTTATTCAACACACCTTTGTTGTGGGAACCCTTCAGTGTGGCCAGATTTTGATAGACAGTATTACACTGTCAATACAGAAAGAGAGGACAGAATTATTACTGCATGGCCGCTAAAAGCTTAGAAGGCAGGAATCAAGTAAATAATCTATTGTGATCACTGCTATGATAGAGTCAAAAGGAGGACTCCATTATGGTGAGTTATAGAGTATAAGTAGACTTATGTGGCAAAAAGAGAACTCAGAAAAAGAGTGCCTGAGTAGGATGGAAGGTAAGGAATTTGGCAAAATACTGGAAATCAGGTCAGCTTAGCTCTGAACATCTATAGGCCAAGGAACCTGCTGAACATCCAAGGACTGATGTCCAACAGGCACTTATCTTTATACCTCTCAATAGGAAAGGCTTTGTCTAGGCATCTAAATAATTGATTAGCATCATAAAGATCCGGTCAATTAATTAGCTCAACTACAGGAAGTAAATTGCAGAGAATTCTCTAAAACATCAGACTGAAGCAATAAGAAGACAGCAGTATGTAGAAGCTTATAGTGTAAGTTTCAAAGAGGAGGCATTATCAAATATACCAAGACATGTGGTAAGTTAAGACTTGAAACAAACCCTTTATGTTTGGGAAGACATGCATTGTAAGTTAGCTTTGGCAAAGCTAGTTTGGTTTGATGGTTGAAGGTAGAAGTAGCATACTCAGGAAAAATGATATTAAAAAACTGGAGAACATCTTATAGCCTCCTGTACCATATTCCCTTGAAACTTTTTTCTTTGTTCCTGTTTGTTTTTTTCCATCCATCATTCCCTTCTTTCTTCTATATTATTCTATTTTCTGTACGAAGAAAGAAAGAGGTGGGTCACTTTAAAGGGATTTAATGGAATTTTTAGACTTTCAAAATCACAGATCCCTCTGAAAATATTATTCATCCTCTACCAAGAAAAAAGTACATATACCCACATTTTTATAAACAATTCCAGGAAGTTTTCAATTCCTTTGATATGCATTCATTAGATCAAAAGCTTTCAGTGAATGCCCAGCTAAGAATCTCTGCTGGCAAATCCTAGGATTCAGTTAGTATAGGCATGGATATATGGAGGTATGTGGGTAGACCAATTTAATATAAAGAAAATAAATTTCCTGCCATTTCTCTATTTTTGTTTGTAATAAAATATAACATAAATGGCATTAGATCAGTAGATTGGAAAGATTCTTTCATTTAACATTTATTTAACATTTCCTAAGAACCAGGTGTTAGACTAGATGCTTGATATGCTCATTGCCTTCTCAGGGCAATGAGAAGTAAACAAAGGAGGAGAGTGCAACAGGGAGTGCTCTATATCAGATCTACATCTGTGATGTTTTCTCATGCAAATGGGACATTGCTTCATAGGATCACAGAATTAGTTCTTTGATATTTTTTGTGGTTATAGTACAATTTTTAGTTCTAAAATTTGTGTAATATCAAAGTTTATTTTTTTAAAGATTTTTAAAATTTACTTCAACAAGAGAGAGAGAGATAGCAAGAGAGAGCAAGAGCAATGAGGACAGGGAGAAGTAGGTCTCCCACTGAGCAGGGAGTCTGACCTGGGGCTCAAGCCCAGGACACCGAGACCATGACTTGAGCCGAAGGCAGGCACTTAATCGACTGAGACACCCAGGCACCCAATATTAGAATTGTTTAGACAAAGGTCTACTCTTTTCACCCATGACCCAAGTAACAGTGATGGGGGGATAAGCTGTAGCTACTCTCAGACCTGGTTTCAAGTGTGGAAGTAGCATTGCCATCTGTCTGACTTTGAATAAGGTATTTGATTAATGACAGATCCAGGTCCTTCACTTGTAAAGTTGGGTTATTCACAGAAATGTTGGTTTGCAGTTAATGTTAATAAGCTAAATACATTTAAAGCACTCAACTCAGGACCTGACACAAAAAAAGCAGTATAAGTTTGTAAGTTACTTTTATTATTGAGTATGTAACTGTGGTGGTTCTTAAATTTGGGTGTTTGATTTGAATGAAAATCCCTAGATATAGTATTTAAATGCTTACATGGTTAGGGGAAATTATGAAGTAAAATGAGGATGATGCCTTATTGATAAACTAGTTGTGAAAAAAATAGTTTGAATATCTTTTTATAAGAAACAATCAAGTGGAATGCAAGTTAAAATCAGAAGTACTAAAAATATCAATGAAAAATAGAAAAATCTAAAAATAGTGCAAAGAAAGACAGGGAATTGGGGATCCCTGGGTGGCTCAGCAGTTTAGCGCCTGCCTTTGGCCCAGTGCGTGATTCTGGAGTCTCAGGACTGGGTCCTGCATCAGGCTTCCTGCATGGAGCCTGCTTCTCCCTCTGCCTGTGTCTCTGACTCTCACTCTCTCTCTCTCTCGTGACTAATACGAGAGACTCATGACTAAATAAATAAAATAAATAAAATCTTAAAAGAAAGAAAGACAGGGCATTGTTTAAAAAGACCATTATTTGGGGATTTTGGTTTCAGCCAAGATGGAGTAACAAAGACTGGGTTTACTCTCCCCCTGAACTAATTAAACACAGAACCAAATATATGTAGCAATAGTTTTTAGGCATTGAACATCAGGCAATATAGGGTGATGATTTCTGAGAGAGGAGACAGAGATGAGGTGATATGAGCCCTATAATTGATTCAGGTACTGCCTAAAGAGCAGTTCTAGGTGGCAGTACAAGATAAATGAACACAGTCAGAGTTTAACAGACTACTTGAATTCAGAATCTACACAAATCACCCTCTTGGGCCACTTCATAACATTTTTTTAAAGATTTATATATTTATTTGTTTGTTTATTTATATGGGAGAGAGAGTGTAATCATGCATGAACCTGAGGGAGAGTCAGAGAGAGAGAGAATCTTAAGCAGACTCCTTGCTGAATGTGGGTCCTGATCGATCCAGGCTTGTTTTCATGACCCTGAGATCATGACCAAAGCTCAAGTCAGAGTTGGAGACTTAACTGACTGAGCCACCCAGGTGTCCCCTTCATGCCATTTTGAATTGCCTTTCTGATACTGGCTCCTGTGCTTTGTGGCTCTCTTGAAGAAAGAAAACCCTGTTTCCAGTGTGGAAACTTTGTATCTGTTTCGGAAGGGATTGAAATAGACTTTCTGTGCAAATCATTGTTTATCTGTTCTACCTGGCTAGAGGTAACCTAAAGGATTGAGGCAAGACTCCTGTCGATGGTTTTCCCAACTCAAAATTCAGTCAGTGTGGAAAATTGGCTGGCATTGTTCAAAAGCATTTTAGGGTGAATGAAAAAATTCAGCTACCTGTAGCAAAAGTCTATGGCTGAGACAAGAAATACCTGGGTTGGCTATACTATCAGACAAAATATAGACTTTAAGTCAAAAGCTGTTAGAAAAGACAAAGGAGAATTTTACATATTGGTAAAAGAGTCAATTTCTCAAGAAGGTATGAAGATAACCATATATCTACTAAACAACAAGGCCCTAAATACATAGGAAGCAAACACTGACATACTTGACAAGTAAAATAGATAATTCTATTACCACAGTTGGAGACAGCATTACTCACTTTCGGTAAATAGAACATCTAGACAGGATATAAGGAATAGAGGTTACTTACTTACCTATAGTTTACATTGCTATGAACAAGTAGATCTTACAGGCATATATAGAACATATCATCCAAAAATAACAGAGTACACATTCTTTTCAAGCATTCATGGAACATCCCGCAGGATAGAGCATATGTTTGCCCACAAAAAGTCACATTAAATTTAAGAAGATGGAAATTTTACAAACTAATTTTTCTGACCAGGATGGAATGAAGCTCTAAATGAATAACAGAAGGGAAGCCAGAAAATTCACCAATTTTTAGAAATTAAATGACTCTTAACCAATGGATCAAAGAAAAAACAATCCAGGGGAGATAAGAAAATATTTAGGGATGAATGGAAATGAAAATCACTTCAAAACTGATGAGATGAGGGGATCCCTGTGTGGCTCAGCAGTTTATCGCCTGACATTGGCTCAGGGCATGATCCCAGAGTCCCGGGATGGAATCCCGTATCAGGCTCCCTGCATGGAGCCTGCTTCTCCCTCTACCTGTGTCTCTGCCTCTCTCTCTCTCTCTCTCTCTGTCTATGAATGATTGAATAAATAAATAAATAAATAAATAAATAAATAAATAAAATATTAAAAAAACCTGATGAGATGAAATGAAGGTTGCATTCAGAAGATTTATAGCAGTAAATGCCTACATTTAAAAAGAAGAAAGCTCTAAGATGAATAACCTACCTTTACATTCTGAGGGACTAGAAAATTCAGAGGAAAGCATATCCAAGGATGGCTGAAAGAAGGAAAAGACACAGAGTGGAACAGAGGTTAATGAAATAGAACAGAAAAACAGTAAAGAGGACAAATGAAATCAACAAGCCGTTCTTTGGAAAGATCAACAAAATTGACAAATTTTTAGCAAGACTGACATAGAAAAAAGCAAAGACTCAAAGAACTAAAATCAGAAACATGTGTAGAAATAAAATGGATTAAAAAAGAATACTATGAATCATTATATGTCAACAAAATAAGATAACCTAGATCAGATGGACAAATTTCTGCAAACACATAATTTAACAAAATTAACTCAAGAAGAAAATCTGAACAAACTGACATTCAATCAGTAATATAAACCTTCCCAAAAAAGGGAGTGAGGATCACATGGCCTCACTTCTGAATTCTACCAAACATCTAAAGAGGAATTAACAAAATTCTTCTTGAAGTTTTCTGAAAAACAGAAAAGGAGGGAATCTTCCCTGAATCATTTTTATGATATCAGCATTATCCTGATACCAAAGGTAGATAAAGGCATCACAAAAAAGGGAAATCACACAACAATACCCTTTATGGATATATATGGATATCTACCCAAACATCTTCAACAAAATGCTAGCAAACTGAATTTCATAACATATTAAAGGATTGTACTCCATGACCAAATGGGATTTATACTAACAACTGAAGGGTGATTCACTATAATAAAACCCATCAATATAATATACTACATTAACAGAACAAAGAGGGGAAATACTTGATATCACAAATGATGCATAAAAGCTTTTGACCAAATCAAAACTCCTTCCATGATAAAAATACACAGAAAACTAGAAAGAGAAGGAAACTTCCTCAACATGATAAAGGATATTTACAAAACATGCATAATGTCGTGCTCAGAAAGATTGAAAGCTTTCCCTGTATGATAAGGATGAAGACAAAGTGGATGATTTCATTATTGTTATTATTATTGTACTGGAAATTCTAGCAAGAGAATTAGGCAACAAAAAGAAATAGATGACTTCCAGATTGGAAAAAAAAGATTAAAACTATATTTGCAGATGGCATGGTCCTACATAGAAAATCCTAGTCTCAAGTCTCTAGAGAAAAATAATGAATTCAACAAAGTTTCTGCGTAGAAGTTCAATATTAATTGCTGTTTCTATGTACCAACAGCACACACTCTAAAAAGGCATTTAAAATAACTTCATTTATAATGATATCCAGAATAAAATACCTAGAGATAAATTTAAAAAAGGAGGTGAAAAAGGTGTGTGGACAGAACTACAGAACATTAGTGAGTATAGCTAAGATCTAGTAAATGGAAAAACATCCCTATTAATGGGTTGGAAGACTTTACATGGTTAAGACGTCAGTACTACCCAAGATGATCTATTTACATATGTAATCTAATCCCTTCAAAATTCGTACAGCCTTTTTGCAAAAAATGGAAAACTCAATCCTCAAATCCATATTGGTTTGAAGGGAACCCAAAGAAGCAAAATCAATCTTGCAAAAGAACAAAGTTGAAAGACTAACTCTTAACCAATTTTGAAACTTGCTACAAAGCTACAGTTCTCTAGACATAGACACCAATGGAATATAATTGAAAGTTCAGGATAACTTAATATACTTCTAGCCAGTTGACTCTCAACAAAGGTGCCAACATCCTTCAATGGGGAAAAAGAGCTCTTCAGCAGGTAATTCTATAACAGCTGTATATTCACATGTAAAGGAGCACAGTTTGACTGACCTCTACCTCGCCATGTATAAAAATAAAATATATCAATATCATAAATATAAAAGTGAAAATTAAGGGCTCTTGGGTGGCTCAGTTAGTTAAGCATCTGCCTTTGGCTCCAGTCATGATCCTGGGGCTTCCTGCTCAGCGAGGAATCTGCTTCTTCCTCTGCCCCTCACTCTGCTTGTGCTCTCATTCTCTCTCTGTCGATGATAGATAGATAGATAGATAGATAGATAGATAGATAGATAGATAGATAGATGATAGATAGACAAATAATCTTAAAAAAAACAAAAAAAGTGAAAATTATAAAAACCTTAGAAGAAAAAATATAATATTCATGTTTTTATTTTCTTTTAAAAGATTTTATTTATTCATGAGAGACACAGAAAGAGAGGCAGAGACACAGGCAGAGGGAGGAGAAGCAGGCTCCCTGCGGAGAGCCCCATGCAGGACTCAACCCCAGAACTCTGGGATCCCACCCTGAGCCAAAGGCAGACACTCAACCGCTGAGCCACCCAGGCGTCCCATGTTCATGTTTTTAGATGGCAATGAATTCTTGGGTACAACACCTAACGTATGAGCAACAAAATAAAAACAATAGACTTTAGCAAAATTAAAAACTTCTATGCATCAAAGAATATTATCAAGAGAGAAAAGATACCCCACAAAATGGGAGATGATATATTCAAATGATACATCTGATGAAGGTCTTATAAACAAAATATACAAAGAACTCTTACAATTCAATAAAAAGACAGACTACTCAATTAATGTATAAGGAATAAACATTTCTGCAAAAAATTATCCAAATGACTGGGGCGCCTGGGTGGTGCAGTGTATAAGGTTTCGGCTTAAGTCATGATCTCAGGGGAGTGAGATGGAGCCATACTGGGCTCCGTGCTCATCATGGAGTCCAACTTAGAGAATCTTTCTCCCTTTCCTTCTGCCCCTCCCTCCTGAAGTCATGATCTCCTCTCTGTCAAATAAATATATTTATTTATAAATAAATCTTTATGATAATGAAGATATGATAATGAAAAGATAATGAATCTTTTTTAAAAAGTATACAAATGACTATAAAGTACATGAAGCAAATTTTTGCTGCCACTAGTGATTAGGAAAATGTAAATCAAAACCACAAGGTAAATTTGTATACAATTTTGTAATTAAATTTTTTATTTTGAGACACTTAAAGATTGCATTGTTAAAAAGAAAAAAAGACAAAGAATAGCCAAGTACCATTTCCATAGTTTCCTCTGGTGGTGCCATCTGGACTACAATAGTACAATGTCAACACCAGGATACTGGCATTCTTATGATCCACCTATCTTTCTCAAATTTCCATAGTCTTACTTACGTGTGTGTGTGATGTGTATTTCTATGAAATTTTATTCCTTGGCAACCACTGTGTACTCCATCTCTATAGTTTGTCATTTAAGGAGTGGTCTATAAATAGAATCTTAAAGTATGTAACCTTTTGGAATTATCTTTTTTCATTTAATATAATTTCTTAGAGATTCATCTATGTCGTTGCAAGTAACGATAATTCATTCTTTTCTCTTGCTGACTAGTATTCTATGGGAAGGGGATACCTCAGTGCCTTGAAACATTCACTGATTGGAGGATCTCTGGGTTTTCCAGTTTTAGCAATTGTTTATGCAATTTTACTTGCATGTATGTAAGTGGCTGTTCTAGCTCATATTCCCACCAGCAATACAGGAGTGATGCAATTTTTCTATATCCTGTTATAAATAAATAAATAAATAAATAAATAAATAAATAAATAAATAAATAAAAGTACTTAGACATGATATCAAATGCATTTCTAGAAAATATAAATTTGATAAATTGCAGTCCGTCAAAATTTAAAAATAACTTTTTCTCTAGTACCTACACTAGCCTGAAACTAAAAGACTAGTATAAAACCTGCACATTATGTTTATAAATCACACATCCAACAAGGACTTCTTTCAAGAATATATATAAGAACAATCAACATTTGACGGTGAACAAACAACACAGTTAATCTAGGTATGCTTCACTGAAGCATAAAAACATGTGTAACATCGTTAGTCATTAAAGAAATTCAAATTTAAAAACATGATGAAATAGCACTGTTTGTATATTAGAATAGGTAATATTCAAAATACTTATCATCCAAATGTTAGTGGGAATTTGGAGCAACTAGTACTGTCACACGTTGCTGAAGGGATTATAAAATAATACAACATATTTTAAAATAGTTTGGCAGTTTCTCAAAATGTTAAGCAGACATTATCTATACCATCCAGCCATTATGTTCCCAGGTGATTACCCAAGATTAATAGGGGATATATTCATACAAAGAATTGTATGTGAATGTTTGTAATAACTGTATTTGTAATTGCCAAATAACTCCATAAATTGTGATATACCTCTGCAATGAAGCAGTAGCCTGCAATAAAATGGTGTGAACTATTGATACACATAACAATATGAATGAACTCCAAAATGATTATTTTGAATGACAGAACCCAAAGTATGTGCTCTATGATCTCATTTTGTACAAAATTTTAAAAACATATAATCTGATCTATTTAACAACAGATAGATGATTGTCGTATAAATACTAGATAAGTGGTGCCTGGGGATGGGATGGAGAGGCCAAAGAGGCAGGAATTACAAAGGGATTATTAATATGTTCTTTATTTTGAACGTGTTCATAGTTTCATCGGGACGAGTGCATATATATGTGTCAAACTTATCAAATTATACTCCATATATATAGTTTATATATATTTATATATATATATTTTTTATGTCAATTATATTTCAATGATGCTGTTAAAAATGTATTAGAATTTAACCGAGGATAGGAGCAGTTAAAATGAATAGCAGAAACAAAAATTTTACTACTGAAGAAAGTGCCAGGTGGACCTGGGTGGTGTAGTCAGTTAAGCAGCTGACTCTTGATTTCCACTCAGTGGTGAGATCAAGCCCCACGTCGGGCTTTGAGCTCAGTTCAGAGTCTGCTCAAGGTTCTTTCTCTCTCTCCCTCTGCCCCTCCTGCTCATGCTCTCTCTCTGTCTCTAAAATAAATGCATAAATCTTAAAAAAAGCAAAAAGTGCCTGGATTATTTCACTCATTTTCTGAAAAGAGTCATAATTAAGGAGAGTGTTGAAAATGGTATTAGAAATAACAAATAAACATGTTTTCAATTGAATGGAGACAAATGGTCTTCGCAAAAAATAATGCTGGTATAATTAAGCTTCCACATTAAAAAACAAAAAGAAACTTACTCTTTCCATCCACTACCTGCAAAAAATTAACTCGAAGTTCACAATTTTAACCAAAAATTTAATTCTTCTAGAAGACATAAGAGAAAAACTGTGCTAGGCAAACATTCTTAAACATGACAACAAAAAGCACAATTTGTTGAAGAAAATTTTGGGTTACATAAAAATTCAAATCTAGTAATTGAAAGACACTGTTAATAAAACAGAAATACAAACTACAAACTTAAGGAAAATACTTCAAAAGCCATATCTAAAGGAGAATATATCCAAAATGCATAAAAGAATTCTCATAACTCAATAACTAATAAACAACCCAGTAAAAATGGGCAAAATATTTTAACAAAAACTTGACCGAAAAGGCTCTATGCATGGCAAATAACCACCATGAAAACATGGTCAATGTCATTAGTCTTTAGGGAAATGTAAATTAAAAGCATAATGAAATATCATTAGATACTTTTTTTTTTTTTTAATAGCAAAAACTGACAGTATCCTATGACTGTGAGGGCATAGAGCAAATGGAGCTCTCAGACATTGCTGGTGTGAATGCATAACAGTAAAGGCACTTTGCAATACATTTTGGCAGCTTCTTATGCAGTTAAACATGCACCTACCATATGACCCAGAAATCCCACTCCTAAATATTTACTCAAGTGAAATGAAACCCTGTGTTCACACAACATTTCTTCCAATGGTAACTAATCATCTTTAGGGTATGGCTCAATGGTTTCCCAACCTGCCTATTGGAATCATCTGGAGATTTCTTTTTTAAGATTCTAAAGTTTAAACCACATCTCTGACCAATTAAATTAGAATCTCTGGACCTGAGATACAAGAAAGAGTGTTTTTGATGTTCTTTAGGTGATTCCAGTGTTCAGACAAATTTGGGGACCACTGGTATAGCCTCAAATACATACAACACTGCCTAATATGAATTACTTTACAGCAAATTATAGACACTGTAACAGAGTGAAAAAAATAAAAAAATAAAAAAAGGAATCCAGATAGAATTCCTGATGCAAAATATAGAAGGGGCCAACAGATGTTTGAAATATGATGAGGTTTTAAGGTAAAGGGATAATTCTCAATAATTTAATTTTTGATAAATGATGACTTAATGTCCATTGCCCTCTCATGGTCAATATTTTTAGTCATCCCTCACTGAGTACTAGAATTTTTATTAGATTATTTAAAGATTTATTTGATTTTTTTCTTCTGACACACTCCTCAATTAGCACAGTAGAATTAACAAGATAATGTTTAGAAATTAATTTGAATTTATCTCCTTCTTTCCACTCTAAAATGCTACACGTACATATATATTTTCACCTAGACACACACATGATTTTTTTTATGTATCAAACAGACACCTTTTAGTTGTAATTCATCTGGCATTTAGCATCACTGTTTGCATAATTTTGGCAACGATCAGTATTCCTTAGTGTTGCTTCTAAGCATTCTTGGAGTCTTCATCCAAATCAACATACTGTTGGATATAAATACATCCTTGATCCCACTTTATTATTGAAACAGACTAGTCAAAGAGATAACTGTGGGAGTCATTTCCATGAATTTAAGAGTGAGGTCATTCACAAATTAGTTCTGCAATTTCCCTCTGGCCTTTCTGCACAATACAATAGAGACTCAAATACATTTCAGTTTTATTTTCTACCACTAGCTTCTATTAAATAGGTTTTCTGCTTCTTTTCACTCAGAAAAGTTGAGCTGCTTCTTTCTTATATTTCTGCTCTCCTGGCCAAAGATCTTGGCTCTCCTATTCTTAGAAAACATGCACACACACACATTCTCACTCCAATCACTCTTCTTATAGCACTTCTAATAATACCAACTCTGCAACATCTGCCTGTCTATATCTCTGCCTCAGGGCTCATTTAAAGTATAGCTTTACCTTGCCTCCTGGTTGCCATTGTGATGGTTCGCGTCATGTGTCTCAATTTAAATTAATTTCTACACTGCATTTATCATGGCAATCACCAGACACATCCTAAACCCTGAATGTAAAATGTCATGGATAGTTTATAGGGCCCATAACATGAAAACGTTACTAATCTACATTTAAAGAACAAAATGCTTTATAATTTTAATATACAATGAGAGCAGTTGGAGATATTTCATTAAATACATCATATGTGTCTAAAACTATATAAATATACTTTGCTGTCTGTGCAGCCTAAACCTATGTTTTCTAGATTACTTTTTATATATGTATATCTGTAAATATGTTTGGAAAGTAGTTTGAAAATGAACCCAAAGCTGTATTTTGGAAATATGGGAGTAATTATGATGATAATTAAGTCAATTGTTTTGATATCATTGCTGAAATATTTGGGTGGAATGTGTACCTATTTCTAAGGATTGTAGTATATTGGATAAGTGAATTGGATACTAACTCTGCCATTGAATAGAAGGGAAAAGATCAGAATAAATTTGAAAGGCAAAAAAATCTTATGGTATGAAGTGAATAACATACTTAGCTGACTCCTTTTTTAATTTTCTAGGAAAATTATAATTGAAAAAAGCATAATGGTAGACAAAGCACGTTCCCTGTCACTTAAGGCACCACCCTACCCTTGTTCTAGCTCCATAAATATTTCCTGTCCCCGGCTCATAATCTCTTCCCTCAAATCATGAATGTGGAATGATCTTGTGCAACCACTCCCAAAAACGGTGACTTCTGATGCCGTCATGAAGTGTCAGCAAACATGATGACTATGGGAATGTGTCAAGAACTAAATAAAGACCATGGACTGAATAAAGCACCTGGACACAGAAAACTATACATCATCTCCTTTGCTTCCTTTTTGAAAGTTGTCATATACAGTGTATTTTTAGCAGGAAGGGAATGGGATGATTTTGCTTAATGCTCGACAGCTGCTCATTAGGCAGATCAGAACGAGATAAGCGGGATGAGATATTGGTTAAAATTGCAGAGTAGGTACTAGGGGTATTGGATTTCAAGTCGTACTTGCTGACCTTGAGTGACCTTGAAGACTTCTTTTCCTCTTGCTATTCCTGGCTTTTCCAGACTTAGATTTGGGGCTAGAACATTCTCCCAACCACTGAATGGCCCTGATTGGAATTTGGAAAGCTTTGAGAGTCTTCAGGTCACAGGTTCCACTTAAAATCAGTGACCAAAAAAGTTGCTTCTGTCACTGTCTCATTTAGATGGGGTCTTCATGAAATATAAAGCATGAGAGAGACAAGCAAACGGAACTGTTGAGAAAGCAAAATTTGCTTGGTGAAAATCTATTCTGGGTGAGGTTAACATTAGTTTTATTCACATTGGCTTTATGTCGTTGGTTACCTTGCCATTAGGCAATTCTATTTTACATCATCCAAATTGAATGTATCCGAATGTGAGATGTGCAATCAAATGCCAACATAGGGATCCCTGGGTGGCGCAGCGGTTTAGCGCCTGCCTTTGGCCCAGGGCGCGATCCTGGAGACTCGGGATCGAATCCCACGTCGGGCTCCTGGTGCATGGAGCCTGCTTCTCCCTCTGCCTATGTCTCTGCCTCTCTCTCTCTCTCTCTCTCTCTCTCTCTCTGTGACTATCATAAATAAATAAAAATTAAAAAAAAATGCCAACATATATTTTGGTCAAACCAAGTGAAAGTACCCAATTTCCAAGTTCACAATGTATAGTTATCTACAAATCTATGTTTTTCAGTTAGTCACTTGCTCCTAGGTGGAGAGATGACCCCTTCTTTTTAGGTTGAGAGGTTGGAAGATAATAAAGCTTTTGCTTATTAAATAAGCTGAGGTTAGCAGACACAAATGCATTGACATGTCATTTTTTAAAAATATGTTTGGCCTATAACCTAAGTGAGTTTCCTTTTCAGGACCTTTGAGTACCCAGATATTAAGATAATAAGATGAGAACTACTTTCAAAGAAATTACTTTATGTTTCTGAAAAACATGAGTTCATAAGAATCTTGCATTTTTTCCACTAGTGATCACTGTGGTAAATAGTTCATATTAGCCTCAGTTCTTTTTTTCATACAATGTAATATTGATAATATTGATTTAATTGCTGTAAAAATGCATAATTTGATTTTAGTTTGTTAATGTATACTTTTTGAAAGAGCTTTGGCCTCTTGCATGTTTTACACATTGTAATATTGATTTACATGAGAGATATTTAAAAAAATCCAAGTAGTGAAAGCATGATAAAGCTATAGCATGATCCACCTAAATGAGCTTTATGATGGACTCCATTACCGTGTATCACCTGGGGAGCCACGAAGAGCCAGAGCTGTCAGCCGTGTTGATTATGAGGCCTGCAGAGAGTAGGGGAGGGAAATACAGAGCCAACATTAGCTGTGGGTTTCCACAAATAAGTTGCCTATGGTCAGCATTTATGATTCCAATGAGCCTCTGTTGCCAATGTTTGAGATGCCATGGGCCCCTGCCAATATTCAGACCGAGTCTGTGCCAGAGCTCCTCAGTACCATCCGTGGCCCAGGGTACATTTCTGTGGAAATATATGACTCACTGTATACATTTCCATTACAATGGGTGATGGAGTAATAAATCCATTTCTCCTAAAAATAGCTATTTTTATAAAGCCTCGCCAATAAAAATTTATAGTGTAAAAATGCCCACACATAACCAGACTCCAATTCTGTAAATTTTTCCCCCAAATGCAGTGTAGTTCTTCAAATCACCTAGAGACAGAGGAAGAAAAAGGCCTAAGAATTGCATGTGATGAGCAGTTGACATGTAATCACCTGGTGATAATGGTGCTGGATACATTGTCTTAGCCTGTGAATAAGTCACAGGTCAAATTCATATTATCTTTAACTTCAAGCTGGCTTCTAGTACTCAAAGCCACCAAGGAGGAATGCTTTAAAATTCCTAGTCCAGGGCCATATCATTTATTAACTAAGAACATTCGAAGAAAATAAAATCTATATTTTTGGCAATACAGTTTTTTCCTTGGGAGATAAAGTCAGTTAATATTTTGGAAATATTCAAGTTTTCACTAAAAGTGGACTTTTATCTGATCTCAGTAAACTAATTCTTGCTGCAAAAGTCAGGCATCATTATGTTTTGCTCAGAAAAATCACATAGGATATGAGCCAACTTCTTAATGAAAATCTGGTTGTCGCTAACCACAGAGGGCAAAGGGGCCATAGGTAACATGAGTTAAATTGTTTCTGCTGGATCCAGCTTTTTTTTTCTTTTTTTTCTTACATCCCCTACTACCCAGAGCTCACTTCTGTCTGAAAATGGCTTCTCTCCAAGGCACAGTACACTGCCGTTCCCCCAAGGTGATCACTCCAGTATATTTGGACCGAGGGACTTTGCTCTCCAGGACGGATGTGACGGGAAGACAACCCATGACCCAGGGTGAGTCAGTTCATTGGTTGGCCATATGTCAATTGTGTAAAGCTCAGGCAAGAATTCTATGGCTCCAGGACATGGAGTTTCATTCTGCTCCTCTTGAGCGTGCTTGGGTTTAGCAGCTGTCACTAATGAATGGCAAACATGATATCTGATGCTAATGAGAATAGGTAATGAAAAGCCCGTGACTTGGGTCCAAGATTCTCTGTTCATCTCTCTTTGTCTCTGTCTCTGTCTCTTTTTCTGGGATATTTCATTTTGGGGGAAACATGTTTTTAAGCAGTCCCCATGAGGTGAGGTCCTGAAAACTCCTGTCAAGAGCCTGACGAACTGAGTCTGCCAATACCCACAGTTAGTGAGCTTGGAAGCTGACTTCCTAACCGTAGTTGAACCTTAAGGTGACTATAACCCCAGCTGAGAAGTTTATTGAAGACTTGTGAAGGACCCGACCCTGGACCACTCAGATAAGAAGCTCCAAGATTCTTGATCTTCAGAGACTGTGTGAGATAATATGTGTTTATTATTTTAAGACGCAAAACTAAGTTTGGGGGTGATTTGCTACATAGAAAGAGGTAACTTACCCACTTGCTTTCAATGACAAGTCATAGTCCACATTTCTCGGTTGTTTTTTACTAGACCCTTTTGAAGGCATCCCTGCTCCTCGCCCTGACTTTAACAATTAGAATTTCTTAAGACTCCATCCTTGGTCCTCTTTTCCTCTTTCTCTCCAGTCTAAGGATATCTTATTTGCTTGTATCTCCTCAAAGACCAGTCAATAACTTATCCACTTGTAGATTTCATTTTCTAGACTGTTTTTTTCAACCTTGTCACTTCCAACATTTTGAATAGGTTAATTCCTTGTTGGGAAGGACCATCCTGTGCACTGTATGATACTAAACAGTATCCAGGATCTCTACACTCTAGATGCCCGGCACATCTCCCCCTTCTCATTACTGAAAACCAAAAGTGTCTATAGGTATTGCCAAATATCCCCCCTGGACTGGAGGGTCAGGATGTGGGCAGCTGAGAATAACTGTTCTAGACCTTTATTCAGATTGAGATCCATATATCCAACCCCATATCTAAGGTTTATCAAAGGTCTCCACTTGTAGTGTATGATGTCATAGGCATCTCAAATTCTTTGTGTTAAGATTTGAATTCAAAATCTTCATCTTTTCCCCCAACTCTTGTTGGAAACCTTGTTACTTGAAGTGTTTCCCCATTTCATTGGCTGTCTATGCAATCTGCCAGCTGCCCAAAGCATAAGTGTCAAACTCCTTACCACTGTCAACTGGGTTTTATGTAATATATCACTACTCTGTCTTTCTGGCTTCTCTTCAGACAACTCAACCCTTCTGTCGTTGCACGGTAAATATTTTATTGTTTTCAGAGCATCTTTTGTGTCAGTCTCCTTCCCATGTCATTGCTTTTGCATGTATCTCTCCTGCCTGGGATCCAATCCGCTTTCCTCTTTACCTTGCTCATTCTAAAGCATCTCTCAAATCTCAGTTAAAATGTCACTTCTTCAAGGAAGCCCTCCCTGATTGAGTCAGACTAGGATTAGTCCTCCAGCTATCATTTCAGTAGTACTTGCCTCTCCTTTTAAACAACTTTAATTATTTTTTGAAACTTAAGTCTCCTCCCACCTCCCATAACTAACTAATGTTAGTTTCATTAAAGAGGGTAACGTGTGAGTTCCTTCACCTCTATATAACTTTATACCTAGGTCAGTATCTGCCTAAAAGCAGGCACTCAGAAAATATTTGTTGATTTTGAAAATAAATGGCTAAATGAATAAACCCGGAGGTAACAGGAATTTCACTATTTATGCTACTAGAGTCTCAAGATGACACAACAGGATGTGGTGAGGCCCTACATGTCTTTTTAAATATCTCTTTTGTACAAATATCTCCCAATTTTGTAATTTGGGAAACGTATTCTAAAACTTTTGGTGTGAGCTTCACTAATTCCTATGAGACAAAGAATATTATTGAACACTAAATTGTAAAACTGTTACCAGAATTAATAAACCAACTGGTGTAACTACATATAAACACGGATAGTAATATACAAATGGAATGAAATTTTATTCTGAAATGTGTCAAACTTCTTCAATTTTATAGGTGTAAATGAAAATGCTTTTTTAAGAAATTACAATTTAAAAACTGATACATCTAAGTACATTAAAAATTTCCTATATGGCTAAAAGTGGCAGCCATATTTAAAATTTTAGAAAGCTGACAAATATATGATAAAGTAGCATCATCATTAAATTTTTAAAAATTCTTTCACATTAGTAAGAAAAAAGGCAAATTATTTGTTAGAAATAATTGAAGAAGAAGAGAAGTATACAAAAATAGAATGAATAATAAATATTGTTTCGATAAAAAAGAACATATCCTGGTAATAGCAGAACACTGGAAACACCTATATATCTAACAGTAGAGAACTGTTTAACTAACTGTATCTTCCTAAAATAAATTTCTATTCAGAAAATCAAACTGGGGATATAAGTCTATATTTATTGATGAGGAGGGATGTGTGTGTTTATGAATGAACACTTCTACACACATAATTTTTTTCATATAAAAAACAAGGGTTATAAAATATAGATATTATGATACCATTTTCATAAGAATGTTTTTGTTTTGTATGCTCATAGAAATAGGTTAGGTAAAAAGACATTGGTGTGGTGATTATGTTTAGACGATGGAATTCTATAATCACTTAAGCTATATGTAGTGGTCTAAATTGTTTACGTTGCATATCTGTTTCTTTTATAATTAAGAAAAAGTGAGATTATTTTGGGAAAATAATCCAAAAAAAAAACAACTCTAAAGACCTTAGATGTTTCTCTGGGGAAATAGCATATATTTTGAGAACTTTAGCCCTAAGGATCTGTTCTCCTAGAAACAAAATTTCTCTTAAAAAGTATATCATTGCTACCATAGACTATTTAAAGCTTTCCCCCACAGCCTCTAAAAAAACTTGATACTAGCTTTTAGTAGTAATTTTCATTCCTTATGCAACTATCAAAATAAAATTTAGAATTTTAAATCTTCTTAAAACTCATTCATCACATTAGCAAGGAAAATTGGGATATGCCTTACTATCCCAAATGAAAATTAAAGCCATCTGCTAATTCCATAGCATACCTCACCTAAATGTTTTGCAAAATCTTGTAACTTGAGTACAAGCAAGAGAGGAAACAACCAGGGCCTCAGATCTTCTTTAAACTTTGGCTGAGGACCATGCAGTACAGACCATGCCATCAATGGAGGGCTGTCTTCTGCATAAGGGGTAAGGGGAGTGGTGGTCTTTCACAAAATAAACTGTCCTGTTTGTTTCTGGGTTCTGATTCAGTTTCATAATGGCCAGCAAATGAACTGGGCTCCTCTGGTGGGTCAGAGGGAGACTGTTAATGCACCGTTTTATCTTTCCTTTGCCACAATTTTCTGTTGAACCCTAAGGGCCAAATTTAGAAATGTAGATAAACCAGATGTGCTCACAAAATTGAATGCATACCTGTGCTGCCTACCAAACGCCATCCCCCCCCCCCCAAAAAAAAAAAAAGTTTTCTCTTGCACTGTGTTCTGATTTCCTCGTGCAGCCTGTAATGGTCCCAGCAGGCAGACTTTCCTCTCCGTGTTCTGAGCAGGCTGGCAGCCCCAGCTCCACGAATGCCAGTGATGAGGCCCTTGCAAATAAGCACAAGTTGCATTATGTCAACCTCAAATGAAATCATAACACAAAAACAAAACATTCATAAATTGATAGAAATTATAGAGCATCAAATGAGATACAAGAATTTTATCTCCTCATTTGTATATTCTTGTCTCCCTGTCTATAAACATATGTTTGCACATGCTGTGTATTGATAGATTAACATATAAAATTACAACATTGCATTTGCAGAACTGTAGTTAAGGTTGTCTTACATTTATATTTTTGAGGTTTTATATCTGAACCATAAACAGTTTCTCTGGGCTGAAACTTGGCATGTAGTACAAAACTAGAGTGGGCTCATCTTTCTCCTAAACACAGGGCAAATTTTACAGAAGTGCTTAGATCTTTTGGAACTTTTTTTTTTCATTGACCTAATAAAACGTCATTTAAAAAAATGACCTAAAAATGTAGAAGTTAGAATTCCTCACAACAATTCAGAACAGAAAATGGACAGAACATTTATTTTCTGTATTAGGGAGAATGGAGTATGTGTTTTTTTTTTAATCTAATGATAATTTAAAGTATTTTATGATCATTTGACTAGACAAAAGTATGTAATAACATTTCAAATTAAATCATTTTAAAAATCCAGAACAACATAGGAAACCTACTTAGCTTTTGGTCAGGTGATGAAATATTGTGACATGGTGATTTAAAGTTGCTTTCCAAATGATGCTAACAAGATAATTAGGAAGCCCATTAAAGTATATATTTGCAATACATTTTAAAAAATTATTTTTGAGGAAAAGAGTTACCCAAGTATCAAGGGTATTAATACTATTTTGAAATTGAATGAGTTCAATGTTCTGCTTTGAAGTAAAATTTTCAAAAGATTTATAAAATTGGAACTTGAAAAGCCAAATTTATTTGCTAGTTAGATTCAATACATGATTGAAATTCTCATTATTCTCATGGTGATTCTGAACACTGATTATTTTAACCAAGTTGTTTGTTTGCTTAGACGTGGTTTCCATTTATTAGGAAAGCATGTTTTGAAAATTAAATCTCTCTGTCACAACAATGGGTTAAATCCAAGGCAAATGGTTTTCAAATCACATGTTTGCTTTATTACTTAAAAGCGCCTTTAGGTCTTTTTCAATACCTTCCAACCATTCTCAGAAGATCTTTCCTTTTGTTTGTTTTTCTTTGTCTTGTTTTGCTTTTTTTTTTTGTTTCTTATATTTTGGAAGTGAGAAAAAATGGGTATTTTGTGGAATGTTGGGTGCATGTTTACTCAAAATTAGCTGTGAAGCATATGGAATACATCTCTCACAGTACACGACTAAAAGTTCAGATTGGGAGAGATATGGCTGAAATACTTTGGAGGCTTCACACTGAATCTGAAACATTGATCATGAGATTTAGTGACTGTAATATCTTCAGTTTCGGCTACACACATACACTCCTGCAGGATATCCAAGCATGGAAAAACAAGTCAATGAACAATTTTCCAGAGTTGGAATCACGAACTTTTGACTTATTCCCCCGGTGTTGTTAAGTTATACACTCATCCCCAAAGGCTCTGCTGGCTTTGTGCCTACCTTCCACTACTGCAGTCTCCTGGGAATTGAGAACTTTCCTGGGCTCCACTTCCCTGAGCCTACAATGTGTATGATTTAGTAAATTCTCCATCCTTTGCCACTCACCACGTTAAGTGTTTGGACTTGCTTACACTTCACTGCCTAGTAGCAAATGCTTCATGTCATCATTCCCTGTGGACTGAATCAGAACAAGTCACTCGCCATTCAAGCGGGAAAACTAATGATGGGTCTGTACTAGGAAGACTCAACAACCCTGATACAGAGCAGAATGCTGACTTCATCCAAAATTAGAGACCTAGACTTTATTTCGAATGCAGTAAAATATATACGTTTAACAATCGTACCATTTCTCATAGGATAAAAATTTTTTCTTTTCTTTTTTTGACTTCTAGGTAGCACTTTACAGATGCAAATGACCCCAAACTTGGCCTATTCATATCCTGAAGTTTTCAGTAGGAAATGTAGATGGTTTCTAAAATGTTTATTTGTTTCTTAGTAAGTATTTTGGGAAAGAAGAGATATCTTAAACTAATTTAATATGCTCTGGATTACAGAAAATAGAGACTCTTGTTCATTTTTTCCCCCACTTGTCCTTCTACACTTGGTAGAAGTGGATATCTGAAAGCTAATGTTTGAATCCATTTCTCAGGAAATATCATTTATGCTGATATCCTCTCATGGGCACCAGATAAAGAATGATGAAGTCTCATGCCAGTTGCGGGCAACACTAAGAGCATGCATAATGTTTAACATGGTTCTTTGCACATTTCCTGGGAGTCATTGAATAAAGGAGTGCAAGAATGAATTGGTAAATACACAAGTGAAGCACGTCTTGGGGGAGATAGCCTCTTTACCTATCAGTCTCCTGAAAAGATTTCCCAGTGCACTGCTACTGGGAGACTGGAAAATACAACCATGTATGGATGCTATTCTGCCTACACCCCTGCTGGCTTCTGTGTGCATCCTTGTCACAGTGCTAGCTAGATTATCCGCTGTGTGGGCTTACAGGATAGGGGCAACAGTCTACATATAGTTGTTTGGTATTTATTTACCTTAAGCTGATGTGGGTACGGGGATTTTTAATGTTATAAAAGCATTACCGTGAAATATTTGTTGCTTTACTGGATGCCCATAATGTAGCATTCTTCATACTGAGAAGGATGCAGTTGGCAAACATTCTATTACTTTTGCTAAGTTTGCAGACCTTTAGACCATCATCCCCATTTCTGGCTGAAAGCACTGAGTTATTATGTGGTAGGTGACATATGACGTGGTATACATATACTTCATCTACATATATTAGTTAATATATATATGAGCAATATATATATATGAACATATATAAACATATATAATATATAAATATATATATTTAAAGTATTGTTCATAATGTAAAGTGTCATGATGCTGTCAGCATTCCTTGATGCCAATGACATGAGTCACCTTGTTAATGTGGATCTTAACAATGCAGCCACACTCTCCTATTGCCCTCTAACCACCCATCTTGCTCCTGCAGGAGTTTTCTACCACAAGCAAAGAGTCTACTTACTACCTCCATCTTGAATTTAAGGGTGGCATTTGTGAATACTAATGGCAGAGTCCACACTGTTCTTCGCCCACCGGTATGTGAAAGTGACAAATATGGTGGCTTTTATGAAGAAGTTCTTCGTTTGCCCACTAAGGAGCCTTGTCTTAATGGCATTTAAAAAAAAAAAAAAAAAGAAAGAGGAGAAGGAGGAGGAAGAGCCAAACAAATCCAATATTATTCACAACTCAGTCTCAAAGTTTCTTTTTAGTGAATACTGACAAACTTAGTGTTGATGCCCTGAGAGACTTCAAGTTAGATTCCATCTCCAGTCGAGTTTACAGTTCAAAGCAAATTGGAGAAGATGCCATAGAAGGAAACCACTCAATGTGATTCTCAACCTTGGTCTTTGCTGCGGATGTGGCCTTCCCCCCACTCTCACCCCCCACCTCCAGCCAGGAAAGAGGAGCTTTCTGGCCCAATGCAGAACTGCGCATCCGGTACAGATAAACTCCAGAACCTAGTAGACGAAAGGAGAATGTGTTTTTAAAGGAACTTTAGATGTCTTATAAATAAATCTGATGTGCTTAAAAATTCCCCGAGGAGTTTAAAAAAGTCTGGATGTGTTTTCTCAAATAACTATTTAAAGCATATTAGAGTTTTTTAATTGCACTGGGGACTTTTCAAAGCATATCAGGACAAAACAGTAGAGTATAGGCCCCAATATGCTAATTAATAGATAGCTAGACCCCTGAAATAAAGCTGCAACACTCCATTAATCAGGCAGTAATTGAATTGGCACAGTGCTTTTGTGCAAACTACATGATAATTGAAAAAGCAAACCTGGCAGGAGTAAGGGTAAGGTCTTCCCCAATGGTGTGTATGGAGACATCGTGCTTCTGTGGGCAGTGGGCAGTTGGCCTTCCTGCCAGGGGGTTTTGCAGAGGGAGAAAGTTGGCTGCTCTCTGAGGCCAATGCAACTTTGTCTCCTGCCGAGATGGTCTCTTAGGTGTGTGCTTAGGGTGGTCCCCTGCCTCACCCCGTGCAAATACACGTAATGGCTGATATGCTTTTCTCTGTTACCTAAAGACATCTGCCAATTAATGTGATTATAAAATAATAGTGAAGAACAGATGTTTCATTTGCTAATTTTATATCTGACTGTTTGAAAGCTAACTACCTGGGGATTTAACTGGAAAATACTACTTTGCTTATGAAAAAAAGAAACAATGCAGGCGTTTTTGTTTTCTTTTTTTTTCCCCTCTCACAGCTGATATGGTCTAATTCGGGATATTGGTTGCCTATAGTAAGCACTCAGTGAGAGAGAGACTGATTGCTTCTAAATGAAGAGAAGAAAAATAGCATTTTAAGCCCTTTTTCTCTACAAACAAAACATTAAGCATATCGCTATACCAAAAAAAGGCTGTTGCAATAAAAGAGTTTAGCTTGTCATACTGTGATGATAATGGGTGGAAAAAAAGATGTGGATAAAATGAAGATTGACATGAGTTTTCCATCTAGAACTTTAAAACAAATCATATGGAAAAGCTGGAAGAACTTTTACATTTGCCAGCCTTCTAACTATGCAGGTAGGGCGTCAGGAACGCAAAATCATGGTGAAAGAACGAACTTTGGGGATCTGGCAAGAAATATTATAAGAAATTTAGGAAAATAACATTTAAGTAATATTAAAATCAAATATTTTCATTCTACTTTACTCATTTCTGTCACCAGTGAAGGCTCTTCAAGATGTACCTGAGATGTGGTTTTCTTAGACCAGGCTCTTAACTGAGTCAGACCCTTTGTTGTCTCTAAGACAAGAGGTCAGCTCTGGGTGTGAGTTCCTTTTACTGCTTATGTTATTAACTATGACTTAATAAAGCAACAATAAGGAAACACTTGGTTTTGGGTCCTGGATACTCCCCTGTGTGATATTAGGCAAGTTACCTAAACACTCTGCTTCAATTCCCTTATCTGTCCAGAGCAATCTATAAAAGATTAGGGTTTCAAGTCCTCTCTAAATTTGTGCTCCCGTTTGCAAAAGTAATGCCCTCAGTTTTCCTTTAAAATATTTCATATTTGGGGGCTCCTGGGGGGCTCAGTTGGTTGGGCATCAGACTCTTGATTTCAGCTCAGGTCATAATCTAAGGGTCCTGGGATAGAGCCCAGCACTGGGCTCAGCACTCACTCACTAGGGAGTTTGCCTCTCCCTCTCCTTCTGCCCCCACCCCCCCGCCCTGCTCACACACAGTCTCTCTCCAAGATAAATAAATGATTCTTTCCGAAAATTTTTCATATTTATACACATAGCACCATTTGAAGAAATCTCCAAAGTTACACTGAAAATGGCTTTTTCAAACCTCAACCTCCCTCCCAGATTTCTGAGAAGTAACTTCCATAACAGCCACCTGGGCCACCGGTGCTCCTGGAGGTCCATCAGGATGAGAGTAGCCCCGCAGCAGCCGCAGAGCCAAGTGTCAGGACTTCAGCACCAGAAGAGTTTTTCACGGAGCCAGAATGCCTTGTCCTTACCACCTCTCGCTTGCAGATTGAACTTTGTTATCAGTAAATGTGTGTCCATTTTGGGTTACTTTCCACATAATGTGATGGAACATTATCTAGGATCCACCAATGACCATCAGTTCAAACCACCGTGCCTCTGCTAGGGTATATGAGTCTCCTGTAAAACAAAACAAGACATTTGATGGCTGCTTTTCTTATTCAGAGCTCTTGTTAAAGTCTTGTTAAAGGTGCTTGGTTTCACATTTTTATCTCAAAGTTTCACACAGTGAGTTTTTATCATCTTGTGCTAGCAAGCAGGTTTGGTTTTGTTTTTCGTTCTGGTCACGGGCTTTCAATAAAGTGCTAAGCAATCTTAGCACTTGCTCCAGATCCCTTTTCTCTTAGATGCTGAGGTCATTTCCAATTCTCCAGCTTCTTTGTTTCCAGGCACTGCCAGGGCTGAACCTTCCCCACTCCTAGCTTGACTTTTATATCAGTGTTGGCTTGGAATGGGCTTGGAATCATTTTCAAAACTTTGATTTCTCTTTCTTGACTCCTCCTTTGTTTTCTTTGTATATCTTACATCCAAGACTTCCAGCTTTCCCTCCAGAACATAACTCATATTTTCCCACTTCTTACCATCTGTACAGTCCCTACACTTCTGCAGTAGCTCTCTACAAGCTCTCTGTCTCCACTCATGCAACCGTAGATAGACTCAATGTACAATGTAGATGACCCCAGGGCAAATGGGTGGCTCAGGTGGTTAAGTGTCTGACTCTGGATTTCAGCTCAGTTCATGATCTCAGGGTTATGGGATGGAGGTGGAGCTTGCTGCATCAACTCTGCACTGGAGGTGGAGCTTGCTTAAGATTCTCTCTCTCCCTCTTCCTCTTCCCACCCCTCCCCCTCTCCCTCTTGAAACAAAAACAAAAAGGAAACATAGATGGCCATTTTGAAAATGTAATCATATCTCACTTTCTCCAACCTTTGAAAAAATCTGCTAGCTGGGGGCACCTGGGTGGCTCAGTGGTTGAACGACTGCCTTTGGCTCAGGTCATAGTCCCAAGATCCTGAGATCGAGTCCCTCATCAGACTTCCCATGGGGAGCCTGCTTCTCCTTCTGCCTATGTCTCTGGCCTCTGCCTCTCTCTGTGTGTCTCTCATGAATAAATAAATAAAATCTTTTTTAAGAAAATAAGTTAAAAAATAAAAAAATTGCTAGCTATTTTTCATTGTGCTTGGAATAGAATTGAAACTCCTCACTGCTATATAATAGACATTAAATCAAGATCTGGTCCTGACTTTCCTTTGTGACCTCTCCATCCCCTCTTTCCCTCCTACCCTCCTACCAGCCTTCCATTCATCAGTGAATCTCAATCATGCATTAGCTCTTCCTCAGATATCACCTGATACTCTTGGCCTGCAGGGCTTGTGTTTGCTTGCTTGGCACACTCTTCCCTGGGTTTTGTGCATGGTTGCTTTCTTCTTTCCTTCAGGCTTTAGCTCAAGGATCATTTCTTTTTCTCTCTTCATAAGCTCTCCACATCCAGCCTCGTCACCAGCCCCCTACCTCTATTGATTGTATATCTATGGCTTACCACAATCACATTTCTTCAAGTTCATCTGTTTACCTCTGTATCATCTGTCTCCCACCACAGGAATGTACCCTCTGTGAGGATGGGGACTTTGGCTGACCTTTTCTCTGTCACATTCTGGATGCCTAGGACAATGCTCAATAAATACTTGCAAATGGATAAAAATAATGTTTCTACTACAAGCATATGCTTGCAGTCTGTGCAACTGTTGAGGAGATACTAGCTCAGTGGTAGACACAAACTAAAAGTCTGGGTCTTGTCCAAGTGTTTTCAGAAAAAGACAAATCAATAACTGCCCCCAAATTATCATTTCTTTTGGTAAAACACACACACACACACACACACGCACACACAAACTTCAATTTTTAACACAAATCTTTATCAATCAAATTTGACTCCATGGGAACAGATATAGGGAAATCAATCTATTTTAAAACAAGAATGAAGGAAAAATAAAGAACCTTCTGTTTCAAGGGCTACCCAATTATTCCACAAAGGACCAGAAAGTAGTAAATATTTTGGGCTTTACAGGCTATATGGTCTCGATTGAAACTACTCAGTTCTACTGTTGAAGTCAAAGAGCAGTTACAGATAAATGGATGGGTGTTAACTGTGTACCATTAAAACTTTTTTTATTGACACTGAAATGTGAATTTCGTATAATTTTCAAATGTCATGAAATATTATTCTTGTTTTGATTTTTTCCTAGCCATTTAAAATGTAAAACCATTCTTTGCTCATGGGCTGTATTAAAAGCTGGCAGTGGGCCAGATCCCACCTGTGGGCTATTGTTTGCCAACCTCTCTTTTACAAGTGTTGAACTGTCCCTAACTCCTTCTTGTTTAACTTGTTAAGAATTGATATTTGCCTTAACTTAGAGTTCCTAGTTTCTCACTCTGTGCATAGAGTCTGGATGTTCTGAAGCCATTTACATCCCGGGCTCTGTTGGCTAAGAATCCTCTGTGAGTACCAAAGTCATTAATCCCTTTAAAAGCTAAAATGACTTTACTTCTTGATACCCCCGGAAAAATCTCACTTGTATTGGGAATGGAAATGTCCTTCTCTGTCCTAGCTTTCCTAGTGGGTGACATCGGTTTTCTGAAGATGATTTCCATAAACCAATATTAGCCTGCATATGTTCTACATCATTCTACTCAGTGCTATTCTACTCTATGCTATGCCATCTATTCCATTGTTCCTTCCCTCCTTATCTCTTTCCTTCTATTTATTCTTACTCCTCCTTGCCAAGATTGGATATGCCTCCTGTGTTCTTCCATCTTATGGGGTCACTTTTTCATTGGCTGAACAATAATAAAAACTGCCTCCTGCAGTCTCCATCTTTCTCTCTCCCATATCTTCCTGCACATCCTTGCTTAAGATCCTAAATCCTGACAAGCCTTCCCATCTATCCGCTTTCCTTTAAAACATTGTCCTATTTAAGTCATTCTCTTCATTTCCAACCTACTTACAAAGCTGTTATATGTCATTTTTTAAAAAATATTTTATTTATTCATTCATGAGAGACACAGAGAGAGAGGCAGAGACACAGGGAAAGGGAGAAGCAGGCTCCATGCAGGGAGCCTGATGTGGGACTCGATCCCGAAACCCCGGGATCACTCCCTGAGCCAAAGGCAGATGCTCAACCGTTCAACCGCTGAGCCATCCAGTTAGTTGTCCCGTGTTATATGTCATTTTATCACCAACTCTTCTAGTTACTATTGCTGCATCACAACTCTCCCTAAAGCTGACTGTCTTGAAAAAAAAAAAAAGTTATTTATCGTGTTTTTGAACTTGCAGTTGGGCGGGGCAGATCAGACCATCTCATCTCTATCCACGGGATAGCAGTTGGAATGAGGACAAGAGTGGCTGGAGGATCCTTCTTTAATGGCTTCCACTTGGCCTGGAAGTCGAAGCTTGGCATTCCATGGGCTTCTTGGGTGACCACTGCATGATGTCCAGGTGCCAGAACAGGCATCCAAGAGATAGGAGGTGGAGCTGCCAGTTCTTTAGGCCAACAGAGTGATAATCCTTTGATGGGAGGGGAAATGGTAGACCTCTCCTTAAAATTCCTTTGGGAATACTACTATTAACCTCCAGGAGGTAACCAGATCCAGTGGCTTCTTTTCAGCATTCCTTCCATGTGACCCCTTCTCCTAGCTGACAATCATAGGTCTCTTTTCTCTCCATATTCTCATGCCCTTTAGCACATGGGACACTGTTTCTTCTCTATCCTCTTTTAACCCTTGATTTCTTTTTCTATTTGTCAATTTCATTTTCCTTTCTTGTTTCTGTATCTTAGATTTCGGCCTCCTCCTGGGCTTAATGTTCTATCTTCTCTTCTTTCTAGGCTTCATATTGAGTCCTATAGCACCTATGAACATCTATCCTCTGCTGATACCTGATTTATACCTGAAATCCCACCCATCTTGCTGTGCTCCAGAATGTTTCTGGTAAATGTGCATTGCCACGCAGATATTCATATTGAATATAAGAATTCCACAGAGCAACACTCTGGCTATGTGGGAACTCTCTGCCTCTTGGACAATGCCCATCCTCAAATGACTCTGGGCTCCTCCCTCATGCTGAGCTCTCTACCCAGATCATCTCGTGCTCACTTGGATGAACTCTTACTCATTCTTCAAAACCCAGCTAAAATAGTTTCTACTGTGTGACACCTCCCTGATTCCCAGGCAGAGTAAATTGCCCTGAAGAGATGCCCATAACACTTTGTTCTTCGAACATATGAGAGATAATCCTAGTTGCAATTGTATTTAATTATAACCTTCAGCTTTATTCAAGATGTTCAGCCTCTGGTCATTTACTACCTAAAACAGCACAATTAAAGAAATAAAATATGTCTTTAACTTAAAAAAAAAGTGAAGTATTCATTTTCAGAAAAATCCGGATATGAATTAAAGGGAGTCACTTACTTTGGTGTGTTTTTACTTGTGTGAAACTAAAACTGGAGTTTTATTTTTGTTTCATTTGGATAGGGAGTGGAAGCCAGTTAACCTTCAAGATGTAGGGTCAACTCTATTCTTTGGACTAGAAGAATGTGTCTTTCCACGTAGCAAGTAAAGTGGCCAAAAAAGATTTATTGAGACGAAGTTATTGTTTCCCCATTTAACTTTTAACTGATTTTTGAGAAATATGGAATGTGTCAACTGGCCACTTTTCTACCTCAGACCATTTGTGATTAAAAGTAAAACCATTAAACATTCTGTGTTCTTTATCGCCTGCTCCAGTTGTGATGTGGCCAATTCCTGCAGAGAGAGGTCTTAACCAAAAATGTTGGTGAATATTTTGAAGCTATCATTATATGGCTTAGCCTTTTAATGCCACAATCTGAATAACATTAGCTACACAAAGGATGCTAGGGTAGCAAACAGCTATTATGGTTACAGAATATATCAGAAGAAGCCTGGTTCTTTGATTCAAAAGACAAAGAAACCTACCTAGCTTTTTTTTTTTCTTTTTTTTCCAACAAACAGTTTCATCCTATTAAGCATGTTGAACTTCCAGGCTTATACAAAGAAACCTTATACTTAGAGTTGGCCAGTTAAAAAAAAATTTTTTTAGTAACACATTGGGTAATATTTTCTTGAGCTATCCTGTTTCTTTTAATCATTGTCCCCACCCCACCCCCTTCAGTGGAGAATTTCCCATTATTCAGCAACATATGGATGAAACATTTTTTCAGTAATCATGTCTGAACAAAGTAATCATTCTCTCATTAACCAATTATTCTTCAAAATCAAATGGAACAGACATATTTGCTAAGACAATTTGCTTTAATAAACCCTATGGAATCAGATCTCACATATCTTCTCTTCAAATGGTTTAATTCAAAGATCATAGTGTAGATAGCAGAAGTGGTTTCTTTCTTCTTTCCTTCTTTTCTTTCTTTTTTTTTTCTTTCCCCCTTTTTTGTGGTGCATTGACAACATTTGCTCTCAAGAAACCAACTAGAGATGGAATAAAAACTTAGGTTTTTAGAAGGAGGAAAGATAAAAGAATGAGAATGTCTGTTTATGGGCAGAAATCCCTAATCTATCCAGCTCCAAAAGACTTTTTCTTTTCTCCTGTATCCTCAAAAGTTTGTTGATTTATTTCAGCCCTTCTACTTTTAGATGTTAGATAAACAGCCTGACCAGGGAGATGGAGGGTGAGTGCTATGCCCAGATACGTTTTCCAGAAGGATCCAACACAGTCTTTGGGAAAGGTAAATTATTTCAGAATTTCAGCGACCTCTCTAGTTCTAAAGGATATCTCAAGGCGTAGGGAAAATGTGAAAGCATTTTCAGGGTATCATTGGGGTGAAGACAGAAGGGCAAGGGAGCCCAAAGCTCTTTTGTGTTTTCACTCCAAGATATTTTGCTGGTATTTTACTGCATGGTATTCTATGTACAAAATTTTTTTATTCCAAGTCATTCTGATGAGATTCACTTTGATACATAGAGGCTTCCCCTAGCTCCTGTTCATTTCTGTTTGTGACCGATGTTCTGGGAGTCTATTCTGGACATTTGGTTTTGCAGTTCCTGATCTTTTTGGCTTTGCAAGTCAGAGTGCATGCTAATAGAATTCTGGGTTTTCTGCCATATTTCAAGGAACCACTAAATATTTTCAGGTAAAGTCTTTAACACAGTACAAATTTTTAAGGCAAATCCTGAGAACCAAAATTTTTAAATCTCAGATTTTGCTCCAGTTATCAAAAGAATATTTAACTCACTCCCAGACAAAACATTGAAAGCTTTTAAGTTTTAGTCCATCCTTGACAGCTAATTGGTAATGGAAGTATAAGCTACAAATTTATCTTCTCTCTGTACCTCAGTTCCCTTTCCTGTAAAATAGGTTCATCTGCTCTGAAATTCTACTCTTTGTGTTTATCCTCATGCAATTTTGCACATGTTCTAAAGCAGCAAATAAGGACAGATCTGCCAACATCAAAAGTAATAGTAACAAAATACACAGTCCTTTTAATTTATACTTTACCTACTCACAAGTGGGAACGACACACAAAAACCACACAATAATATCAATATACAACACTTTACATGATTATTTAAATGATCTCATATCCCTTAACTGGTTAATCCATTACCAACGGGGTGAAGTTTTACTTCTAATAACTTTTTGAAAAAAGTGTTTCTTGTCCATGCTGTTAAATGCCACAACTTAATCTCACGTTTAAGTCATTAATGACTGCCGCCACAGTTGTCTGCACCACGTAGATTTGGGATGACAGCTGTCACTGCAGCAGGATGCATTTTTTATAATAGTTTTATGATTCACCCTTTGAGATGAAGATTTGGACACCTGATACCAGCCTGTGATTTTCCCCCTGTAATTTGCAGAATGGGTAAAACCAAATAACAGCCTCTAGGACTCATAGGTCTTATGCCAAGTGTTTCAGAAATGACATCGGTGGGAATTGAAAACCATATTCATTTTTTTTCTAGTATATGCTGATCACTTTCATTTGCTAGCACGAGTTGATGATGGGAATGAGGTGGAGGCTGGCTTTCCTTCAAAGTCATAGCAAAGCCATAGTTTTTCTTCCCATTTCACTTTTACATGATTATGGAGGTGTTTACCAATGTTATGTCAGCTTGGTGTCAGCAATTTTCATGACAAATACTCAGCCTGTAAAAAAAAAAAAATCTATTCAACAGTATACAGAGCATGCTCCCTTAAAATCCAAAATATCCTTAAAAATATTTGGCTCATACATACAGACAATTTAAATGCAAGTAAGAAGAGATATAAGCAAGGTTGGATTTTTTAGTATGGCTTAATACTGACAATGCACAAGCTGCCAGTAAAGAGGAAGAGTTAGGTCCTCCCTTGACTTTTGGTGTTTTTACTAAGCTCTGGCTCTGATCAAACAGACTGACTCAGGGTTCTGAGAAGTCTGTCTGTCCTCAGCCCAGGTTCAAAGTCTCTTGTCTCTCCATACCTGGCCTCCTCTCTCATCATGTAGGCTTCCCTCTTTTCCTCTCTCAGTTCCCTGAAAACATCAGCCTGGTGACCAGACCATTCTGAACAGTTGGCATTGATGAGAAAAGGTGCAAATGCAGGCATCATTGCTCCTGTCCCAGCAGTGAGATCAACAAGGAGACCACTTGGTATTCAGCAGGGGCCTGGCATTACAATCCTTGGACAGTCAAGATAGTATGAAAGAAGATAGGCTGATGCTTTGTAAGCAGGAATAGTTTTACATGAATGCTTAGAACCATGCCCTGTGTGACCTGCATCAAGAAGTCAAGGCAAAGAACAGATGTAATGCAGAGCAACTATCAACATCTCCATAGACTTGCTCTCATTGAAATGAACTTAAGGTAGATGGAGGAGTTGTACTAAAATTCTCTGAGCCATATGGGAAAACAAAACAAAACAAAACAAAAATCTTACGTTTCCTCAGAGGCTAAGCAGGCCTCTCAAAGGCAAAATCCTCAGCAGGAGACATCCTGGATGAGATCCTCTGGTTAAGAGATAGTGTTGGAACCATTCCCAGTGAAAGAGAGGTATGTGGGAGAGACAGGGCAGGAATGAGGCTGCTGTGGGAGCCTGACTTCCTGGTGTTTGGGAAAGGAGTATCTGAGAATTCGTGAGAAGCTTAAGAGAAATAGGAACTTAGTCGTATGATATTGAGGAAAACCAGAGAGAGCAAAATTACCAGTTTTTAGTACTAGTGACAGGAGATGTTACAGTGATCTGTGTATAAGATCATGCAGATGAAAGCAAAGGGGGCCATAAAAATAAAACCTCAAAGCCGCTATGGCTGCTGTCTACTGCTTTACAATGGCAAAAGGATAAGAACTGCTGGCAGTGAAAAATCCCCAAATCTAGTGGATCCTTTATCGAAAGTATCGTTAAAATATGGGCTACTGAAAGACAATTGATAACATCATTTAGGAAATATTAGAGATTGTGTGATTTTTTTTAGAGGTAGTGTAATTTGAAATTAATTTCTTCTTAAAAAAATCTAAGGTGTTTGTAAACCTTAGAAATAACACAATTATTAATCTGTTGTGTGAATGTATAAAGTGCCAGGGGCCACTGATTAAAGGGCTCTATCCTCTATACAATCCAAGATAAATGCCAAATAGAGTGTTAACTGACTTAGGAGGTTTCCTGGTTTCCTGCATTCTAATCCCCATAAAGGCAGTGGGATATGTGGAAACAATATAGTTTTGAAGTATAAGAATGTCAGGTTCACATTCCATCTGTCCTGGTTGTAGACCTTGAGTGTGTTGCTTGACTAACCTGAACTTTGCTCATTTATTCTTCGGAAAGTAGAAATAGGAGTACACGCATCACAAAGCTGATAGGAGGATTAATTTCCATGGCATTTATAACTGGCTTTTGGTCCCATCTTTGCTTGGAGCAGATGTGAAAAGAATTGACCTTTTTCCCATCAATATTCAACATTGCTCTTGGATCTCTGTTCCTAGTCCCTTAATGAAACCTTGGGTGGATTTCTTAACTTTTCAATTACATTGAGTATTAAAACACTGTTTGATTTAACACTTTAGCCTGAAATTTTATTTAACTCTGTTCCTTCACCCAAATGCCAAAATCAAGCTGAGCTGGAACACTGACTATTTAGAGCATGGTATGATCTCTCTCCGGGTGCTCTCTTTTCTCGTTTCTCTCCAAGGACTAGCTATGCCCATGTGTTCAGAAGGGATGAAAAAAGAGGAAAAGGAACCTGTGCCTATAATTAGCTGGCTTCTCTGGTGGTGCTTTTCCTGTAAGTTAATGTTGCTTCTCTGACTCTTACTGACAGATCATTGATGTCTTCTGTGCCTGGCATCTAAGGAGGGTTCATGTGAAAGTTCTCCAGAGGTGCTATTGCACTGCCCTGTGCCTGATGTGGGAGACACAGCTCTCTTTGACATCTCCCAATCCTCCTAGGTCTCTGTGTTCTAAAGTCTCCTGGGTTGAGTACCAGAAAGATGCCTCAAGCCCACTTAGTATCTATGGTGGGTCAGTCAGCGTCTTGACTATGGGAGTCCACAAAAATGGCTGCCTTGTCAGTCTGGGGGAGAATGGGCTTTTCCAGGACCACAACTTTTCAAATTGTCCTCCATCTGTCCAGATAGGTGAGGGAACATGTTAGCAAATTCCTTGATCTTCCTGCTGGACCTCTAAATGGGAAACAAAAACGCAGTGTCTTCATCATGTGGGCACCTCAATATTTAATGAGTAGATCTCTTGGAACTTTTCTTCACTTGGCTTAGGGGAAGAGGCATTTCCTCAAACGAAACTGCTCTCCCTCAAGTTCATGACTCTATGGGGTTAGCAAGGACTGCAGCTGAATATCCAGGGGAATGAGTGGGTGGCAGTATGACTGTTCTTTTCACTTTTCTCAGCAAATCCTCCAAAATACTGTGGGGTGTGAATAGCTTGCTTTCTTAGAGTTTCCATGTCTCTTCTTATATTATCCATCTGTACTTTCATCTTGTCCACTTTGTCCATTAGCACCCAAGCTAATGGAAAAGCTAACATTAATCATGGTTATCTTAACTTCTTGGTCTGATAATTCCCAAATCCCTGCCATATCTGCATGTTTCTTAGATTTGCATTTTCTCTCCAGACTGTGTTTTTTGTCTTTCATCAGGTCTTGTAACATTTTTTTTTTTCTGGAAAACCAGAGGGGATCCATTGGGTATGAAGAACTGGGGCAAATAGGCTTTTGATTGATGTTTTATGTTTACCTGGCTAGGATTTGGGGTGTGTTTACTATTTGCTATAGATATGCTCTCAAAAGTTAACTTGCCTCTGGTGTCCTTATTTTGTCTTCCCTGTTGTCTTTAGGTTTCCCTAGAGATTCCTTCTTAAATAGGGTCTGGGCCTTGGCATTCTTTCTGTTTAATTCCCAGGAAACCTACTGATGTGATGGTAAGGTGTCAGGGGTAGGGAAATGTTGTGTAATCCTGTGATTAGATCCCAGTATTTTAGTAAATCTGGATTGGCATGTCCCTTACCACCCATTGAAGACTAGAGGATTCTAGAATTGGACATTTGATTGTGGGTACAACGTTGGGTAGCCACACGTTCATTAGGCTATGGGTAAAAGACTTTCCCTCAAGGGAAAGTCTTTGTTAAGGAGAAGGGAAAGCTCTAGGTATATTTCAGATGGTTACTTTTCTATTTCTCCATACCAGAAGGGAAATGTTCTCTAATTTTCATAATAAGAACCTCAGCAGACTCCTAGAAATAAAACTTATAAAGTTTGGAGTCCTCCCCAAGGCTAGGACCTCTCAACCCAATCCATGCCCAGTTTCCAGAAATTAGTGCATGGTCCTGTAAGTGCCTCCTAGTTGGCTGGCTCCAACATGGCTTCTGATCCTAGTAAGCTGTGATTCTTTGTATCCATAAGTCTACCCAACTTCTGAGCTAGTGGTTTCTTCTGTGACCTCAGTCTTCTGATGGATCTAAATGGAGTTGATTTTTAGTCTCTTTAGCTTTTTTCTTGTTGTGAGAACGGTAGTGATGATTTCTAAGCTCTTTAATTGTTGGACCAGAAACCACAAGTCAATAGCTTCCTCTTAGCTATATGTCCTAGTGCCAATATATTTATATAAAACAACTGGTATTGGGCCTGGTGCACAATAAGGAGTCCATTTTGAAAAAAAAAAAAAAGTTGGCTTTGTTTTATAAATCCTTTGATCTTGAAGTTGAAAATGTAGGAGAGGTCATGGGAACATTACTTTGAATGCAAAGAACTATAAGACATACAAATGTAGTAGGAATCACTATATGTAGCCAATATCATGTTTTAAAAAATACTGCTTCAGGCAGCCTGGGTGGCTCAGCAGTTTAGCAACGCCTTCAGCCCAGGGCATGATCCTGGAGACCCGGGATCGAGTCCTGCATCAGGTTCCCTGCATGGAGCCTGTTTCTCCCTCTGCCTGTGTCTCTGCCTCTCTCTCCATGTGTGTCCCTCATGAATAAATAAATAAAATCTTTAAAAAAATAAAAAAACTGCTTCTATTGCCATTCTGAAGATTTATGACTTCTGAGTTTTCCTGAATACTGACTAAATATTCATCTTCCTGGAACAAAAGTAAAAGGCTGACAAGAATGGACAAACATACAGTCAAGTCCCTAAGGTAGTTATATTTTATGGCAGCCCCTTTTGAACATAGCACATGTAAAGAGCCCTCACCTAACACTCTGCTTTAGTCCATATCTGTTCAGAGTGTCTGTCTGAGTCAAAATGTGTCCTCCAAGAGAAGAGAAGGAAGGCTTTAATTCACTGTATTCCCAGTGTCAAAAACCAAAAGAGATCTATTTGCTATCTATCTATCTATCATCTATCATCTATCTATATCTATCTATCCATCCATGTATCCATCTATCATCTATCTATCTATCTATCTATCTATCTATCTATCTATCTATCATCTATCTATATCTATCTATCTATCTATCTATCTATCTATCTATCTATCGAAATTCTAACCATTATGTTTCTTTTGTGTTCCCCTGCATGAAAACTAGCAGTGTTGTGAATGGAATGTTAATTTGAAAACGTTATGTTGATGGCCACCAACAAGCGTGACTCATCATTTGAACTTGTAGAGAGTTTTATTTTTATTTATTTATTTTTTTACTTTTTTTTTGTAGAGAGTTTTATAAAATGTCTTGGAACCAACTTGTGGAGAATGAGAGAGGAGGAATTTATTCATCAGGTTGTGTCTTCCATTAGTCAAGAGTTGCCATGGGAGCATTGACCTCCCCCTGACTTCTGCATTCTGTATACCTGAGAGCACCCAGAGGATGCCTTTCTGAGAGTGAGGTGTCAAAGAAGCAGGACAAGGAGCAGCACAATTGGGGATGAAGCTCACCTACACTGCATCCGTGTGAAGCCAGTCCTAGCAAAGTGTGGAGTGTAAGTTAATTTGATAGGTACAGGATTGAGTGACAGCATCCTTGATAACACAACTGCTGTTTACAGGAATCAGCTCCATTTCCTGGTCACCCAGAAGTGATTACAGAAATCTTAAAAATGGAGCCAAGAAAAAAGCCAGCTGTTTTGCTTCTATTTTCTCTGAATACTAAGACTTGGGGAATGGGGGGAGAGAAAGGCTGCATTCATCTGTGTCTCACACAACTGGATGGACCTTCTAAAAACCAGGTATTTTTTTCTAGGTAAAATGTGCCAATATAAGCTACCCAGAACATTTTCCTGAGAAAAGAACAGAAGATGGTATTAAGATTTACTTGTTTAAATTACTCAAATTTCAGAGTATGCTTAAGTAAAGAGGAGCAATTTCCCAGTTAGTAAATATAAGAATATTTTTATTTCCAAATTGAAATTCTCTCTGTCTCTGTCTGTCTCTGTATATATGTATATGTATTGGTGTATGTATACGTATTGAGAAAAATATGTAGACAAATATAGATGCAAATATATCAGGCACATATATGCCAAAGATGTGTGTGTAGGTGTGTGTGTGTGTGTGTGTGTATACACTCAAGAAGAAGAAAAGAAAGATAATAGAGAAATGAGTAAATATCCTTCACACACACACATACATACATACAGAGACAGAGATTTCTTTCCCTCAGAATGAAGCACCTCAACTCAACTATAAGAAACATAAACAGAATATAAACTTAAGGTATACTTTAAAGATTAAAATATAGAAAATTGAGTTATCTTCTTAGATGTAGATTTTCCTTTGATGCTTTCTCTGATATCTAAGATTTAACTTTACTGATGTCCTTTCAGTAAAAGAAAAACATAATATAGCAACTTCCTCACTTTCATATTTTCTAATTTCTTGGTCAACCTCTCAAACACATCTCCTTTCATCAAGGACCACCTCACAGCCCCACCTTGTCTCTTATCTTTTGTGTGTGTGTGTGTGTGTGTGTGTGTGTGTTTGCAAAACAGATGAAAGAATACATTTAATTCTTAAGATTATATCATTTTGTCAATACACTTCCCCTCTCTGCCTTTCAACATTCTACTGTCCTTGATGCTGACCCTTGTCCCCTAGTTCTTTGAAAAATGTTCTGATATTTATCTAAACTTTTCTGTAATCTTCCTTTCATTTTTCACCTTTGCTTTTGTGATATATTTTTTACACTTGAATTCCTTCTATAATCTTTTCAGTTCTGTCTATATGTAGTGTTTCGTATTTCACATATTCTTCTCTCTGACCCTGATTACTGTCTGCACCTCCTTATTTATCCCTGTTGACCTTGAACCACTCTGAACATACTTATTGGTATGTGACATTCCCAACCTTTGGGTAGACATTAATTTGTCATCTAATATTTTCCATTTCTCCTATCTGGCCTTTGTAGAATTCCATTACTTTATCCCACTGGTTGCTCCCACCTCTTATCATACTTTTGCAAAGAATGCATCCTCTTGAAATGTTGCATTTTCTCTTTTATTCTGTATTTGGATCCAAACCAGAATCATTTATATGGTTGAAGTCACTATTTCATAGTGAGTCATCTGTGTTGAGGGCCCTAAACTGAGCATAAGGTGTCATATTTTTTAATTTTCCTAAGGCAAGAAATGTAGGTCATGGCATTTAAACACAGTTAGTTTCTCTTATCAGTAGAGGAGATGTGATGACCAGCAGGCTCATTACCAAATTTATGGATATCATATGCATTTTTCTCTTTTCCTGCAGTGGCCTTCTGCTCATGATCAGCCATTGACCTATGTGACCATTTTCCCTAAACTTCTTTTGGACCTCTGCCCTTACATGCATCTGGGGGCAATAAGTAATTTTTTAAAAAAATTGATATGAAAAATTGGACCATCATCAAATATACTTTTGCCTTTCCTTCCATAAATATATTTCTTTACTTTAAAAAATAGTAATGTCCTTATTATCTGCGGATATGTCCTAGAAAGTCAGCTTAGAAAGATTACTGACATCTTTTTCTCAACTTTGACCTCTGGGCATTTTTTTTTCTACTTTCTCCAACTAACTTGAGTTTCTTTCTATTCTTTACAAAGAAAACTCATAAAATTCAGCTTTTCTCAAAAAGTTTACTAAAAGTGAATTGCTGATTTTTTTTTCTCAGTTTCATCTCCAGGCACAAATTCATATTATCATGTGGGGTAGTTATATAGTTGGATTTGTACAATCATATACCCAACATTTTTTTTTCCTTTTGCTAGTGCTGTGTTTATTGTCCACTGAACAATCAATGGCTGAAAACTTGAACATGTGTGCTTTAGACTGGAAACTTACTAAGAAAGTAAACATATACATATATATGGTATCCAGTTTGTAACTAGAAAGATTCAGGGGTACAATGTGAAGGAAGAGTGTCGTGTTGAATACTCCACTCTGGAAAAAAAAAAAGAATAGTCCAGCCTGATTCAAATCTAAGTTCAATCTCTCACAAGGGATCCACAGACAAATTATCTCACAGCTCCAGATCAACATGCCCATATCTAGAGATAATTATCTGTACTGCAAAACTCCTGTGAAGGATAGAGAGAGTATTTGAGGCCAACTGCCATTTGGGAATTGGCTCATAAGTGGTAAGTATAATATTGAGGATATTTAACAAATACAATTAATTGTGATAGAGAGTATTCATCATTCTTGAACTATTTACAGATCCTCCAGAAAAATTGTCTTATAGTTTCAAACAATTGTCTTATAGTTTGCATGTAAGTTAGACAGCAAAACATTATCATTCTGATTTTACATTATTTAAAGGCAACTTGCATCTAGAGTTCAATTCAACTTCAATTTCACTTTCTGGGGCTTTAAATAAATCTGGGATTCTGAAGTTAAAATTGCAACTTTGCTTTTCTGAACTTTGAAATCTCAACATTCATGTTTAATGATTTTGAGCTTATGACTATATGAAAGGGTCTTTAAAAAAAGATTTTATTTATTTATTCATGAGAGACACACAGAGAGAGATGCAGAGACACAGGCAGAGGGAGAAGCAGGCTCCATTCAGGGAGCTAGAAGTGGGACTCGATCCCCAGTCTCCAGGATCACACCCTGGGCTGCAGTCAGCGCCAAACTGCTGTGCCACCGGGGCTGCCCTGAAAGGGTCTTTAAGGTACAGACAAAATGTGTGACACATGACATATGGCAGGGGTACAAACACTCAAGGGGAATATAGCTCTCTTTCTCAAGACTGGGACTCACTAGCCTTGGACCAGTGGTTCTGAAACTTTACTTTTATTAAAATAACCTAGAGCTACAAACTGTTAGGTCCTATCCTGAGGGTTTCTGATTTAGTAGATCTAAAGCAGGGCAGAGAATTTGCTTTTCTAATGAGTTCCCTGGTGATGCTGGTGTTGCTGTAGGTGCAGGTAGCCACCACAATCAAGATACAGAATTGTTCCATCACCTCAAAGATCGGTCTTGTGCTACCCCTTCATAGTTCACCCATCCCTTCCTACCTCTCCCCATCCCAAATCAAGGGCAAATGCTGATCTGTTTTTTGACTCTAGTTTTGTCATTTTGAGAATGTTCTATAAATGGAATTATGTGACACATGACCTTCAGATACTCACTCAGCATAAGCTCTTGAAGTTTATCCAAGTTGTTGAGTGTATCAATAGTTCATTCCCTTTCATTATTGAGTAGTATTCCATGGTGTGAATGTACCAGTTTGTTAAAATATTCACCAATCAAGAGACATTTTGTTTTTGTCAAGTTTGAGGCTATTACTAACAAAGCTGTTATGAATCATCATGTACAGGATTTTGTATAGATATAAATTTTCTTTTCTCTGGGACAAATGCCAAGGAGTGTAATGTTGGGCTGTCTGGTAAGTGTATCTTTATTTTTTAAAGAATTGACAAACTTGTCCTGAGTGGTCAGTATCAATTCTTATCAGCATCCTGGTCAACATTTGGTTGCCACTATTTTTATTTTAGACATTCTGATAGGTGTGTAATAATATCTCATTGTGGTCTTAATTTGCATTTTTCTTATTTGTTATCCCTATATCCGCTTTGGTGAAATATCTCTTCACATCTTTTGCTCATTTTCTTATTGGCTGAGTTATTATTATTTTTTTTAACATTGAGTTTTGAGAGTTCTTTATATATTCTAGAATAGGAGTTCATTATTGGATATATGGTTTGCAAGTATTTTCTCCCAGATTTTATCTTCTGCTTTATATCTCTTAACCAGGGTCTTTCACAGAGCAAAAGTTTTTAATTTTGGTAAGGTCCAACTTACCAATCACTCTTTTTTGAATTTTGCTTTTGGTGTCATGTCTAAGAATTACTTTACCAAATGATAGGATTTAAAGATTTCCTTTTTTCCCTAAATATTTTATAGTTTCATATTTTACATTTAAATCTATGTTCCTTTGTATATTTTGTATGAGGTTAAAGTTTAGGTAATTATTACAAATTTCTGTTGTTCGCTTATGAATATCCAATTGCTCTAACACCATTTGTTAAGAAGACTATTTTTTTTCTTTGAATTGCTTTTGCATCTGTGTCCAAAAAAATGTTGGTTTTACCATATTGAGCTATTTTTGAATTTTTTATTCTGTTGCATTCATCTATGTTTAGATTGCCAATTTGATGTAGTATTGATTACTATTCTTAACCAGTGGAATTATTCCTCCCATTTTACCTTTATTTTTTCAAAATTGCTTTATTCTAATTTTAACTTCTAATTCCATGAAAGTTTAGAATAAACTTTTCTATATCTACAAAAAAATCTTGCTGGGATTTTTTTTTAAAGATTTTATTTATTTATTCATTCATGAAAGACACACAGAGAGAGAGGCAGAGACACAGGCAGAAGGAGAAGCAGGCTCCATGCCGGTAGCCTGATCCGGGACTCAATCCCAGGTCTTCAGGATCTTGCCCTGGGCCAAAGGCAGGCACTAAACCACTGAGCCACCCAGGGATCCAAATTTTGATGAGATTTGTATTCAACTTTACTTGGGGGATGGAGAAGAGAATTGACAATTTTACTAAGTTCCAATCTATGAACAAATCCTGCCTCTCCATTTATTTTATTTATCTTTGTTTTTTTCCCCTCAGTGTTTTTTGTTCTTTTCAGCATTCAACTCCTGTACAGTAGATTTCTATCTCTGTATTTTAATTTTCTGGATAATTGCAAAGATTACTATGGACATCATCATGTTATTTGCAAGTAGGGGCAGTTTTATTTCTTTCTTCATGTTTTATGTACTATGCTTCCTTTAGTCTTGTCATGCTGGCTAGAACTTCCAGGACTATGTTGAACAAGATGGTAAAAGAGAACAACCTTGTCTTGTTCCTGATTAGTGGGAAAGCATTTACTTGTTCAGCATTAGATATAAAGTTAGTTATAGTTTTTGTGGGCTTTTTTTTTTTTAATCGAATGAATACATTCCTCTCTATTCTTAGTTTTTTGGGGGTTTTTATAATAAACATGTGTCGAGTCTTGTCAAATTCTCTTCCTCTATTAAATTACATTGTCATTAGATTTTTTTTTTCTTTGGGATGATACTGTCATGGATTATATTGACTCAATTTTTAGATGTGCACCAGCCTCGCATCCATAAAGCAAATCTCATTTGATCAAGATGTGTGTGTATGCATATATATCTGTCTACCTCTGCTAATATTTTCCCAATTTCTGTCTCTATATTTATGAGAAGTCTGTAGTTTTCATTTTTGGTATTGTCTGTCTTTGATAACACAGTCATATTGGCTTCATACAAAAGGTTGGGAAGTGTTTTCTGGAATAGTGTAAAATTGGTCCTGCATCTTCTTTAAGTACTTGATAGAATTATCCAATTAAACCATCTGGATATGAAGCATTTTTTTAAAATTATGACTTAAGCTGTCCAAATAGTTATAGGGATACTCAAACTATGTATTTTATATTGGGTGATTGTGTATCATTTGTGGTTTTTTAGGAATTGATCCAATTTTTCTAAGTTGTCAAATTTGTGTGTGTGAAGGTGTTGGTAGTCTCTCATATCAGCATTTGGATTTCTGCAGGGTCTGTAGTGATAACCCTTTTCCCATCCTGTTACTAATTTGTGTCTTCTCTCTTTCTTCCTTAGTCAGTCTAGCTAAAGGTTTGTCCATTTTATTGATTTACTTTAAAGTATGAGCCTGACATTTGACATTTCTGTATTTTTCCTGTTTTCAATTTCATTGATTTTTTTTTGCCATTATCCTTATTATTTCTCTTCTTTTGCTAGCTTTATGTTTACTGTGTTCTTATTCTTCTAGTTTCTTGAGGTAAGGCCTTAGACTTTGACATAAAACTTATTCTCTAATGTGCTTCTATTGAGTGCTACAAATTTCCCTCTTAGCACCACTTTAACTATATCCCCCAAATTTCAATTTGTTGTATTTTTATTTTGTTTCTGTTCAATGTACTTTTAAAATTTCCATTAAGACTTTTTTTTTTGACCCACGGATGTTTAGAAATATGTTGTTTAGTTTCCAAGTGTTCTGTCTTGCTAAAGCATCTTTTTCCTGGTGCTTTGATTATGGAGAGCAGGCTTGCCTTGGGGCTCTTTTTGACTATACCTTCTTCTATACCTTTGCAGGCTGTCAGTTTCTTCAGAATATAATCAGAGATACAAGTGGGATGAAGAAAACTCACTGTTGCAGCATTCCTGGGACACTAGAGTTTCTTGCCTCTCTTCCTTCTTCTCTCTAACTTTTGGCATCTTATGTTTGTTTTGTATTTTATGTCCAGGTGTGAGGAATGGTAAAAGCTACATTTACTCCAACTTCTTGTGAGAGTTATTATCTTTAAGTTTTTCTATTGGTCTTTTTATAGAGTTCTGTATCAACTGTGTTTTCTATGACACCAGCTGTTGCATTGTTTTGTTTTTGTTTTGCTTTTTTCATTCAATAGGACAAAGAGGGTTGGCAAGTTTAGTAATATATGATAGTTATGGAATTTCTCACCTTGGCCCCCATGAAAATATTCAGATACAGCTATCATCCTAACTTTTTATTTTTATTTTTTTAAAGATTTTATTTATTTACTCATGAGAGACACACAGAGAGAGGCAGAGACACAGGCAGAGGGAGAAGCAGGCTCCATGCAGGGAGCCCGATGTGGCACTTGATCCCAGGTCTCCAGGATCACACTCTGGGCTAAAGGCAAAGCCAAACCGCTGAGCCACCCGGGCTGCCCCATCCTAACTTTTCAAAATGTTTTATTCATTTTGAATATTACATTACAGACCTCTTAGCTAATCTTATCATTGATTTGGATCCATTTCCGACATTTCAGAAATATTTTTTCCATGTCAAATTGTGCACATTTCCACATTCTTTCAGGTTTCTTTTATTTATACATCTTAATGCTTTCCTTTATAACTTCTAACCTCTGGATGCATTTTCTCTTTTCAGGTTTTATTTTTGACCTTAGCCCCTTGCATTGTCTCAAAGCTGGGGATAATATGACATCTATTTTACTAACTAATATTATTTCTTCCTTGTTCACCCACTTCTTAGTACAGACTTTTGTATAGACTTACAACATATTCCTTCTAAAGTTATGCATGAATTGCAAGCACCAAGTAGGAATAAAATGTGATGGGAAGGGTGGTCATAAAGATTCACCCCATGTCACTATCTGAGCTTTCTCTCAACTAATGAAAGATATCTCAAATACTGTTTTTTGTTAGTTTGTTTGTTTTTGTTTTGGCCTTCATTTTGCCATAATTTCTATTTAGAATTCAGATAGCCCCTGAAACTCAAGATTGTTGCTTGAACATATCTCATAAGAATAGTGTTAGCTTTTCCATAAACCATCCTAATGATGTTGCATATGTGTTTTCATGTCTTAATTTTGCATTTTTAAAAGGCTTTTACCCACGAACGCATGATGATTAAAAATCTCTCTCTCTCTTTTTCTCTGTCTCCATCCATAACTTGATCTTAATTTGATTTACCATTTATATTGTTTCTGTATGTGCACAAAAATATTGTCTGTTTTAATTGTAAGACGGATCTTCACTAAACACTTCTAACTGTTGCTCTTCATGCTATATAGCACAGTACCTTACAAATGAGATAATAAATGCTTTTTAATGATATTTACTTGTGTTTGGAAAAAGTACAAAATGTAACTCTGGAGACAGCACTTTTAGGTAACAGGCATGTAATAACTTACTTAAATCTTCTTTTGGTAATTTCACCAACATCGAGAATAAGTATAGTAACAGTGATATTTAGAATTCACTGGAAGAGAAATATATAATTTGGCAGGCTTAACAGAATGGTAAATGTACTTGAAAATTTTGGTGGGTTTCCTCCACCAAATTCATGAAAAATATTTCTACAGTTATATAGCATGCCCAGCAAAAGCAACCTCTTCCAAAAAAGAAGTAAAATAATCTAAAAATAGGGGGCAAAAGGAAGGAGAGAAAGAAAACTCTCGCATCCTTGTTCAACTTAGTAACACTTACTGTTTACATAACAGGTAACTTTCCCTATGTTCATTATAATTGGGAATTGAAAAAGTTTTATTGGTTGTAGTACCAAAACCTTGATGGGCAGATCACAAAACGGAGTTTGCCACACCTTCCGTCAGGCACCATCTTGGTGAGAGTTTTACAGCTGAGATTGCCGAAGTGTTATCTATGTTGGTTTTCAGCTTTGCATCAGATAGTGGGAGATAATGAGAAAGATGCTGGATAGCAGATTGAGATGAGAAGACAGAGGGACAAAGATAAAAGGGAAGAAGAAGCAATGTGGTGGGTGTTGCAGTAGAGATATGTACATATGCTTAGAGGGCATGGAGACTGGTTAAGAATTTTGTGGGGTTATCATTGCCAATAATGTCTGCATAGACCTAGGACTTGTAGCAACAGATGCATCCTTCTAAAGGCTAAATAGTGGTTAAATCATTTTTGTTAGGATTTTTAGTGGGTGAAGAACTGGCCACAATCCTCAGCTCTTGATGAAGCAAAACTACCATTAACAGATGCCATCCTGTGACAGTCCTCAGCCAGCTATTCCTGTCATTCATTCAACAGTAATTTTGCTGGTCCAATTCTCTGCCAGCTACTCAATCAGAAGACCACAGAGAGCATATCCCCAATGGACAATGACAATGATTCATTCAGAACTAAGGAAGATATGTCCCCTTATTCATTTCTTTGTTAAGTTTCACACTAGAATATTAATTATTATATTTACAGAGAGATATATACAAACTATTTACTAGAAGGCAGAGACTATTAAAATATTTCAAGTTAAAAAAAACTTCCAAGCTTTTCACTTTTTGAACTATCATCTATTTGTTGACATACCATTTTAACTTTTGTTCCCAGTTGTTTTGTGTTTCGATATAACTCTGAAAATATTTGTTTTTCTTTTCCTTCCAGAAAAGATTACGTTTGATGCCAGTATAGCTTGTTATTTGGAAATTATTCAAAGAATATCATTCTTTAAATCCTCAGGGGGAGTGAATATGTTCTCTAAACTCTTGTGTGTGCACTCAATTGATATTATGTCTGATTCTGAGTTTGAAATCATAGTGTAAGAGATCGCTCTGTGTTAAAGGAACAAAAAGATAAAAATTGGAGATAAAATATTAGAAAAAAAACAAGAACACTTTATTAACTAGCATAGGAAGACAAGATAAGGATAAACTTGAAAAAGGAAATAATGGCCTTAATATTTAAAGCAAGGACACTAGGTGGATGGTGTAAACTGGAAGTTATATTGTAGCTTTAATGAGTTGGCATAAAGAGTTATAAGGGGATGAAAACTTCATGGACCAGATCTGCTCCAAGTGAGAATATTTTTTTCATATGGAGCAAGAAATATAATTACTGTTTAGAATTCATCATAAGTTATCTTATTTCTATTTCATTTTTCATTAGTGATATGTGATGTTTTCTTTTTTATTTTGATTTTCTTTTGGGGGGATTTTTAATAGTTTTTTTGTATCAGTTTTTTATTTACATTGTAGTTAATTAACATATAGTATAATATTGGTTTCAGGAGTAGAATTTAGTGGTTCATCACTTACATATAATGCCCAGTGCTCATCAAAACAGGCACCCTCCTTAATGCCCATTATCCATTTAACCTATGCTTCTGCCCACCTTCCCTCCAGCAACCCTCCATTTTTTCCTCTATATTTAAGAGTCTCTTATGGATTGCTTCCTTTTATCTTTTTTTTCTTCCTTACCCTATATACATCTGTGTTGTTTCTTAAATTCCACATGTGAGTGAAATCATCTGGTATTTGCCTTTCTCTGACTGACCTACTTCACTTAGATAATATTCTCTAGTTCCATACAAATCATGGCAAATGGCAAGATTTTATTTTTCTTGATGGCTGAGTAATATTTCATTGCATACATAGACCATATCTTCTTTATCCATTCATTAGTTGATGGGCATATTGGGCTCTTTCCATAATTTGGCTATTGTTGTTAACGTTTTTATAAACATCGAGATGCACATATCCCTTTGAATCAGTAGATTTGTATCTTTTGGGTAAATACCGATTAATGTGATTGCTGGATTCTAAGGTAGCTCTATTTTTAACTTTTTGAGGAAACTTCTTACTGTTTTCCAGAGTGGCTGTACCAGTTTGCATTCCCACCAACAGTATAAGAAGGGTTCCCCTTTCTCTGAATCCTCACCAACATCTGTTGTTTCCTGTGTTATCAATTTTAGCCATTTTGACAGGTATGAGGTGATATCTCATTGTAGTTGTGATCTGTATTTCCCTGATGACGAGGGGTGTTGAGCACCTTTCCACGTGTCTGTTAGCCATCTGGATGTCTTCTTTAGGATAATGTCTAGTCATGTCTTCCGCCCGTTTCTTAACTGGATTTTTTTGTTTTTTGGGTGTTGAATTTGGTAAGTTCTTTATAGATTTTTGATACTAACCATTATCAGATATGTCACTTGTAAATATCTTCTCCCATTCTATAGGTTGCTTTTTTTAGTTTTGTTGATTGTTTCCTTTGATTGTGATGTTTTCAATGCATTATACTCTTCTAGGCATTTACCATAGGAGTCTGAATATAGAAACACTCCAATTTTCATGAAATTAATAGACTTTCTATACTCTAAATACATAACTGATGAACAATTTTTATCTTTGAAAACAACAAATTAGTGCTTTATGATTTTTTTCTACTTACGAAGGCTTCCCCCCCCCTTTTTAATAAGAGGAACATATTATTCATGATCCACTTTAGAAATAGAATCTATATATACACATATATATACATGTACATATATATGTATATATATATAGTGTATACAAATGCTGAGTATATGCACATACACACATAAAGTCTTAATAAAGTTAGAAAAAACAATATGAAAAGTGCCCAATTCACAGATATGAAAAATAAAGGAAGAAGGCTTTTTGAAGGAATTCTCTATTTATTAAATAGTTCATGTTAACTATACCTTGAAGGAATAAGTTACCACTAATTCTTTTCTAAATAACGTTGTTTGAAACATGTCATGTCAGTGACTAGTCTCTAAAAGTGATAATGGATTGAAAATAGACTGCAATCAGCAGCTTGCCAGTGATTTCAAAGCCAGTGCAGCTTTGAAAGCTATGTTGACCAACGCCTGCCTTGAAAGACTCATTTTAGCCCAGCATTGTCCAATACAACTCTCTGGGAGCATGAATACTTTCACTCTCTGCTTGGTGTAAGAGTAGCCATTAGCCACATGTGACAACTGAGCACTTGAAATGTCTCTTGCATGAGTGGAAGAGTTAAATTTTAATTTGTTTAAGTTTAATTCTTTTTTTAAGTTTAATTCTTTAAAATCAAAATGTAAATAAACACATGCAGCAAGTGACTACCACTTGAGTTTTAGTCCTATGCTTCAGATTATTTTTAAACAAAATTTCTTTCAGTGAACTATAGAAAATTCAAAAGAAGAGTTAATACTCTGTTAAAACCCCAAGCTGAGTTTCTGGCACATAGGAGTCACTCAGTGTTACATTTTCCCCTTTCCTTTATGGTATCATATTATCATAGCCCATACAAGTGATATTACAGCAACATTTCTATTTGGTGCTGGTGTTTAGCATGATAAGGAAGTATGCAAGAGTAAAAACAAGGTCTTGTGAGTCAGTTGGGATAGATTCTCTTTATAGCTCTCTCCATGACAAACAAAGTCTTAGAAGAAAAATCTCCCCTCTTTTGTTCCCAAAGGTGAAGTTGGAGTGTCACGGCCTTCCTCCCATGTAGGACTGTGATTGCATTAAATTAAACAATACAAGATTGTTATTTTTAAAGTTTAAACACAATTGACTAATGGCAATTCTGTCTATAATACTTAGAAAAACTGTATGTTGGGCTGAAGGAAGGGCAAATGCCATTTTAAAGTGTAGCCACCTTCAAGTTATTCTACATGTATTATTTCCAGGAAATATCTTTTTGGGAAAAGTAAACCAAACTGAAAAAATCTATCTGAATATATATGTGCCATAACTTGCCTCCAGACTGCAACATAGAGAGTGAATCTCTACTCTCTGACAAGAATATGACTTTAAAAAATTCTAGTCTGTTTCTCTCAGTTAATATATGGCTTAAATTTGCACATAGATGGTATAAATTAAAATTCAAAATCTCCTTCTTTTTGTGGGAAAGAATTTAGGGTCCAATCGTACTCCTACCATATACCTAACTCCCTTGACCACCTTGGGGAGGGTGGTCACAAGGTCTTTGGTAGACCATCACACCGACTCCCCCTGCCCCAGGAAGGCATTCTCAGGTTTCCAAAGGTCTGGAAGTTCAAAACCTATGCCGCTTGTTGGCAGATACAGTAATTTATGGACGTGGAAGACACAGGAGCCAGAGGGGAGAGCATGGCATTTGGGCTACTGGTTTAAAGAAGGAATGGAATTGGTCGTCAGAGAGGAGTCTTAAGATCTGAACCAGCGAGTTTCAGATTTCCCCTTTTCCTGTCTTGATGCGTGGAAAACCCAGGACATGCTACCCAGAGAGGATCCATGAAAGACAAAAGAGCAATGCAACCGGCCTGAAGCCGTTTGCCTGGGAAATGTCTTTGGGCTGCTGCTGAGAACCCGGGAGGAAGAAAACAGTCATAAAAAGGTGGTGGTGCCGCAGGGTGCGTGGGCAGGCGGAGGAGGCAGATTGGAGGCTCGGTGGGGGCTCCTTGGGCAGGGCTGTGCCCACGAGCGGCACCCCCACGGACTGCACATATCTGGGGGCTAAACCTGGCCTCAGCCTTCATGTGGCCAATGAAAACTGACATTTCCCATATCCCAAGGTTAGCTTAACAGTAATTAAAGCATCACATTGCACACGATTCTTTCCATTATAATTTAAGTGGATTTTATGCTATTTTAAAAACCATTCTAGTTCCCACTGTGAATAATGAATACAAATAAAGTTGAATGTCAGACCTGGAATACAAATCAAATAAGAAAACCTATAAGTATCCCAAACATCTGCCCCACACTCCCGGAGTCTCAGGGGCTCAGCGGCCGGCCCGATGTCCTCATAAACGGTTGCTCTGCTTTGCTTTTGATGTCAGGCCACCGCACTGGGCCACTTCTGCTCCACTAAGAGTGATAAGGTACTTTCCACTCTGAGACATCGTTCCAGCTTCCACAGTGTTTCGAGCAATTCATTCATCTTTCTAAGCAGCTATATGAGATGGTGCCAAGAGGATTTCTGAGGAAATAGACACACCTACCCTGAAATCACAAGGTCTTACAGATAGGATCTTTTTTTGTTTTTTTTTGTTGTTGTTGTTGTTGTTTTGTTTTGTTTTGTTTTTTGTTTTTATTTTTTGCTTGTTTTGTTTTGTTTCTGTTTTTTTTTTTGTTTGTTTTTTGTTTTTTTTTTTAACCACTAATAGGATGGGGATTTTTGCTCGATTCATTTACTACACCTTCAGCCAGTGCACTTATGTTCCTGCCTCTCCAAATCTCTAGGAGGGGCTATTTACAGTTATGTTCTCCTCCAATTGAGGATGTGATATTGTCGTGTTCTGACTCACACAACAGAAGGTTGACATCGGCACATCTCGCTCATCTCATTGTTGTTTCATGAAATAGGAAGAGAGATTGGAAACAGAGCTTCGCACAGTCTAGCTCGAAGGATAGTGCAAAAAGGTTGTGATCTCATAACTCCATTTATAAGTGCATGAGGGGGGACAGATTTGGGTGCCTGCTGCCTCTCCCCATAGACACCCAAGAGGCAGAAACCGGGGAGACAAGCCTCTAGCCCTGCCGTCACTCACTGTAATGCGTAAGAGCCTGGAAACGGGAGTTGTTTTTAGTTTTTTATTATTACTACCCTGAAAAGCATTAATATTGTCATACAGATGGTCACCTATGTTGGAAGCTTATGAAAGAACTCTAAATTGTGGCAAGATTATTCTAAATTTAGGAAAGCATCAACTCCCTAATGCTAAAGGTGGAGCCGTGCTGCTAAACATATTAGTGTTTCTTAATTCAAACACCTGTTCTGCCCGGACGATACATAAAAAAGCTCTTATTTATTGCTTGCATCTCCGGTTCAGATTTAATCTCACTATAAATTCATCTCATGTTAATTTATGTGCAAACAAAGACACACACATTTTAAATATCCGAAATGCTGGAAATAAACTTATTTTTAATTTTGTGCTTGTTTTCCATTTGTCAACCAGCAAATGAAAGGACTGAATAAATCATGCACTAATTGCCAGCGGTGCTAAATTTAGTGTGAGATCTGGAATCCTTTTGATCAAAACCGCTGAATATGAAATCATCCTCAGCTCTCTAGGCAACTTTATCTGCCTTGCTATTCTCCATCTGTCAGTCACCTGGGAATTTGTGAACTATTCCATATGTCAGGCTTGTCAATCACAATGGGATGTGGGAACTATCTGCCTACTGCATAGGAATTCTTGTTAAAAAATTAATCTGCATTTAACTAGAAGTTCTATATTTTGAATACCATCTTGTTTGGTGTTTTGAGATTCTTTCCCGCTGTAGAAGGTTAATAGAAATAAATTGTATTTCAATAGTATAGATCAAAAGTCTTCATTTAAATAACATTTACAAGCGTGGGGCCGTTACACTTCTATCCCATGTTATATATACCAGTGGAATGTGCCTGCACAATATAACAGTTAAAATAGAATGCCCCTCTGATGGGAACACTGAATCTGGCAGCAACCTATCTTAAGTACTGACATTCTAAATGTATATAAATTAAAAAGTAGTAAACACATCCACATCTCATTGTTTTGAGATCCATGAATTTTCTGAGATAGTTCTGAGAGAAAATGTTTTACCAAAGGTGTTTTGTTTTAAACTGGAACATACTTAAAATATTTAAATATCTCATTTAAATAAAGATGCGAGGAAACTCATGTTCATCACAACATCATATTATTATTCCAACCCAATTAAGAGAATAGAGGGAAACTAGAGAAACCCTATAAATCGTATGTAAATACAGGATGTTTAAATATCCACTTCATTTAATTTGAAATGTTTACATATTTCATATTTTAACTCCATCGACATCTGATAGAATTTGAGATAAAATAAAGCAGAAACTATTAGAAGAAGATTAAAATAATCATGGAATAAATTATAATGATGCTAGAAATCCAAATGAATGTACAGATCTTACGGCTATGTGACCTGAAACAAGTTATTTACTTTTTGGTGCCTGAGGTTCCACATCTGTGATTATGTGGACACGAATAGATACTAATCTATAAGGTTTGGAAGAAGTTGAAATAATGTTATGCAAAATACTTAAGAAAATGCCAGGGAGACAGACAACACTGAGTAAATGTTACCTATTCTATCAGTAGGGTCAGGATCCATTCCGGGCAGTTTGCAAGAGGGAATTTAATACAGAGAGCCAGTCACAGAAATGTTGGAGGAGTGAGTCCATTTGCCACTTTGTACCACCTGGAAATCAACCAATCATTTCCCTCCACATTTAATGTCCTTCAGATTTTTCAAATTATTCTGAAGAAGGGAATTGTTAAAATAGCCTGTAGTTCCCTAAGAACAAAGTTAGCACCAGTTTTCCAGTTGTTACTGTACAGCCATCCACCCTTAGAGTATCCACTCTTTGTTTTTTAACCCTAAATGGATCAGAAACATCTTGAATTCCTGCCTTAAAAAAAAAAATCAGTCCCTTAAATTAGCAAAATTCTTAAACTGTTGCCTAATGGTATCTGAATACAGCTCTTAAAAACCAATGTTATATATGTCAGCACATTTGCCTAGGTTGCTATTCAAGCAAAAATGCCATACAAAGCAGAAAATAAAGTAACAGAGAGTAAATCAGAAAAAAGAAGAAAGATGAGATTTAAAAATTGTTTTGCTCTATCATTGCTTATTTTCTCAGCTATGCCTGCTACTTTCTCTAATCAAGATTGACACCCAAGATACATAATTTGATAAATAATTGCAAAATTAAAACATATAGTTTTGTTAAGAATGTGTGATCTTATGCTAGAAATACAGAAAAAAATCGAGTTAGAGAATTTTTTTACATGACATCTCAAGTTAAAAGATAAAATAAATAATATTAATAAATATATGAAGGGCAGTGATTTAGTTGAATTTCCTTCCAAAATGAGCACACATAGCATGTTGAAAATAGAAAACACATTTAGCTTGAATAAAATAGCCATGAAAGTATTCCCTAAAATCATACATAAAGTTAAAACTAAAAATATTTTTACATAGAATAAAAGAGAAACATAAGGATGCTATTGTCACTTACACTAGACAACATTATAGTGGATGTCCTGGCCAATGCAGTATGCTAAGAAAAAGAAAAAATCATGATATGAAGATTGCAATAAAAGAGAAAAACTGTCTTTTGGACCATATGACAGACAAATCTAAAAAAGTAAAAAAAAACTCTAAGAAGAAGCGCTAAAAATCTATTGTGATAAAGGAGATCAGAGAGAAGTCCGCATAGAATTCAACATTAAAAATTTCTTTTTTCCAGGAATAACTGAATAGGAAATTTATGTATAAAATATCTGACTTGCTAGGGCAACACAAACTATAAAATATCTGTGGATTAACTTGATTAGAAATGCTCATAAGATATCTAAAGCAGTCTACATGTTATTTGAAAGGATATTATAAAATAATTCAGAGAACTACCTTATTAGAAAACAGAAAGATTTAGTATTAAGAAGTCATCAATTCTTGAAATAATCTATAAATTTAGCCATTCCAAATAAAAATGCTAACAGAAATATTTTAATGCAACTCATAAGCAAATCCTAACTTTCATCTGGAAAGAAAATTCATGGAAATTATTTTTAAAAACCCTGGGAAATAACAAAGATACTTGACTTGTTCCAATAGATTAAAAATATATTATAAAGCCAGAGTAATTAAATTAGTAGGGTATTGGCATAGGAATAAATAGAAAGTCACTGGAACATTATAGACAGTATTAAAATTGATCCAAGTATGATAAAAGGGCACTCAAATTAATGGAAAAAAATGAAGAACTGTAATAAATGCTATTGGAAACTTTGGCTTTCTTTTGGATAAGAACATTTACATTAAACCATATAAAATTAACTTCTAAGGAAAGCTATGAAGCATTAGAATAAAAGCTGATGTGTGAAATGAAGGTCTTTTCATACCTCAGAATTTTGCTGAAGTTTAAGTAAATTGATACTTGTAACACATCCAAAATATAGGGAAGATTTCACTGTTCTTACTATTTTTTTTAAAGATTTTATTTATCCATTCTTGGGAGACAGAGAGAGGCAGAGACATAGGCAGAGGGGAAAACAGGCTCCCTGCAGGGAGCTCAACGTGGGACTCAATCCCAGGACCCTGGGATCATGACCTGAGCGAATGCAGATGCTCAACCACTGAGCCACCCCAGTGCCCTTCTCAGTATTATTTCTTAAAGAATCTTGGTTTTATGTCTAGCTTAAGAATATCTACTCCCATTCCAATGGGAGCAATTTTCTCTGATACTTTTTTACTAAAACTTTCTCAACTTGGATAAGGACACTAGGAATTGAATGCAGCCAGGCTGATGTAGAACTCTTCATAGTCATTAGTCTATATTACCTCCCTAGGTAGACAATATAAATAGTAAAGAAAAACTTCTGTATAGAGAAGGATATAATAATTAAGGGCTAAAAAAGTGATAGTCTTAAAAAAACTTATTTGCAAAGTATAAGCAGTAAAATAATAAAAAATTACAATATATACCAGGCACTTATTAATCTAAAAGAAAAGAAAAAAACTTGAAAAATGGGCAGAGAGCTTATAAGCATACAATTTAGGGAGTCAATGTATATAAAATTTCAAATTTATTTGTAGCTAAGACATATAAATTTAAGTATTAATGAAATCTTATTTTTCACTCAAGCCATAAAACCAATTAAAAAATAGTATAATTTCTTGCTGATAGTGTGGTCAAATGGATATTTTCATACATTTTTTGGAAATTTAATATAATGAATAATTTTTAAAGTGCAGATTCTACCACAAAAGATTTGGAGTGTACATATCTTTCAAATAACCAATACTATATATCTAGGTAATATCGATAGTATATGTGTACAGCAACACACAACACTTATTTTTAATGCATTGTTGTGGAAAGGGAAATATCAGAAATATTCATCAACAAGAAAAAAGTTTTATGTCACTTTAGGTACTAAAATATTATTTAACACTATCATTTAAAAGAATGGAGGGATATCTATATGTATGAAAGCACAAAGTTCTAAAGGTTCATTGGTAAATATATATACATTCAGCATGGTCTAACATGTGTGTAATTGGACTCAAAATGGATTAAAGACTTGAAAGTAAGACCTGCAACTATAAAAGTTCTAGAAAAAAACATAGAGGGTAAGCTCTGCATATTGGTCTTGGCAGTGCTCTTTGAGTTTGATGCTAAAAGCCAAAATAAACAAGTAGGACTACATCAAACTAAAAAGTTTCTTTCCAGAAAAGAAAACTGTCGACAAAGTGAAAAGGCAACTGATGGCATGGGGAAAAAATATTTGCAAACCACATATCTGATAAATGGTTAATATCCAAACTATTCAAGGAATTAATATAATTCAATAGCAAATGATAATAATAATAATAACTCAATTAAAAATAATAAATTACCTGAACCAACATTTTTCTAAAGAAGACATAAAAATAGCACTAGATACATGAAAAGGTGCTCAATATTCCTGCCCATAAAGGAACTGCAAATCACAATCACAACCTGTTATGATGGCTTTTATCAAAGAGACAACAAATAACAAGTGTTGGCCAGGATGTGTAGAAAAGACAGCCATAGTACACTGTTGGTAAACTGGTAAAGTGGTAAAGCCAGTATCAGAAACTGTATGGAATTTTGTTAAGAAATGAAATACAGAACTACCATATGACCTGGCAATCTCACTTCTGGATATATATCCAAAGGAAACATCATTGTCTTGAAGTGATTATCTGTACTCTCATGTCCATTGCAGCATTATTCACAATAGCCAAGGTATGGAAACAATATCAGTGTTTGCGAATGGATGAATGATTGGAGAAAATGTGGTTTAACATTATGGAATATTATTCAGCCTTTAAAAGGAAGAAAATCCTGTTATCCGTGACAATAAGAGTGAACTTGAAGGTATAATGCTAAGTGAAATAAGCCAGACAGAGAAAGCAAATGCTACATGGTATCACATATAAGTAGGATCCACAAAAGAAGAAAATTCAAACTCATAGAAACACAGTAGAAAAGTGGTTGCCAGGGGCTAGAGATAAGGGAAAAAGGGAGAAGGTGGTAAAGGGTGCAGTCTTTCAGGTGTAAGATAAATAAGGTCTGAGAATCTAATGTATAATGTATATAATGTATATAATGTATATATAATGTATATAATGTATATAATGTATATATAATGTATATAATGTATATAATGTATAGCTGATAACACTGTATTGTGCAATCAAAATTTGCTAGAAGAGTAACTTAAATGTTCTTAGTAAAATAAATAAATAAATAAATAAATAAATGATAAAAATAAGATTCAGAGAACAAAAAACAAAAATTAGAAAGTGAGAAAAGAGACAAATACATAATTATAGCTGGGGACTTTATTGCTCCCCTCAGTAAAAAAGGAACAAGGTAGACAAAAAAATAAAGATGTGGAATAGCTATACATTGCTATCAATCAGTTAATCTAGATAATCCTTATTGAATAATATGCTTGGCTGTACATAATATGCACTATATTCAAATGTACTTGAAACATTGGTCAGGATGGACTGTATACTGAGCTATATAATGAAAGCCAATAAATAGAAAGAACTGAACTCATACATGATGTATGTTTACTAACCACAATGTAACTAAATGATAAACAAATAGTAAAAAAATATAGAAAATATTCAAAATTAAAAATTAAGGCATTATAAACATCCCATGGATGAAAAAATAAAAGCAAAATTAATAAAATGCAATGTATTAAAACTTGAGTGTCTGAATGTTGCAACTAAAGTAGTGATTAGAGAGGAATTTATGCTTATATATATATTTTTAAGATTTTATTTATTTATTCATGAGAGACACAGAGAGAAGGAAGCAGAGACACAGGCAGAGAGAGAAGCAGGCTCCACGGAGGTCGTGGGACTCGTTCCCGGGTCTCCAGGATCAGGCCCTGGGCTGAAGGTGGCGCTAAACTGCCGAGCCACCCAGGGATCCCTTTAATTTCTCTTAGCAATGTTTTTTAGCTTCCAGTGTGCAAATCTTTTGTCTTCTTGGTAAAATTTATTCCTAATTACTTTATTCTCCTGTTTTCATAACTGGAATTGTTTTCTTCATTTCCTATTCAGATTGTTCATTTCTTTTAAGATTTTATTTACTTATTTGAGAGAAAGAGTTGGATAGAGAACAGGAGCAGAGGGGAGGGGCAGAGGGAGAGTGAGAAGGCGACTCCCCGCTGAGCAGGGAGCCAGACTCAGACTAGGGGCCTCATCCCAGGACCCTGGGATCATGGCCTTAGCCAAAGGCAGACGCTTAACCTACTGAGCCACTCAGATGCCCCCTATTGGCAGTGTTTAGACATATTTTTGTTTGTCACAATATGGGGGGATGGTGAGTGTTATTGTATCTAGTGGGGAAAGGCCAGGAATGCTACTGAACATTTTTCATTCTTTTAATAAATGGGATGGCCCTCCACAAAAAAATAATTACCTATCCCCAAATATTAATTGTAATAAGATTGAGAAACCTGTTAATACACTTACGTCATTTAAAATTTTGTAATTAGTAATGAAAAGCTTTTGGCCAGGAAAATTCTAAGTCCAGTTGTCTTCACTGTTAGAGTTTATTGAACATTGGAGGAAAATGAACACCAATATTACACAAACTCTTTCAAAATAGTAGAAGAGGGGACATTTCTCAATGTATTTTATAAAGCCAACTTTCTCTCATATGGTTGCAAAACAAAGAGAATACAAGAAAACTACAGATCTATAAGCCTTATGAATACTGATGAAAAATGTTCAACAAAATGCCAGAAAGCATTATTTGGCAACCTATTAAAAGAAATATATGGCAAGACCAAGTGGGATTTATTCCCAGAAAGCACAGTTAGTTTAACACATGAAAATCAGTCGATGTAATACACCATGTTAATAAGATAAAGGGAAAATACCCACATGATTATTTCAACTGAAGCAGGAAAAAATGTCAAATTTTAGCATCCCTTCATCATAGGAACACTCAACAAGTAATAGAATAAAACTTCTCCAACATGATAAAGAGAATATATGAAAAACCCATAGCTTCTATCATACTCAATGATGAAAGATGGAGATTTTTCCCCTAAAATCAGGAATAAAACAAAAATGCCTACATTTGTCATTTCTATTCAATGTAGTATTGAAAGTTTTAGCAAGAACAATTAGGAAAAAAGAAAGTGTAGTATTGAAAGTTTTAGCAAGAACAATTAGGAAAAAAGAAAGTGAAAGAAAGGAAGAAAGAGGAAAAGAAGGGAAGAAAGAAAAAAGAAATAAAGAAGAAATGAGAGGTATCCAAATTTGAAAGGAAGGTGTAAAATTATCTCTATCCTCAAATAATATGATCCTATATGCAGGAAACCTTAAAGATTATACACACACACACACACACACACACACAGCTGTTAAGGCTAATAAATTTATCAACACACAAATATAAGTTGTCTTTCTCTACAATAACAATGAATATGAGGCATATGGGTGGCTCAGTCCATTAAGCATCTGCCTTTGGCTAAGGCCATGACCTCAGGGTCTTGAGGTGAGCCCCAAGTTGGGCTCTCTGCTCAGTGGGAAGTCTGCTTCTCACTCTCCCTCTGCCCCTCCTCTCTGCTCATGTTCTCTACCACGTCTCAAATAAATAAATAAATAAAATCTTTTTAAAAAAGAAAGAAAAATCAAAATAGGAAATTAAGAAAACTATTCCATTTATGAAAACAGAAGAATAAAATAATCAGGAATAAATTTTGCCAAGGAGACACAAGTCTTACACACTGGAAACTGAAATAAAACATTGCTAAAAGAAATTACAGAAGACAAATAAATGGAAAGACATACCATGTTCATGGATAGTAAGACACTATTTTTTTCATGTATGTACCATCCAAAATGATTTATAGATTCAATACAATACTTACCAAAAAGCAAAACTTATGTTTTTACAAAAATGGAAAAACCAATTCTAAAATTCTTATGGAACCTTAAGGGACCCAAGTGGCCAAAGCAATCTTGAAAAAGAACAAAGTTGGAAGACTTCTGATTTTAAAACTTACTACAAAGTTGTGGTAATTAATACAATGTTGTACTGGCAAAGGCCAGTCATATAGATCAGTAAAACAAAAAAAGAAAAGAGAACTCAGGAATATACTTTCACATACATGATCAATTATTATTTGGCAAAGGTGCTCAGCCCATTTAATAAAGAAAGGACAGTCTTTTCAATAAATGATACTGGGAAAACCAGATATTTGAACACAAAAGAATGAAGTTGGGTCCATACTTTAGACTATATACAAAAATTAATTAAAAAATGAATCAAAGGCCTAAATGTAAGACTTAAATATATGAAATGCTTTAAAAAACATAGTGGAAAACTTTATGATATTGGAGTTGGCAATGATTTCTTGAGTATGACACCAGAAGCACAGGCAACAAAAGATTAAATAGAAAAATTGAACTTCATTAAAATTAAAAATGTGTATCAAATGAGTGAAAAAGACAACCCATAAAAGGGAAGAAAATATTTGTAAATCATATATCTAATAAGGAATAATGCCCAGAATATATAAAGATCTTCTAAAACTCAAAAACAAGAAAACAACCCAATTGAAAAATGAGCACAGGACTTGAGTAGCTGTGTCTTCAGAAAGGAGGTATCTAGAATAGACAAATTCATAGAGACAGAACGTAGAATAGAGGCTCCCAGGGGCTGGGGGAGATTGGAATGGAGAGTGGCTTAGACGGTGCAGAGTTTCTGTTTGAGATAATGAAAAGGTTCTGAAAATATTGGTGATGGTAAATAAACATTGCAAATGTACTTATGTCCCTGAATTGTATACCTTAAAATAGCTAAAATGGCAAATGTTATGTAATATATATTTTACCAGGATAAATGAAAAGAAATAAACATATTCCTAGACCAATACAATTTGGGAGAATGTATTCCTAGCTGACCTGCTTTACCAGATGTACTAAAGGAAGCTCTGAAAGCCTAAAGAAAGTGACACCAGGTGTTAAATACACAAGAAAGAAGATTATTAGAAATGGTAATATGTGGATAAGTATAAAGTCGTATATACTTCTCCTTTAAATGAATATAACATATTATTTTATATGTATTAATTTATATAAAATAAATATAAAGGTTATATATATGATATATATCCTTTTCCTTTAAAACAATAGATTGTATAAAGTGATAATTATAGCATTGTCCTGTTGAGTTTATAAAGATATGATGTAATTTCTATCTATTATATAAGAATAGTGCAAAAGACAGATAAGGAAAACAGGGCTGAACTGCAGTAGAGTTTCTATATTTTATCAAAATTGTTGGTATTGATCTCAAATAGATTTTAGGAAGTTAAGAAATGTAATGTAGGGGCACCTGGGCAGGTCAGTGGTTGAGCATCTGCTTTTGGCTCAGGTCGTGATACTGGGGTCCTGATATTGAGTCCCGTATCAGGCTCCCCACAGGAACCCTACTTCTCCTTCTGCCTCTCTCTTTGTCTCTCCTGAATAAACAAATAAAAATCTCTCTGAAAAAAGAAAAAGAAAAAGAAATTCAATGTAATTCTGAAAGCAACCAGTAAGATAATAAATTTTAAGATGGTTAACAAGTCAACAAAGGAATTACAAATTACATTAAAATATCTCTCTAAAAAATTAAAATATCTCTCTAACATAAAACAAGGCAACAAACAAGAAGTAGAAACACAAAAACGGATGAGCAACAAACAGAAGATAAATAGTAAAAAGGTAGGAGTAAATCCAACCCTACTTATAATTATCCTAAATGAGAGTGGAATAAACACTTAGATCCAAAGGCACTTTTTAGACTGGTTATAATACAACTATATACTGTACACAAAACACACAGGAGCTTAAAAAATATAACATTCTCTTGGAAACCTTGTCACATAAAACCATGGATTCTGAGTTTACTTGCCATAACTATTCCTGTAGCTAGGGACAATTTGCTAAAGTTATTCTAAATATAAGATGTTTTCTTCCTAGGAAATGTAATTATTTCAATTGGCAAGTATAGACCAGTTCACTTCCCTTCCTTATTTCCCCAGGGGAATCCCTGAGGAAATCCTAAAAGGAGTGAATAGATCACAACCCAGCTGCTTTAACTCTTTCCTTTCTATGTGACAATTTTTTCTTGAGTATACACTTAAGAGTGTAATTGCCTGCAAAGAAAGTTAACTTTCACAGATTTTTAAAAAAATTTTTTTAAAGATTTTATTTATCAAGAGAGACACAGAGAGAAAGGCAGAGACACAGGCAGAGGGAGAAGCAAGCTCCCTGCAAGGAGCCCGAGGCAGGACTCGATCTCAGGACCCCAGGATCATTACCTGAGATGAAGGCAGATGCTCAACCACTGAGCTAGCCAGGTGCCCCCAGATTTTTTATTCAGTTAGAAACTTCCTTATTAATATGTTAAAACTTGTTGCAAGAGATTCTTGTTTTTTCAGTGGGTTAATCTTTGTTTCTTGGTTTCCATTTTGGTCACCTGATCTTTGATCATCTTTATTAATTTTCTATGCATGCTGTTTAGCTCTTTGAGCACAAATTTTTGTCCCCATAATCTGAATTTCTTTTGTATTAATGTTATGATTTACTCTTTCTGATAATAAACCAAATAGTGATATGAAGAATTAATTTTGTGTATTCTTGTGATAAAGATATCTTACATCTTTTTGAAACTTTCCTTAAGAATTACAAATAGTAATGTTCTTACATCTTCAAGGAATGCGATTGACTTCTACGATTTTTTGTTTGTTCTACTCTTTTTCTTTTTTAAAAATAAACTTTTTGCTATAGGATAGTTTGGGATTTACAGAAAAGTTGCAAAAATAGTACAGGATTCTTATATATCCCACACCAAATTTCCCCTAATATTAATATTTATATAAACATGGTACATATTATACCATATATATCTTTCATAATGAATTAGCTAATATCGATAGAGTATTATTTTAAAGATGTATTTATTTAATTTTTAGAGAGAGAGAGAGCAAGGGGAGGGGCAGAAGGAGAAGGAGAGAGAGAATCTCAAGAAGACTCCTGCCCAGCATAGAACCAGGTGTGAGGTTTGGTTTCACCACCCTGAGATCATGACCTGAGCCAAAATCAAAAGTCAGACACTTTACTGACTGAGCCACCCATGTGCCCCAGTACAGTATTACTAACTAAGTCCATACTTTATTCATATCTCTTTGGTTTTTAGCAAATGTTCTTTTTATGTTCAAGAATGTCATCCAGGTTATCTCATTGCATTTAGTCATGTGGTTTTTTAGGCTCCTTTGGACTGTGACAGTTTCTCAGCAAAATCGAGTACATTCACATAGTTGTGCAACCATCATCACAATTCACTTCTAGAACTTTTTCATCATCACAAACTAAAATTGTACATATTATCCAAAAATCCCATTCCCACCTTTGATCAGTCCTTAGCAATTACCATTGCACTCTGCCTCTATAAATTTGCCTATTCTAGACACTTCACAGAAATGGAATCGTACAATATTTGTCTTTTTATGTTTGACTTATTTCAATTAGCAAAATATTTTCAAGATTCATTCATCTGTAGCATGTGTTTGAATTTCATTGCCTTTAAAGGCTGAATGATATCACCTTTATGTCTATGCCACATATCTTGTATGTCTATACCACAATTTCTTTATCCAACATTTGTTGGTGAACCTTCTAGCTATTGTGAATAATGCAGTTATAAATATTTGTGTACAAATATCTGTTTGAATTCTACCTTCAGTTATTTGGGGTTTATACATAGAAGTGGAATTGCTGGATAGTATGGTGAGTCAATGTTTAATTTTTCAGGAACAATCCTCCACAGTGCTTGTACTATTTGACATCCCCACCAGCAATGTATAGAGGTTATAGTTTCTCCACATCCTTATCCAATGTTTGCTATTTTCTGAATTTTGGATAATAGCTATTCTAATGAGGGCAAAGTAGTGTCTCATTATGGTTTTGATTTGCATTTTCCTAATGACCAGTAATACTGAGTATCTTTATATGTTCTTATTGGTCGTTTGTGTATCTTCTCTGAAGAAATGTCTATTTTAGTCCTTTGTCCATTTTTGAATTGAGTTGTTTGTTTTGTTGTTGTTGAGTTCTCAGAGTTCTTCATATGTACTAAACATCAATCCCTTTATTTATGTTATATGAATTACAGATATTTTCTCCCATTATGTGGGTTGCCTTTTATCTTTTGTTGCCTCTGCTTTTGGTGACATATTCAAGAAATGACCTCCAAATTCAATGTCATAAAGATGTTCTCTTATGTTTTCTTCAAAGAGTTTTATAGCTCTAACTCTTTTATTAGGTTTTTTAGCCATTTTAATTTTTGCATACAGTGTAAGGTAGGGTAACACATCATTCTTTTACACATGGGGATTGTTTTCCAAGCATCGTTTGTTGAAAAGACTGCCTTTTGATCCATTTAATGGTCTTGGCACCCTGGTAAAAAATCATTTGACATGAGGGTTTGACATGGGGGTTTGTTTCTGAGCGTTCTATTCTACTGCATTGTTCTATATGTCTTTCTTTACGATAGCTACCACACTGTTTGTTACTGTACCTACCCCCTTCTATTTTGTTTCTGGTATAGACTTTTTAAAGACGGTTAGTGATATTTTTCTAATTTTTCTTTTCATAAATGTGGTAATCCATTAGGAAATAATCCATTTGAGATGCATATTTAATTGAAAAATACATTCTTTGAGTTCAGTGCCTGGAGTTATGTATTCTGCTCCTGGTTTGTTCTATAATCAAGATAAAGTTAAAGCTAGAAGACAGCTTGTATAGTCTCATATTTATGACTAAATGGCTTCTCTGTTATGTTGGTTGTGATGATTCTATTGCCAGTGGCCTGCTTCAGGATTGGGTTGCCCCTGTTTAGATATTCTCCCAACATCATGCAGCTTGTTCATACCCTCCTAAGGGGATGCAGATGGAAAAGAACCATGTTTCAGATCTTTTCGTAACCAATTTTCAGCTTTTGAAAAGTGAAAATTTTTAGGCTTGCTCTTAGTAATATATTTTAACAAATCTCATTGGATGTGGAATGCCTCCTGGGTTCAGTAACATGATCAATTGGTGCCATTAGTTTGGGGTCCTATCAGGAATTTTTAACTTAGCAGAAACTTTATTGTACAATGAAATATTGAAGGATAGAGCCCTCAGATACTTCTACTTTACTGTCCTCCTGGAGGTCATGGGTTCTTATTAAGATCACAATTGATTGATGTTCTAGAGTTTCATATCATAGTAATGAGATTAAAATTTTAAAAAATACTATTTTTCATTTCTGGTAACTCTTTTGCTTTCAGTAGTGAGTGCTGGGGAACATTTTAGAACAAGTCATATTTTTAAGTAATATATACATTTCTAGTTGTCTATTTGGTAACTATTACTTGATTAAAACATTATTTATATTTATTTATTTAAAAAGTAAGAGGTCAACTAGATGGCTCAGTTGGCTAAGCATCTGCCTTCTGCTCAGGTCCGGATCCTAAGGTGCTGGGTCGCAGCCCCAGGTTGGGCTTCTTGCTCAGCGGGGTATCTGTTTCTCCCTCTGCTTCTGCCTCTCCATCCATTCACATTCTCTCTCTCTCTCCCCTCTCTCTCTCTCTCCCTCAAATAAATAAATAAAATAATAAAATATTTTTTAAAAAATACATAAATAAAAAAAATAAAAGTAAAGAGGGCAGCTTACTCTCCTATAAAGTTGAGTTAGTCCTTCTTCTGTGCTATCATAATGACCAGTAAAGTCACCTATGACTGCACTGACCACACTGAAATATAGACCATGAGCTTCTTGAAACATGTATCTTCCTCTCATTCATTTTTGTGAATATAACATGCAGCGAGCTAAAAATAAATGTATATGCAATGCATTTATTTGTTTACTGAACAAAGACTAGTTCTATCTTTTCAGTACAACATGCAAAGAGACACTGAAAACAGAATGGTAAGAATAAGATACATGATATCTGTACTCACCGAACTTATATTTTAAAGGGAGTATATTTGTTTAAATATAATCACTGAACAAACACCACATTTCAAGTGTTTACATAAAAAAAAACAAGGTGTTTTAAGACTAGATAATAGGAACTCATTTTTGTCTGAGTAAAGAATGATGGAATAAATTTAGTGAAATGTTGTAACATGATTATAAAGATTCATATTGATAATTGGAAATTACCATTTAAGAAAAAACAGAAAATACAAATAGACCAACATTAATTCAATTGCTTAGAGTGAGAAAGGAGGTTTCATAACTGCAATTAATTGGCAGAAGGTGTAAAATTAATGAAGGTCATTTAAGGAAGTTGGACCATCTTCTTCAGAGTCCTACTCTTCTAAATTGGTCTCCTTTTGCACAGTGTGATTGTTCCAGTTCTTCGGTTGATTGGGCACAGACCTCAGAGGAGCATGTGATAAAGTTCACCTTCCTAAGATGGTCTCAGTAATGAACATGCATTTATATAGTGAGCTTTTGCAGTAGCATTGTTTTTCCCAGCAAACAGAAATATGCTCCATTAGAGTAAGCACAGATTTGCTGGAGATACTATTGAACTCCTTACAGACCCTCTTCTCAGATAAATTATCATCAGCTCTAGGATCATATCTTGGTCATCTTTGTTTCTCTAATATCTATCAATTGTCCAATATTAAGTTGATATTCAACAAATTTTAGTTGGATAGATGAATATTCATATGTCTAACATTTGCTCAATAAAATAGTTGATAAATTAAGTTAAAGAGAATTTTAAGTCAATAGTTTGTTTTAATTTATGTTCATTTTTACATCACCACATATAACAACATACAAGTAATTAGAAAATATAGGTTTATATGCAAAAATTTGTGTAAAAGTTTTAGTATATCTGTAATATGCAAAGTCATTTTAAGCATGTGTACATAGATAAACACACACAAAGACATATATAGTGCTATTTTAAAATAAGGAAACACTTCCATAAGGCACATTTCTATATACATATAAAATAGGTATAATTTCTTGTTGATAGACAAACACACAGGTCAATCATTCTCTGGGAAACCTAGTGTAAAGGATCTTGAAAGCCACTGAAGTCCACAAGATTATTGCCAAAACATTTATTTTAAATTCTCTAAGCTGAACGTTTACATACTTAAAATAATTTTATTGGAATTCATGTCTTCTTATGGATGACAAAATATAAATGTTACATTTTTTTTAATTTCAGTGTGATTATAAATTAGAAAATGTATGTACGGATGGATGTTACATGTTATTTACATTACACCAGTCCAGCTATGTTCCATCTAATAAATTATATAATATACAAAAATCCAGATACACTCATTTATTTTCCTATACATGGACAGACAACAAACGCACACATGCATTATAAAAACCCAGATAACCTCTTTATTTCAACATCAGGACTGGCTCCCACAAATTCTCCATTTGCTACTAGAAATGTGTGCCACTTTACTCACTGGTTCTTAGTGATCTTGGTGTTGCTGGCATGAAAAGGGACAGCCTGAGAAAACACACTACTTTTGCTCATTGGTATAGCTCCTCTGCCATTTGTCCTACATATTCTGTATCTTTTTTTTTCTATTTCACAATGTCTACTTTCAAATTCCAAGACTTGTTTCTATATGTTAAAATATGTCTAAAATATGTAGACAATAATGAGATTTCATGATGAAACAAAAGAAATATTGCAATATTTTTACATAAATGAGTATATACCTATATACAAAGCATAGCCTATATTTACTTTCAAAACAATGCAATTAAAAAAAATCAGACAGGTTTCAATATTTGATAAATTACGGCCAAGAGGATAGTTTACAAGAGTGATCTAGTGTAGGATCCTTCAGAACTTTTTTTTTTTATTATTTTATTTATTCATGACAGACACAGACAGAGAGAGGCAGAGACACAAGCAGAGGGAGAAGCAGGCTCCACACAGGGAGCCCGACGTGGAACTGGATCCCGGGTCTCCAGGATCACACCCGGGGCTGAAGGAGGCGCTAAAGCTGAGCCACCAGGGCTGCCCAGAACTTATTTTTTATTGCAAAACCACAGTTTAAGTGAAATTTATTAGGAGGTGAAATTGCATTAGAATACTTAATGCATTTGGTGCTGGGTTCCATATCTCTGGGGCGGGGAGGGGCAGGGGGAAGGCGGGGGGGGGGTTTGCACAATCCACGACAGTCATGAAAATGTAATGCTTTAAACTAATGACACTTTATGTCAAAAGATATTTACCAATGTCTGCTAATGTTCGACAATATAGATATATGATATCACATCATACATGCACATATGATATGCATTTTTTATTTCTAGTTATGATTGTTTAGTCAGTGCTCTGCACAGTATCTGGGAAGTCATTAGAATCCTACACACTTAATCACTTAGGATGAATTATACATTATCAACATGGAATGCATGAAGCACTTGGAGTGAATGGAAAGCCTAGAAAACTGGAGAAATTGATCTTCAAAGAGTTAAAATAGCTAAGCTTATCACTTCTTGCCTTTAATCTCTCTTTGTCTGTTCTAAATTGTCAGTTTGGGGATATTTCCCTCACCATTGGACATCTTTCATGAGAAACTTTGCACTATTGCCTCTGAAAACAAGAGGGAATAAAGAGAATGCTCAAATAGATCCCACAGCAGAGAACAATAAAACTTTATTATGTTCTCAGAAAGTTCCTCCTCGTTTCTTTCAACTTGAATGTATACAGTTAAAGTTCACATAAATGTTACAGGCCCCCAAATCTCTTTTAACCCACCCAGGTTGCTCAAAGGTTAAGTACCTCCTAGTGGAGCCATTTCTAAATAAGTCTTTGCACATAAATACACATGCATTTCTTTTGTGTGTGTCAAACTGCATATCTAGATTGGCATCTTTCTACCCACAGCTGTATATATACTTTATTTTTAAAGATATGAATGCAAAAAAAATTAAAAAAAAAAAAAAAAAAAAAAAAAAGGGATCCCTGGGTGGCGCAGCGGTTTGGCGCCTGCCTTTGGCCCAGGGCGCGATCCTGGAGACCCGGGATCGAATCCCACGTCGGGCTCCCGGTGCATGGAGCCTGCTTCTCCCTCTGCCTGTGTCTCTGCCTCTCTCTCTCTCTGTGACTATCATAAATAAATAAAAAAAATTAAAAAAAAAAAAAATAAAGATATGAATGCAAAAGAATTTTTTGTCTCATTTTAAAAGGCAGGCACAAGAGCCAACTTTAGCGTAACATTAACATTTAGAGACAATACAAAATCTATGAGCACTGCAAAAGGAGAAAAGCATGTATTTCAGGGTTAAGATGAGGTGTGTTAAAAAAAATTATTTTATCCTGGAAATGAAACTTTTAATTATGATGTCTGTGAGAAGAATGGCCTGAATGAAACCAAAGATAGTTGAGTGCCTCATGAAAGGCTAAGAGATTTGGGTCCTTAAGATAGATGGCAATAGAATAAGTTCAATCTTTCTCTTTTATCTCTGTTTCTGTGATCTTAAAAATGATACTTTCTTCCTATATTAGCCTTTCAAGGGTACTTTGATCTGAATTTTCTACTCAACTTTGTTTGCCATTGAGTTTTATTGTTACTTAGCTATCAGTGACCGAGTATCAGAAAACCAAATGAAGACTATAGGAACACACCATCTTGTTATTTGCAGCCTTACAAGATTGATAAACAAAGCTCTTCCTTCCTTCTTTCCTTTCTTCCTGTTTTCTTCCTTCCTTGATTCCTCCCTTTCTTCCTTCCTTCATTCTTTTCTTCCTTCCATGTTTTTTTTAAGATTTTTTATTTATTTATTCATGAGAGACAGAGAGACTGAGAGAGAGAGAGACAGGCAGAGGGAGAAGCAGGCTCTATGCAGCGAGCCTGACGTGGGACTTGATTCCGGGTCTCCAGGATCATGCCTTGGGCTGAAGGCAGGCACTAAACCACTGAGCCACCGGGGCTGCCACCTTCCATATTTTTTGATGGCACCCTATACATCAACCATGTTTTAGGTTTGGAAGATATGAGTAATGAATAAATTCATAAAGTCCCTCTCCTCATAAAATTTACATTTCAGGGTTGGAAGATGGCCATTAAACAAAGAGAAAAGTAAACACTGGATTTTGACAATTCTAAGATCTATCATTTTTTGTATTTAAAAACCTTTGACATCAACATGCACCTTACACTCACTGTTGGCTAAATGACATTTGTGAATGTAACAATTATAGCTTTTCATATTTTCAACATTTCTATAGAGTTATGTGAGTTATGTCCATTCTGAGTTTATCTGCCACATAAAAATCTCTTCTAAAAGATTACATTATGGCATTACATTGATATCAAATTTATCTTTATGCAGAAAGGTAGAGACATAGAGCAGCAGAGCATACATTTTTTTAACGATTTATTTATTTATTTATTTATTTATTTATTTATTTATTTATGATAGAGAGAGAGAGAGAGAGAGAGAGGCAGAGACACAGGCAGAGGAAGAAGCAGGCTCCATGCAGGGAGCCCGACGTGAGACTGGATCCCGGGACTCCAGGATTGTGCCCTGGGCCAAAGGCAGGCACCAAACCACTGAGCCACCCAGGGATCCCAAGCATACATTTTATATTACTTAAACAAATACATATCACTGGAGGCTAACCTAAGTTCCTTATTGTCCCAAAGAGCAATAATCACGTGCTTTATATAACTGAGAAAGGGAAGATGTTAACATAGAAAAGAAGATGATAGTTTTTGTTTTTGTTTCAACTGAGATGCATGCAAAATGCATTGGGCAAATACAGAACAAGAAATCCAGCCGAAGGCAGTGTCAAGCCCAAAATACAAGGCAAAGGCAAGGCCAAGGCCAGGGCCCAATTCAGCCATTAAAGACATGAGCCACTTTTGGATTCGTTGCTAGTCATACAGCAAAAGGAAGACATGACAATGGTGCTAGCCTCCATGTCCTTGTCCTACAGACCAAAAATGACAACACCCAAACCAAAGGGGCCAGATGATAATCTAATATGATTTGTGGGACATCCTTGTGCTCAGGAACACATTCTAGACTTCAACTGAGAAGTTTTATATTCTGTGGCTATGTCTTGAGGGGATGGAGTGGAATGCAGAGAGGCAATGAAAAACTGCCCCACAACAGTTTCCCAGAAAGGCTAGGAAGACCAATAGAAGGTGGCTTTGGGCAGCTCATCACAAGCATCTCTTCCTCTCTTGCTCAGGAGATACCGCTGGGTGTTCTGCCTTCCTCAGATAAAAGGTAGTGAAACCCTTTGCGTGCATGCCTATGTCAATATGGGCAAAATCCCCATGGAACCATGAGAGGATGAAATGTTACCAACTCTCTTGGAATAGATTTTTTAAAAAATGCTTCAAAGCAATGAGTCTGGAGTGATAGATTTATATATTTGAGTTAAGTCAAATAAAGAAAAAAATCAATTGAAAATACAACAGCTACCCATATCTAAGAAGAAAATCCAAAGCAAAGAACAATAATGGAGCATTATTTTTTAAAGTGATAAATTATGAAAGCTCTTGAATGTGTTCCAGATGATAGTGTGTAGAAAAAGATGGATATTGACAATCCTGTTTCTTAATGTGCAGTTTTAAATAACCTAATTTCTTTCACTGTACGTCTCTTTTTTTTTGTAGAAGGGCAACTGTTGGTAAACAAGTCTAAAATTTTTCTTTTATCATGATTTAAGCTAAAATTTTATATAAAGAAGGAATTGTTTCACACTTTGTCAGTGTATTTTCTTTTACGATGGTGCATAAAATAACCATGATTCTTATCATTATTGCAGCTTATATTCAATTGAATAATTTATTTAAGGTAATAATAAATGCTATGGAGAAAAATAAAATGGGTTAAGATGGATAGGGAAGCAGGGTAGGTGAGCCCATTTCATAAAAGGCATCAGAGGAGCCTTCTATGATGAGGTGATATTTGAACAGAGGCCTGAAGGAAGATAAGGAGGGAGCCATGTGGATATTTGGGAGAAGTTTCTAGGCAGAGATGACAATATTTACAAAACTCTGAGGTAGGAGCTAGCTTGAGGCATTTGGAGAAGATCAGAGGCCTAAGTGGTTCTAGCAGAGTGAGAAAGAAGGGGAATTATGGGTACTGAGTCAGAAAGTCAGCAATGGAGCAACTCTGGAAGTATCTTGTGGGTTGTGGTCAACACTTCCACTCATACTCTGAATGTGAGAGGAGCCATTGGAGAGTTTTGAGGTTAAGAATGGTATGCTCTGACTCATGTCTCAAGAACATCACCTCGGTACTGCTTTTTAAAATAGAGATTAATGGGAAAAAGGAGGCCATGAGAAGGTCTGTTAGGTTTGAACTTAGGTGGTAGCAATGAAGATGAATAGAAATGGATGGATACTGAATACCTTTAAGAAGCAAAGGCAGTAGCATTTGCAGATGGACCAGATATGGCTTGAAAGAGAAATCAAGGAGTAATGAATGCCTCTAAATTTTTGGACCAAAGCCCATGGCAGGATAGAAGAGTCACCCACTGGAATGAGGAGGGTTGAGAGGGAAGAATGGGAAGGCAGGCATCAGGAGTTTAGTTTTAAATGTCTTAGGTTTGAAATATCTTTGATTAAGCTATCCAGGGAGTAAAAGCAAGTTGAAAAAATGGTTATGAGCATTTGGAGATCAAGGGAAGAGATTTAGGAACAAAGTATTAACTGGGAAGGCATTTGTGTATTTTCTTACGAAAATTTCTTGTATCTTCTTATTTGAGTTCTGCTCCAGAAATCCACACCCCTGCCCCTATGCAAAGTGGAGAGTCCACATGCCACTCAGGCAAGTGCCCATGCAACCTAACTGTTGAAGATTCTGTTCTGCTCTCTGGACTGTTTTCTCTCCTTCCCCTACCACTAAGTTTACTGACTCTGTGATTCATCCTCTTCGAAACCGAATTTGAATCTAGTCATTTGAGTTTACAAACAGACCTACATTATTTTATAAAGGAAAGTCAGTTTTGAGTAAGATTTTTAAAAAGTCTGTTCCATTCCCATTGACTACTCAAATGCCAGAGAAATCACTCAGAGAAATTCCTTCCCAATGTCTAAAGGAGCAGCATGACCTAACAGGCCCCAGCACTGTCATTAATGAGTAGTCTATAAAAATATGTGATGCTCATCAAACCATCAAACCTAAGGTTTCTCATGAAGGAAAAGAATGACTGGGATGACATGATGGGAGTGGGAGTGAAGTCAACATGATATTTCCATCATTGCCAGATATCCATGATATATAGGAGACTAGCAGAAATACTTTTTGTTAAAATGGTAGAACATTTTCTTATAGATTATGTATAAAGAGCACCATGGTGAAAAGTGCAATTATGTCTTTGGTTTTCATTTGTTTGGTATGAGTGAGTACTTGTGTTTCTAGTTAAAACCATCACTTGATTCAGCAATTCTTTCAATTCCCTGGAGAAGGGATGAAAATATAAAGTCATTTTCATTATACACTGTCCTGTGGTTATATCATCAGGTAACTTTGATACAAATGTTAGTTTGGGGGATTATGGAACAAAAGCAACATATTCAAATGAATTCCTATAATATTGAAAACAGATATGGACTAATGTAGTAGGAATTTTACTCTTGCTATTCATTTGAAGTTCTGTTCTACCCTCATAAATCAAAAACTCACCCAAATGATATTTTCAGTATGTGCAAATGTGGATATGAGCACTCTTGCTTTTGAATAGTGCAGAATTTCTAAGAACCCATCATCACTGTTGGTACATTATTTTATGTCAGAAATACTGTGGATGATTGGAAATCTTAACTAAAGTTTTTCTAGTCATCAATTATATACCAAAGATTGTAGAAAAAAGACATCACCAACCACAGCTCTTTCCCTGTTTAGATTTATTGATTTTTAACAATAGAACCAAAATCTCATTCTTTCTAGAGAATTTCAGGAAAAGATCATTGTGATAGGCATTTGGTTTTAATAGGATTATTAAGTCATAAACAAAAGGACTGGAAATGTTTAATTTCTTAAGCTTAGTGATGGTTCATGGAAAGTTATCATATTGTTCCTCTACGTTTTGGAAGCTGGAATATTTCATAATTAGAAAAATATGTGCCAGTATTTGAGCCACTCAAATAAAAGTGAGTGTAAGTAAAATGTTTTTTACTTATGGTACTATCCATAAATTTGTCCATATGGGGCATGTTAACTCTGTACTCACAATTATTTTGTAATTTGTATTATTTTAATTTCTCATTGGCAAAATCGAAGAAAATCAGCAATTCTACCAGCAAAATAGGGATGTTGGATTTGCCAAAGTTAGTGAGAACATGCTTATGTTACTATTTCCCTGTAAGGAAATTGTATTACCTTATCTAAAATTAACTTGTAATAACAAAGTCTAATTTGGGAGAAATTCTGGAATGTGGGAGTGAAGACTTCTATAAATCCACACCTTCATGAAAGCATTAAAAATGTTAGTAAAGAAAAAAGCAAGTCAAAATCAACCTTTTCCCATCTCTAGGAATTAACCAAGATTTTGTAACACTCTAGGGAACAGCAATGAAAAGTTGCTTTAGCTTGTTAAGAATAGCAAGGTTAGTGGTTTGTCCTTCTCCCATTTTCTTTGCTCAAGCTCTGTACCCTTGAAAACCATCAACCTTACAATTCCAACAGTTGTCAAAGCCAGCAGCCTTGCAGCCACTGGAAGGGGCAGACCTGGAAATAAGTTCCTCAAAAGGTGCCACCTCCAGGGTAGTGTCACTTATTCTTCTGTCTTGGAATTCTCTTCTGGAAAACCCTCACTTGCAAGGCACTGCCATTCTCTGACCGGACTAGAGCTTACTCTACAGGAAAGCCCTACTTCCAGAGTGTTTCTCAAAGAAAAAAAAAAAATCAGGAAGGGTTAATACTACAGCACCCTGAGCTGTGATACCAACAAGAAACTGACTCAAGGAGAAATAGAAAATTTCAAGGGACTTGTAAGAAGTAAAGAGATTAAATTAGTAATTCACAAACTACCCACAAGGAAGAGCCTGCACCCAGATGGCTTCATTATCAACTATTTAAGAACAATTAACATCATTTTTACCAAACTGTACCAAAAAATAGAAGTAGAGAGAATACTTTCCAATTCATTATCTGAAGCCATTACCCTAATACCAAAACCAGACATCGACATTACTATGAAAAACAGCACCAATATTTCTCATCAACATAAACACAAAAACTCTCAACAAAATGCTGGCAATCTGAATCCATCAACATTAACAAGAATTATAGAGAAAAGGAAAAATAGAAGAAATTAATTATTTGAACATCATCAAAATTGTAACTTTTTTATTTGCAAAAGACCTTATTAAAAGAATGAAAATATAAGCTAGAGATCTGGAGAAAATATTTATAAACCACATATATTGCAGAGGATTCATATCTAGACTATATCAAGAACTTGAAAAATCCAATAATAAAAAAACAACCAAATATTCCAATTTGAAAATGAGCAAGAGACATGATGAGATATTTCACCAAAGAGTATATATGGATAACAAATGCACAAATAGAAAGATGCTTAACATTCTTAGCCTTTAGATAAAACTATCAGATACCACTCCAAACCTACCAAAAGGCTAAGATTAAAAAAGAAAAATGAGACAACATTGAATAGTAGAAAAGATGCTGAGAAACTGGATGCTTCATATATGTTATGTATGAAAATTTAACATGGTACAGTTTGGAAAAAAAAGTTGAAGATTTTTTTTCAATTAAACTAAACTTGCCATTCCATTCTTGAGCATTTATCCCAGAGAAACAAAACTTCTATTCAATAAAAGCCTGTATGTAAATGTTTATAACGATTTATTCATAATAGCTAAAAAAAATTGGAAACACCTAAATGTGCTTCAAAAAGCAAATGGGTAAACAAACTGTAGAACACGATGGATTATTGCTCAAAAAAGAAAGAGGCTATTGTTATACACACCATCTGAATAAGTCTCTCGAGAGTTATATATTGGGTAAAAAAAAATCAATCCCAGAATGTCATATACTATATGATTTCATTTATATGACATTTTTGAAATGACAAAATTATAGAAATGGAGAACAGATGATTGATTGATAGTGGTCAGGGTCTGGGTGGGTTGAGGGAAAAGGTGATGAATGTGTTTATAAAAGGGGAGCATGAGAGATCTTTGTCATAATGAAACAGATCAGAATCTTATTAACGTTGTACTCTATATTTGCAAGATATTATCTATATTAACCAGATTAGCATTGTATTCCATATTTGCAAGATATTATCTTTGAAGGGAACTGCATATGGAGTACATGGGATATCTCTGTATTATTTCTCACACCTGCATGTAAATCTACAGTTATAAGTTATGCACCATGACTAAGTGAGATTTCTTCTGGGAATGGAAGTTTTAATATTTGAAAATCATTCAATGCAATACACCATATGCAGTATACAGGCAAAATAATGCCTTCCCAGGATATCCATGACCTAATCTCTGTAAATTGTGACTATGTTAACTTAATGGCAAAAAGGAATTCAAGTTGTAGAGGGAACTAAGAGTGCTAACCAGTTCACCTTGAGGTGAAGAGACCATTTTGAATGTTTATCTGAAAGCACCGAATGAAATTATCAGGTTCCATATAAGTGAGAAATGGAGGTGGGAGAGTCAATGTCACAGAGATATTAGAAATATTTGAATATTAGACGCTCTTGAGATGGAAGAGCCAAGGAATGGAGAAAGCCTGTAGTAGCTAGAAAAATCCAGAAATGGGTTCTTTTTGAGAGCTTATAGGAAGGAGCCCAGTCATCTGGACATCTCAATTTAAGCCCAGTGACTTTAGACGTGGGACTTTCAGAATTTTATGATGATAAATTGGAATTGTTTTAAGTCATTAAGTTTGTAGCAATTTATTACAGCAGCAATAGAAAATCTATACACTGTTCAATAAGCCAATGTTTTATTAGAGGCACCGAAAGAAAAAAATGATAACTGAACTTCATCAATTTTTTTTAAAAATTGCATTTCAAAAGATATAAAAAACTAAAAGATAAGTCATAGCTAGGCATAAAATACTTGCAAATCATAGGTAGCCCTTTATCAGTAAAAGATTTGTGTCCAGCATAAAAGAACACTTAAAACTTATTAATAAAGGGACAAATAACCCAATATAAAAATGGACCAAATAAATGAACAGAAATTCCTCAGAATACAGATATACAAAAGCAATAAGCACATGAGATGAAAATTAACATCATTAATCATTAGATAAATGCAAATAAAACTATGAAGAGATACCATTTTACACCTGCTAAGATTACTCTAATCAAAATGGCAGACTATTACAAGTGTTGGTAAGGAAGTAGAGAAATCAAAATCCTTATACATCAATGGTGAGAATGTAGAATGGTCCTACAACAGTTTAGCAGTTCTTCAAAATATTAAATATGGAATTACCCTTTTGCTAAAACGTGGATGAACCTATGGCTTCATGACACTGAATGAAATAAGGGAGACAAAAAAAGACTGCATAATTTATTGCTCCACTTATTTTAAGTGGAGTTAGTCTTATTTTAAAAGACCAGAAACTGCCTAAAGGTGTGAGACCAGTGAAGACAAACAAGAAACCAGACAAGAATTTTAAAAGAATATTTGAACACAAAATGTTCATAGGGTGCTCTGTAGAGCTCTAACATATCCTGTAGAGAAGCAAAGGCTGTGAGGGGCTATGCATATGCCCAGAAAAGAACTTAGAACCAATCATTTACTGTACAGGCCCAATCTGTGTTTCTGCACCAGAAAGAAGTGAGGGTTAATACCGACTTTTAAACTGCCATAGTCATGAATGATTGCCCCAGCATACACAAAGCCTTTTGGCAAAGGTTGGGAAACTTGCAGGATCAAGCTATTTAAGGAAGTCTCTCACCAGTCATTATCTGATTACTAAGCTAACCAAACAGACTTCAGTAGCTGCATACTACAGGGACTATGGCATAACAGAATTAGTCCAGAAAGTTTACTATACAAACAAACTGCTGCCAACAAAAATAGTAGAGAATGAGGGAAATAGGATTCCCAAAGTCCCATATTACCTAATATATTCAGTTTTTAAGAAAAAAAATTATGAGACATGCAAAGAAAGGGAAGAATGACCCCATCATACACAAAATTGGTCAATACATACTTCTTTTGAGAAGACTGATGTTGGATATTAGGAAAAGACTTCAAATCAGTTATCACAAATATAGGAAACAAAGGAAGTCATAACTAAAAAAACTACAGAAAAGTATAACAGTGATGACTTATTAAGGTGAGAGCATCAATAAAGAGATAGAAACGATGTTTTTAAACATAACCAAATAGCAATTTTGGAGATGACAAGTACAATAACTTAAATTTAAAATTTCACTAGCAGATTTGAGCTGGCAGAGAAACATGTTAACAAACTGGAAGAGAGATCTATCATGATTCCTCTTTTAATCTTAGTTACTAAAAGAATGTAAGAAAATAAACACAGCTTCAGAAATCTGTGTGTCACCAACAAGTATAGCAATGTATGCAGAATATTAGTCCCAGGGGAAAAGGAGAAAGGCTCAGAAAAAATATGTATATTTGAAGGAATATGTCTTTAACATGTAAATAAATTGAATCAATAAGTCAAGATCATTTCTCAAAGAAAAGCCCATGCCCAGGTGGCTTCACTCGTGAATTTTAGTAAACATTGAAAGGAGGATTCATATCAATACTCCAGAAATACTTTCAAAATATAGAAGACAAAGAAAACTTCTAACTCTTCCAATGTGGTCAGTGTCATCCTGATACCAAATCAGACAAATCCATTGCAAGAAAGGAAAACCTGGGATGCCTGGGTGGCTCAGCAGTTGAGCATCTGCCTTCGATTCAGGGCGTGATCCTGGAGTCCTGGGATCGAGTCCCAGGATCAAGTCCCACATCGGGCTCCCTGAATGGAGCCTGCTTCTCCCTATGCCTCTGCCTCTCTCGCTGTATCTCTCATGAATAAATAAATAAAATCTTTAAAAAAAAGAAGAAAGGAAAGCCAATGCCACTGGTGAATATAGACAAAATATGAGAAACAAGACAAAAATATCCTTTATTCCTCATCTATTTAACATACATTTTGTAGTTATCCCTCAGAAGGCAAGATTAACCACCCGTACGTGTTGAGACATAATGCCACACACATGCTGTATTAATTCCCTGTGGCTGTAATAACAAATTACCACAAACATAGTGGCTTAAAATAAAAGAAATATATTTTCTTCAATTTGGGGAGGCCGGAAGTCAGCAATTGGTTTCACTGGGTGAAAATCAAGGTGGCATTAGGGTTATGCTTCCTCCAGGAGCTTTAGCATAGAAATCTGTTTTTGGCCTCTTTTTAGCTTCTGGTGGCTGCTGGCATTACTTGGCTTGTGGCCATATCACTCTAATCTCTCCCTCTGCCTTCACACTGCTTCCTTCTCTATGTACAGTTCTTTTTCTCTTCTGACTGTATCAAATCTCCTTCTGCCTCAATTTAATAAGGATACTGATGTTACCACTTTGTGCCTACCTGAAAAATCCAGGATAATGTAGCCATTTTAAGATCCTTAACTTAATCAAATGTGCAAGAGCCTTTTTTCTTAAATGTAATATTTATGAGTTTCAGGACTTGGAATCTCTGTAAGGTCTTACTCAGCTGACCACACACACCAAGAAGGTATGAAGAGATTTATTACATATTTATGTTTTCTGAGGTGAGCAGGGTAGGCACCGAAGCCAGTCTGAAAATGGTAAGTGTTTCACGTTTTTACTGCTGCTGGAACTGGTGTGAGGGTTCCTGTACAGGTCAAATTTTGCTTGATTTGGTAAACTTCACCACTATCAAGAAAGAGAGCCTGGGCTTTCTTATAAACTTGAAAGGTATGAAACAAAAGGAAAAGGTGAATAGTAGTAGCATTTGGAAGCTCTCAGCTGTCAAAAATTTAAAGAGTCAGACTATTGTAACAATGTTGTAGGTTCTAGGCAGTGAAATTAGGCAAGAAAAATAAAGAATAAATAGGAAGTTTGGAGTAAGAGTGTCTTTATTCACAGGTGATGCTGTCCTGTATATAGAAAAGTAAAAATATCCAACAACATCAACAACAAAGTTAAAAAACTACGAGAACAACTAAACAAGTGGATCACAGACACAGGAAACAAGATTAGTATACAAAAATCAGTTGTCATTCCATATAAAAGCAGTAATCACTTCATAAATAAAGTTAAAAATATAACTTCATTCACAATGGCATCAAAAATAATGAAATATGTAGAATAAATTTAATAAAAATGCTTAAGGCTTCTAAACTGATAATATAACACTCTGAAGAAACATTCCATGTACATGAAGCAGAAGAAGTTTATGTTAAGATGACAAATCTTCCCCAATTGATGTACAAATTTAATGTAATGGCTACAAAAATCACAACAGGGTTTTTTGTGAGGTTTTCTGTTTGTTTGTGTTATGTGACAAACAGATCCTAAAACTCATAGGGAAAAGTAAAACATCTAGAATAGCCAAATTGATTTTTAAATATAATCACAGTTGGAAGACTTTTAGTCATACTTCAAAATATACTATAAAGCTACACTTATTAAAACTATGTGTCACTGACATAGATATGATTGAAAGATTAGGTACACAAGAGATAATATATAGAGAGATAAATAGATGTCTGGTATACATATAAATGAAATAGCTTGAGAGCATCACCCACAATTGATAAAGTATAAACTGGATAGACCTCATCAGAGTTAAAAATTTTGCACTTCAAAAGATACCATTAAGAAAGTGAAAGTACAAGAAACAAACTGGGAGAAAATACTTGCAAAACATATATTCAATATAAGACTTTTACTCATGTGATGCTATGAGCACTGGGTATTATATGCAACTGATGAATTATTGAAAACTATATCCAAAAATAATGATGTGCTATAGATTGGCTAATAGAATTTAATTTTTTAAAAAAATGAATAAAGTAAAAAAAAAAAAAGTTTTATTCAGATCTTACAAGGAACTCTCACCAATCAATAATGAAAAGACAAATGACCGTGTCCAAAAGAGAGCAAAAAGCAATGGAAAGACATTTTATCAAAGAAGATATATAAAACCTAGTAAGTGCATGAAAAGATGTTTAACATCATTAGTCATTAGGGAAATGCAAATTAAAACATTTGATATATCACTACTCATCTATCAGAATGGTCAAACTAAACATCAAAAAACACTTGAAGAGACTAAAAGAGCATCAGAACCAGAATCAGATATGGCAAGGATATTAAGACTACAAGATTGGATATTTAAAATTATGATGATAAATATGTAAGAGCTCTCATGGAAAAAGTAGACAACAAGCAAGAACAAATGGATAATGTATGCAGAAAGAAAAATTCAAAGAAAGAGGGGAAAATGCTAGAGACTAAAAAGCACTGCAACAGAAATGAAGAAGCCTCTGATGCGCTCATTAGTAGACTGGACATGGCTTAGAAAAGAATTATGAGCTCAAGGATATGACAACAGAAACTTCCAAAACTGAAAAACGAAATGAAGAGATTGAAAATACCTAGACAGAATATCCAAGAGCTGAAGGACAATTACAAAAGGTGTAACATATATGAAATGGGCATACCAGAAAGAGAAGAAACAGAAGAAATATCTGACTCTGTAATAAGGTATTTTCTCCAAACTAATGTCAGACACCAGAGCACAAATCCAGGAAGCTCAAAGAATACCAGCAGGATAAATTACAGAAACATTATCTACACATGTCATATTCAAACTTAAGAAAATCAAAGATGAAGTCTTGAAAGAAGCCAGGGTGGAGGCAGGGACAACTTACCTATAGAGGAACAAAGATAAAAATTACATTCAACTTTTCCTCAAAAGCCATAAAAGCAAGAAGAGAGGGGATTGAAATATTTGAAGTCTTGGAAAAAAATGTCACCAACCTAGAATTCTCTATCCTGTGATATTATCTTTCAAAAGTGAAGAAGAAATAGACTTTCTCAGGCAAATAAAAATTGAGAGAATTTTTTTGCCCGTAGACTGGCCTTGCAAGATATGTTTTTAAAAAGTTAATTATAGAGTAGAAAATGATATAGGTCAGACACTGAGATCTACATAAAGAAAGAAAGAGAAGGAGAGAAAGCGTAAATTAAGACAAAATCAAAACTTTTATTTTTCTTATTCGTATTTGTTCAAACAGATAATAGAGTGTTTAAATATAGTAATACTCTAATGTACAGAATTATGTATGCTTATGTACAAGGGAAATGACAGTAACAATACAAGGGAAAGGAGGAAAGAATAAGGAATACACTGTGATTAGGAAGTATTTGTACTATCCATGAAGCAGTATAATGTTATTTGAAAGTGGACCTGGAATAATGGTAATTATAAATTGCAAACTCTAGAGCAATTTCTTAAAAACGTTTTTAAAAAGTACAATTGATATCCTAAGAAAGGAGAAAAATGGAGTTATAAAAAGTGTTCAGCTAAAGTCACAAAAGGCAGAGAAAGTGTGGAAGACAAAAACGGAAACCAAGGACAAGGGAAACAAATAGAAAATATGGTAGATACTAATGCAACTATATCAATAATCACCTTGAATGTCAATGTGACATTCAATGTGACCAATTAAAAACAGATTGTCAGAGTAGATAAAAAAAAAACAAGTCCCAACTCTACATTGTCTCTTCAAAACCCACTTTAAATATAAATGCACATATAAATTAAAAGTAAAGAAATTAAGAAAGCTATATACACTGGTAATAGTAACCATGAAAGCTATACTAATTTCAGAACAAGGAAAATTATCAGGGTTAAAGAGGGGCATTACATAATGACAAAAGGGTCAATATTCCAAGGAAACATAACTGCTGGTCCTCAATGTGTACGCATCTAATAGGACCTCAAAATATGTAAGGGAAAAAATGATAGAACTATGAGGAGAAAATAGATGAAGCCACCACTATAATTGAAGACTTTAACACTACTCTGTCAGAAATAGATCCAACATGGGGCACCTGGGTGGTTCAGTCAGTTAAGCATATGACTTTTGATTCTGGTTCAGGTCATGATCTCAGGGTGGTAAGATCCAGCCCCACATTGGGCTCTACATTCAATGGGAAGTCTACCTAAGATTCTTTCTCTCCCTCCCTCTACCACCTCTAAAACAAACAAATAAATCTTTTGTAAATGTTCACACCAAAATAAGAAAAAGAAAAGAAATTGATCCAGCAAAATCAGTAAGGATATAGTTGAACTCAATGTCAACATCAGTCAACGGGATATAATTGGCATCCATAGACTACTTCATCCCAAAACAAGAGACTACCCATTCTTCTCAAGCTGACATGGAAAATTCAACAAAATAGACTATTTTGGGGGGCCATAAACAGACCTTAACAAATTTTTAAAAAGCAAATTATTTAATGTCTGATTTCAGACCATATGGAATTAAACTGGAAATCAGTAACAGAAAGATAGCTGGAAAATTCCCAAATACTTAAAGATTAAGCCTCTAAATAACACATGGATCAAAAGGTATCTCAAGAGAAATTTAAAAATATTTTGAATTAAAAAGAAAGTAAAGAATAATTATCAAAACTTATGGGATGCAGCAAAAAGCAGTGATTATGGGGAAATTTATAGGATTGATATATATACAATATACATTATTAGTTATATATAACATATATATAATAAAAGAGAAAGATCCAAAATCAGCAAAATATAAGATTCTTCCACCTTAGGAAATTAGAAAAAGAAGATGGAGAAGAAGAAAGAAGAAAATAAGAATAATTAGAACAGGTATTAATAAAATGGAAGACAAAATAAATAGAGACAATCAAGAAATCTAAGATCCAGTTCTTTAAACAGATCAAAGAGATTAGTCAGCCTCCAGCCAGGGCTAAGAAAAAAGAGAAAGGACATACATTCTTAATATCAGGAAGGAAAAGTGGAACATCTCTACAGATCCCAGGACCATGAAGAGGTTACTCTTTAGTGTAGGTATACTATGAACAACTCTGTGCCCACAAATTTTGTAACTTAGATGAAAGAGAACAATTTCTTCAAAGATACATGTTGCCAAAACTCACATAAGAAGAAATAAAAACTCAATAGGCTTGTATTAATAAAAATTAATAACCTTCCAATACAGAAAGCAACAGGCTAAGTGAGGTCACTGTTGAATTCTACCAAATATTTAAGGATGAAATGTTACCAATTTTTCCACAATTTCTTGCAAAGACAGAAGAAGCAGAGAAAACACTCTCACCTCTCATAATGTAATTCATCCAAGCATGTCCTTCTCTGCTTCTGTCTTGTGTTTTCTTTGAAGTTATCATTTCTGAATGAATGTTGAAGAGAGAAGATGATTGTGGAGAAGGAAGTTGGACCAAAGGCACCACCCAAGCTGTTTTTGTACAGCTGCTTCATTTCTTATTGATGCCTGTCATGGATTATGAACTACTATCCAGTGTGAAGGCAATTAATAAAATATTTATTCATCTTTATCAATATTTATTCATCAAACAATCATATTTGCATTATCTTTAGCAAAAAATACATATGTGATTGTCTTTTCTGCACTGTAGATTTTTTATTTCTCCAATTTTGACTATAAGTTGGCCATCCATTTTTGTTTTCATTGATGTTTTTCTTTATGTTTGTATTAACATTGATATTTTATTGAAGTGGTTAGAGAGCCTACAATGAGACAGATGACCAGGGTATGCTTAAAGTTAGAATTTCTGGTTTTAATTAGGGTTTAAATCTGTTCATTCTTTATAAACCAACCATTTTGTCTCAAAGACTTAGTGTATAAACTATTCTTAACAGTCTTAAGTGAAATTAAAGTAGACTTTATACTTTTAGTATAAAGAAATAATGTTATCAGAACCTTTTTTAAAAAATATTTTATTTATTTATTCATGAAAGACACAGAGAGAGAAGGAGGCAGAGACAGAGGCAGAGACAGAGGCAGAGGGAGAAGCAGGCTCCCTGTGGGGAGCCCGATGTGGGACTCAATCCCAGCACCCAGGATTATGACCTGAGCCAAAGGCAGATGCTCAACCACTGAGCCACCCAGGTGCCCCATAGATTTCCATACAGTATAATGTTAAAGAAATTATCCATTGTAATATGTTTTTCACATCCCATTCTTTCAATTCCAGTTTTCCCCAAAATTGCTTTTAATTCATTGAGCCTTTACCTTCATCTCCTTTCCTGGTGTATTTATTCTACTTATTCTGTTTTATTCTTGGGTTAATTTGCTCTTTTTTCATTTTTTTAATATGCTGGAAACCTTCTTACCAATTTGCAAGGAAGCAACATTCTTTGTTGAATCCCCTTTGAAAGAGAAAAGCAAGCTTCTAAACTAAGAAGGATCACATCAGCATAAACTATTAGAATGGCATTGTATTCTAACACAGTGAACCTATCTATAACAAGGGAACACAGTCAAAAAACACCTGGAACTATTTCATTGTCACGAGTATGCACAGGCTATATTTAACTACAACATTTAAAATAATAAAGTTTGCATTTTCCTTTAATTGTAGCAGAGATTAAAATATTAGAGAAATTGAGATAAGGCCTAAAAATCAAATGTGGAAAAGGAAGGGGAGGGAAGATGACTGCGTAATTCAACTTACCAGCAAAACATATAGGTGCCTTAAATATTATATAATAACTTCAAAAATTAATCAAGACTTCTTAAGAAGAACAAAACCATTCAATAGGCATTTGTTTTTATTTCCCTTTATATATGAGAATGAAATCAGTTGTAAGTAATTAGTTATACACAAAGCACCCATTGAATGGTTTGAACTTGATACACAATATACATTTTGAGTGTTTCCAATTATTAACTTTAAAAGGGGAAATACAAATACAAATTCACTTAAAATTCCCTAATTTAATTATGAAAAAAATCTTTTTCTTCATATTCTAGATTTTTCATTATTTTAAATACTTGATTTATTTTTCCTTCAGCTCCAAAGATAATTCTATCAGGGGTGCAATGATGGTTGCTTTTAATCACTCAGTTACTCTGTCCAATGATCCAACTTTGGCTTCAGATTGCTATAGCAATTAAAATGGGAAAAGTGGCAACAAAGCCTAATAACTCTTCATTCAATCCATTATATATGGTTACAGCAAACCAAAAAGCTTCCTACAGATTCTGAAGCGGATGCATCACCTCTGTAGATAATTAAGTGTTTTGGTGGGAATTTGTGCGAAAACCTGATATACAATTAGACAAATATGTTCACATATCATGTTTCATTGAAGTTTGTATGAGCCTACATGCTTGTCAATGGGTCCTGATCCTAAATGCTTTTATGCCTGATTAATTGTCAATATCAGGCAAGAGCTTGCTCATTAGCTCCTTGCAGGACCCATTTTAGATGGCAATGAGCTTCATTTAGAGATGATATGCTAACTGTTAATAAAGTGAATTGCATTTTTGTCTTGTGTGAAGAGAGCCTGTTGAGAAAATATATATTAAAATATTCTGAGAACACTGAATAATTTTAGATTATACTCTGCTGAAAATTTTGCTATTATATTATCTTCATTTCCTTAGTTAAATACAAACTTTTAATTTTATATTTAATGTTTTTAATCTGTTTGGTACCTCCCACAAATATACATATGCATTCAACTAATATAATTTCTATTTATAATGAAGTAAATTTATTTTAAGATTCATTGGCTCAAAAGAAAAGACTCATTGGCTCTTACTAACTTTTTAAGGAGAAATTCTATTAAAATATACCACATTTACTATAAATTATTTTAAAAATAATAAATTATTTAAACCATTAATCAAAACTCTACAAGGCAATTTACCAGTAACTGTTTCTTTAAATTCCTTCAAATTATTAGAATATCCAATAGTAGACTTAATATATGTTGAATGTATTTATGGGGTTAGAAAAAAAAATCCTCAAAAGCATAGAAGGCAATCATGTTAACAGGCATAGATAAATTAGTTCAAGGAAGAGAACTTACAAGATAGGTTATGGCCATAATTATTCCTAATTCATGATTTTCAGATGGTAACTTTTTGTCATGTTTAGCCATTTCTCTGTCTCTCCCTTCCTCTTTGTTTTTCCTTCCTTCTTCCTTCTTTCTTCTTTTTTCTTTCTTTCTTGTTTCTTCTTCTCCCATCCTTTCTCTTTCTTTCTTGCAGTAAGCCAGATACAGACTAAACTTTGTGATAAACAAAACTATTCTCTCAAGAATCCCAAGTTAAAATAAAGCAGAAATGTTCAAAATAACCACAGAACCACTAAGAATCATTATTTCATTAAGTTCACACTGATGCACTAAAAATAGATTAAGGTCATTAAAAAATCTAGTTGTTTTTCTTATTATCTTAAGTAGCAGAATTAAAAGTGAGTAAAAGTGGGAACATACTCTTAGTTTGGAGCCCCTATAAAAGAGAGAGAAAAAAAAGTGACAAAACAGTATTTTGTTTCAGAAAAGAGTTGCAGATTCCCTAATTAAAAACTCAACATTAGAAATAATTATATATATTTGAGGATACAACATTAGAAATATTTATCTCTGATCAATAATTATCTCTAATCATAAGAATGAAGATGATAGCCATCATTAAGTATAACAGCATATTTTCCTATTTTTTTTAAGTCTTTGAGACATTGGAGTTTCTACTGAAAGACACAACAAAAAAGTTAAAGAGAATGCCAGTGACCCCACATGAAAAATAAAAATATATCTTGAGCTGAGAGTGGGAACAGTGCACTCCTAGTGGCATTTAGAGGATAATTAAATATTTTACACATTCAAATCATTAATGTGCATGAAAGAAAAAGTTCCTAGATTAGTGCTATTTTATGGTTCTCACAAAGACATTATGAAAGCAATAACATAAACTTCTTATTCGTTAAAATTTACAAAATAACACAAATCCATTACAAAATAACACAAATTCTGAGACTATTTTGAACAATGACCAATGTGAAGTTAATTATATTTTATCACATGTTAAAATGAATGTGCATGGAAATATTGCTTGTGCCTATTTCTAAATACATGCCATAACAAAAATCTACCAACTTCCATGAAAGTAAAATAAGAACTCACGACAGAATCTAAAATATGATTATTGGGAAAAAATGAAATAAAATATGCTAATTGGAAGATAAAGCTTCAGGAACCTTTGAAATAATAATAATACCTATAATACTTCTTCAGTGGGTTGTAAATTCTCTATTCAAATATATGTTAACTTTGGTTCCTAAACCAATGTGATCCTTCTATGCATTCAGGAGATTGCCTTGAAGTGTATGTGTTCTCTCATCTGTTGAAATTCACCTGCCCAACTACCATTCTTTTCTTTAGAGACCTACACATTGAAAACTGCAGTAATTGCTATTTTCTGAACATACACTGGGGAGTTTCTCTTCTCTGCCTTTTCTTATAAATATCTATAATATCAAGAGTCTGTGCTCTCCATCAGACTTCAAGATCATATCCACTTTTCTTGGTCCCTTTCAGTCTCATGAGCTCAATGCATTCCTGAGAACTCCTAAGGAATAAAATCCCTTCTGTACTGAAATCCCTATGACATTTTTATTGTGCCCTTCTTATTTTATTTACCTTTCAGTAAAGTTATGTGGCTTGAGTACAATCACAGATTCTTATGATATTGGAATAAATATTCATTACTAACAGACAGAAAGTAAACATGGTACAAGCAAACACCATAATAAGAGGGATAAAACAGAGTTTTGTCTAGTTGGGGAGGATGGAGAAAATACCTAGGAATGGAATTGGAGGGTTATTTGAAACGCTTATGTTAACTTAAAATTACATGCCAAATTTTGTCAAAGTGGCTAAACCATTGAATATGTTCACCAGTAACATATGAGGGTTCTTGTTTCTTCATATCTTGTCAATATTTTGTATTGTCTTTAAAAAAACAAAACAAAACAAGGTAGTGTGAAGTTGTATCTCGTATTTCTTTAGTCTACATTTCCCTAATGAGTCAGACGTTTGCATCTCTTCATGTGACTGACTGCTAGCAACCCATAAGTCTTCTTTGGGGAAATATCTATCCAAATATTCTACCCATTTTTTTTTTTATTCTACCCATTTTTAAAGTGGGGTTATTATTATTGTTGTTGTTGAATTATAAGTGTTCTTTGTATATTCTAGAAATAAGTCTTTTATCAAACACGTGGTTTGCAAATATTTCAGTTTGTATCTTTTATTTTCTTCATAATGTCTTTCAAAGCTTAATTTTAAAAAAATATAATGAATTCCATTTATCTTTCTTTTTTGTTATGATTTCTGCTTTTGGTGTCTTTCTCTTTCCCTAAACTGATGTCACAAAGATATTCTCCTATTTTCTTCTAAATATTTATGGGGTTGGCTTTTACATCAGGTCTGATTCATTTTTGAGGTAGTTGTTGTATATGACGGGATGTGAGAGTCTACATTAATCTTTTGACATGTGGACATCCAATTGTCCCTGTACTATTTATATAAAGACTATCCTTTCCTCATTGAATTGCCTTGACACCTTTGTTGAAAATCAATTGGCCATAAATGTAAGTGTTTATCCCAGGACCCTCAATTTTGTACCATTGATCCATATGTCTATCCTCACACCAGTTGTACTCTGTCTTGCTTACTGCAGCTTTATAATTTTTAAATTGGAAAGTGTAAGTCCTACAGCTTTACTCTTCTTTTTCAAACCTGTTTTGGCTATTCTACATCCTTTACAATTATTTACTAACTTAAGGATCAGCTTGTCAGTTTTTGAAAAACAAAACAAAACAAACAAACAACCCCCTCCCCTGACATTTTGATACAGGGGGTGTTAAATCTATAAATCAATTTAGGGGAAAATTGGTATCACGAAAATACTGACTTTCAATCCAAAAATATGGAGTGTCCTTCCATTTAGGTAAATGATCTTGAATGTCTCATGGAATGGGTTTGTAGTTTTCAGTATATAAAAGCCTTAGTCTTCTTTTGTTAAATCTATTCCTAAACAGTTTATTATTTTTGATGATTTTGTGAATGGGATCCTTAATTTCATTTTGGATCGATTGTTACTAATTTATAGAAATATGAATGATTTTTGTTTATTGATCCTCCATGGGTAATCATCCTTATTTCCTTCATTAAGTTTAATTGTGGACTCCTTAAGATTTTTCTCAAAAATGGTAATATCATACTTTCTAATAGGGATATCTTTATTTTCTATTATTTTTATTTTCCTTTTACACTGGCTACAACCTCAATTAAAATATTAAATAGAAGTGGTGAGAACTGAAATCCTGGCTTTGTTTCCATCTTATAGAGAAGGCATTCAATCTATTGAGTGCTATAATAGCTGTAGATTTTATGAAGATATCTTGTAGTTCTGTCTTGTAGAGCACTGAAGAATTGCCCTTCTGTAAGCTTATTCAGGGCTTTTATCATAAATGTGTGTTAGATTTTTCTGCATCTGTTATGATCATGGGCTGAATAATTATTTTCATATTTTAAACAACTTTGATATATACTCAATAAAATCACCTTTTCTTCTATCTCGAACCATTTAGTTCACTTAAAATCACTGCAATCCAGTTGTTAAGGCAATTTCTGGCTCAAGAAATTGCTGGATTTTAATTGTTAAGACTAGAATTTTAGACACTTTGAGAAACAGGCTTCTATTGTTGCTTAGCATTATATTGCTGAGGAGTGAAAAGGTGTGTGTGTGTGTGTGTGTGAGAGAGAGAGAGAGAGAGAGAGATAAAATATGCACAATGTAAAATTTGCCTTTAAACTATGGTTAAGTGCATAATTCAGGGAATTAAGTACATTCCACAATGGTGTACAACCATCACCACTATTCATTTCCAAAACATTGTCATCACACCAAACAGAAATGATATACTCATGAAACAAAAACTACCCATTAGTCCCTCCCTAGAGTTCCTAGTAAATATCTATGTTGCTTTCTTTCCCTATTTGTCTGAATATTATGGGTACCTTCTATAAGTGGAGTCATAGTATATTTGTCCTTTTGTTTTTGACTTATTTCATTTAGCATAATGTTTTCAAGGCCCATCCATGATGTAGCATGTATTATAATTTTATTCCATTTTTTAAGACTGAAGACTTTGCAATTGTATGTATACAACACATTTTTGTTTACCATTCATCAGCTGGTGGACCTTGGGCTGATCGTACCTTTTGGCTATTGTGAACCAAGCTGCTATATGCAAAAGTGTCTATGTATCTTTTTGAGTCCTTGCTTTCAATTCTTTGGGGTATATACACTTCTAGGTAGGTAATATATATAATGGATAAAATGATACTTCAAGGTTTCACTTTTCAAGGAACCACCACACTATTTTCCACAGTGGCTATCCCATCTCACATTATCACCAGCATTGCACAACAGTTCTGATTTCTTCACATTGTCTCCAACATTTGTTATTTCTTGCTTTTTTTTTTCTTGCTTTGTTTTTTAATAGCCACTGTAATGGATGTGAATGTATATCTCATAGTCATCATGACTTGCATTTGCCAGGGACTACTGACTTTAAGCATCTTTTCATGTGCTTGTTGCCTATTTGTGTATCTCTTCGGAAAAATATCTATACAAGTACTTGGTTTATTTTTTATTTTTTAACTTAAGTTTTAGGAGTTATAACCCACTCCGTGAGTTGTCTTTTCACTCACTTGATAGTGTCATTAATACACAAACATTTTAAATTTTAAAAAATCACATTTTAAATTTTGATAAAGTCTAACATCATTTTTTCTTTTATTACCTGTGCTTTCAAGATCATATCCAAGAAATCACTGGCATATGCCATGTCATGAATTTTTGCCCTTATGTTTTCTTGCCTCTCTGGGGTTTTGTTTGTTTTCTGTTTCTGTTTTGGTTTGTTTTTAGGTCTTATGTTCAGTATTTGACCTATCTTGAGTTAATTTTTGTATCTGGTGTGTACATTGCTTGTCTAATTTCATTCTTTTTCATGTGGATATCCAAATTTGCTGGGACTATTTGTTGAAAAGAATTTCCTTTTCCCCATCTGGACAGGATCTTGAGACTCTTGTCCAAATCAGTATTTCTTGGATCTCTATTTTATTCCATTGGTCTATGTTTCTGTCTATGCCAGTAGAACTTGTTTTAAGAACTGTAGTTTTAAAGTATGTTTTAAAATTCGAAAGTGTGAGTCCTCCAACTTTGTTCTTTTTCAAGATTGTTTTGGCTATGAAGCCCCTTGAGATTCCATATGAATTTTAGGATGTGTTTGTTCTATTTCTGAAAAACAAAGCCATTGGAATTTTAACAGAGATTTCTGTAGATCTGACTTATGTAGATCTGATCTTTGCAGTAAATCTGTAGATTGGTTTGGGTAGTGTTGTCATCTTAATAATATTGTCTTCCAATCCACAAACTTGGGCTGTCTTTTCACTTATAATTGAGTCATTCAGTAATGTTCTATAGTTTTCAGTACAAGTCCTTTATTTCCATGTTTAATTTTATTTCTAAGTATTTAATTATTTTTCATGCTATTGTAAACAAAATTGGTTTCTTGGTTTCCTTTTCATGTTGTTCATTGTCAGTGTATAGCAACAACTGTTTTGTGTGTTGATTTTGTATCCTGAAACTTTGATGAATTTAATAAGTTCCAAGAGGTGTGTGTGTGTGTGGGGGGGGGGTCTGTGTGAACTCCTCAAGGCTTAATACATGTAAATTATGTTATCTGTGAACAGAGATAATTTTACTTTTCTCTTTCCAATTTGGATGCCTTTTATTTCTTTCTCGTTTATATTTCTGACTAAAATTTTATTTTCAATGCTATATTGACTAGAAGTGACAAGGGCAGGTGTCCTTGTCTTATTTCTGATCTTAAAGCCTTTTTTTCTTTCAGCATTGAATATGGTGCTAGCTGGTAGTGGGAGGACGTTATATATGGCCTTTATTATGTTGAAGAGTTTTCCTTCTATGCTAATTTTTTTTAGTATTTTTATCAAGAAAGAGTATTCAATTTTGTCAAATGTTTTTATTGTATCAATTGAGATTATAAAAGATTTTTTTCCCTTATTAATTCTATTAATTCTTCTAGTTCCTTAAAGTGGAAAGTAATGTTATTGATTTCAGACTTTTTTCCTTTTTTAATGTATGCATTTACTGTTATGAATTCCCCTCTTAGCACTGCTTGTGCTGTAACCCATAAGGTTTGGTAGGTTGTGTTTTCATTTGTCTCCAAATATTTTCTGATTTCCCTCTTCTTTTTCTTTGACCAGTTTGTTGTTTAATGTGTTATGTTTAATTTCTACACACTTGTGAATTTTGCAGTTTCCTGTTTCAAGTTGGTTTCTAACTTCAAGCTATTGTGATCAGAAACAATACCCCATATGATTTCAGTCTTTTAAAATTTCTTGCGACTGTTTGTCACCTAACTTATGCTCTATACTGGAGAATGCTTCATAATACATTTGAGAAAAATGTGTATCCTGCTGTTGTTGAGTGGAATGATTGACTTTATGTGTTTGTTAGATTTAATTGGCATATAGCATTTACAAGTCTTTTGATTCCTTATTGATTTTTTGTCTCATTGTTCTAATCCATAATTGATATTTTTTTCCCACATCCTCATCAACACCTGTTTCTTGTGTTTTTTTATTTTAGCCATTCTGATGATACCTCATTTTGGCTTTGATTTGTATTTCCCTCATGATCAGTGATGGCATCTCTTCATGTGTCTATTGGCCATCTGTATGTCTTCTTTGGACAAATGTCTCCTTGTGTCTTCTGCCTATTTTCTAATTGGATTATTAGTTTTTTTGGTGCTGAGTTGTATATGTTCTTTATATATTTTGTATATTAACTCATTGGATATATTTTTTGCAAATACCTCCTTCCATTCAGTAGGTTGTTTCAGTTTGTTTGTTTATTTTATAACCTTAAAATTTGAATGAATACCAACCTAACTTAAATTGCATATGTAAATCTATAAAGTTCAATCCTCCCCTTATATTATTGAGCTCATAAATTATATATGTATATGTTGTGTTCCTATTAACAGATTTATAATTTTTAAAATATTTTTTCTTTTAAATCCTATAGAAAATGAAAAATATGAATTACAAATGAATGTTATAATAATAGTGGCTTTCCTACTTGTTTATGTATTTACTGTTGCTAGAGAATTTTACATCTTTGTATCACTTCAAATTACTATCTAGTGTCTTTATACTGCAACTCAAAGATTGCATTTCTTGTAGGGCAGGTCTAGTAGTAATAAACTTCCCTAGTTTGTTTTCTTTTTTTAACCTGGGAATTTCATAATTGCTACCTCATTGATGAGGGCCAATTTTTCCAGATATAGAATTCTCAGTTGACAGGGTTTTGTGTTTGTGTGTGTGTGTGTGTGTGTGTGTGTGTTTACTTTTAGTATCTCATTCCACTACCCTTTTGCTTCCAGGTTTCTAATGAGAAATTGGTGGATAATCAAATTGAGGATCCCTCATAAGTCAAATCACTTCTCTATTGTTCCATCTAAAATTCTATATTGTCTTTGGCTTTCAACAATTTGATTATAATTTATCTCAGGATCTTGTTGTGTTTCTATTACTTGGCATTTATTGAGTTTTATTGATTTGTGGATTAATTTCTTTCTTCTTTTTTGAAAAGAATTTTAAAAAATGATAATCATTCTTCCCCTTTAGCTCATCTTTTGCTATTTCTATTTGCATGTTAGTTTGCTTGATAGTGTCCCACAATTCTGTTGGGCACTGTTCACCTTTGTTTATTCTTTTCTTTTCTTTTCTGCATTTCAGACTACATAATTCAATTGTTGTATCTTTAAGTTCACTGATTCTCCGATAAATCCGCTGTTGAACTCTTCTAGTGAAGTTTGCACTTCAGTGAATGTCCTTTTCAACTCCAAAATTTGTTGGTTCTCTTTTTATCATTTCTATGTGTTTGCTGATATCTTCCTTTCATTTATATTCTGTCCTAGATTTCCTTTAGTTCTTTGTCTATGTTTTCCCTTATCTGTTTGAGCCAACTTATGATGGTTATTTCAAAGTCTTTGTTTAGTAAGTCCACCATCTGGGGTACCTCAGGGACAGTTTCTGTCAATTAATTATTTTGTTCCTTTGAATGAATCAAAGTCTATTCTTTTGTATGCTTTGTGATTTTTTTTGTTGAAAATTGGTATTTGATTTTTATAATATTGTACATCAGATATTTTCTGTTCCCTAGGGTTTTCTGTTTTTTGTTTGCTTGTTTGCTGTTGTTTTGATAATTGAAGGCTGTCCATTTGTTTTGAGACTTCTACAAACTATTTTTTCAAAAATGGTTCTTTGGTGTGTGTACTCACTGTCTCTGTTCCTTTAGCTTGTTCAGCAAATGTTTTGACAGAGATTTTCTTGAATGCCAGGAGCTGAAAGAGACAAACAAAAATACACCAAAAAGAGAAAAAAAAAAAAAAGATAACCATCTCTTTCAGTCTTTACAAACTAGCTCTCTGTGGGTGTATGTTTTTACCGATCAGCTAGGCTTGTTTTGAACTACGGAAGAGCTGAGGAGAAAGTTTAAGTTCTTCTTAAGACTTATGAGCATGGGGAAGCCTGGGTGGCTCAGCAGTTTAGTGCTGCCTTTGGCCCAGGGTGTGATCCTGGAGACCCGGGATCGAGTCCCATGTTGGGCTCCCTGCATGGAGCCTGCTTCTCCCTTTGCCTGTGTCTCTGCCTCTCTGTCTCTCTGTTTCTCATTAATAAATAAATAAAATCTTAAAAAAAAAGACTTCTGAGCATGTATCTTGTCTGGTATGCACATGACTTTCTAAATTTTCCTATATATGCTATTGCTTTTGAATGTCCTAATTCCCTAAAATGTCTCACTCTAGTTTTGTTTTGTTTTGTTTTTTTGCCTCTTGGTTTTAGATGATCTATTATAGATCTCCACTCAGAATTTCTTGCCTTTGATGTCTGTGGATTTGTTGTCCTAACTTTAATGAGCAGTGCTGGTTGCTTTTCCTACCTATGTTCCTAGTTATGTGAGATGAAGATGAGCCAGTCGCTTATTCAAGTACCTCCCAGCCAAGTTAGAATGAACATATACAATAATTTGCAAATCAAGTCTGCTCTCTTTCTTCTGGTTTTTAGAGAGTAACAGGTGTCCAGGCTTGCTTTGCTCTGTGCTTGAAGGCGGTGAGGGAATTAAGAATAGAAATGTTACAAAACTTCCTTAGCATTTCGAAGATAGCTTTTTCTTGATGGAGCATTTGCTTGACTGCTGTAAACCTTTGATTATGTGCCAGAACTCCTATAAGTTGGTTCCCATAGTTTCTGGTTGTTTCTTAATCTTGTTGTCATTCTTGTTTATGTTCAAGGAAGAAGATAATGATGCTTCTTGATCTGCCATTTTGCTAATGTCACTCTCCCAAGAATCCCCATTTGGACACATCTAGAAACCTTTTATTTATTCCCTTGTTATTTTCTGAAACCTATAGGGGAAGGCCAGAGTCTCCATAATCAAGTTCAACACTCATGGTCACTTCTTTTTTGTTGCTGGCTGTTTTCAGTGATTACATAATGTTGTTTATAAGTTGCCACTCTTTAAATTTCAACAACTCTGAAAAAAAAACAAAAACCATAATAAGTTCATTAGTTTGTTTTTCTATGAGCGTATTTATGATGGACATTTCTTGGAACTGAAGATATACGTCTACTTTCTCTGTTAATTAACTGAGTTCATATATAGCAATGAAGTTTTATGAAGTTCTTTCAAAATTCTGATTTTTCCCCACCAAACCTGCTCTTCTTTCACTATGATTTCCATTACAACTTTATTTCTCTACCAATTTTAAACATAATCATTTTAAACTCATTTTTAAATATTACATTAATTTTTGTATTTGAGGAGAGCAATTCTATCTGTTGTATCTGCTGACAGTTTCAATGCTGGTAAATTTCTTTATGTGGTTTGTATCTTTAAATCACGAGCTAATCCTCAGCAGTATTATTTTTTCCATAGGTTACCTGGATGCCCTGTGTTTTAAAATTATAGACAGTTTAGTCTTTGCTTCTGCTGGACTTCTTGGGATATACAGCTTGAAATATCCACATAAAAGCATCTCAAGCTAAAATGAATTCCAGCCCCACTAATTGAGTGTGGCATAGATTTAGTGTTTCTGTTCCTCATAGAAAAGTCTTCCACACTAGAACTTCAAAAAAGTGAAAGCCTATTTTCTTCTACTCTGAGATGGTGTAGTGAATATTTTCTTTGCCCTCTTTATGAAGTGGGCAGAACTTGTAGAATCCTAATTTTATGCAGAAGGTATTATTTGCAACTCTCTACAGTTTTTTTTTTAACCAACAGAAGGTCTAATATTTTTTTGCTTGTTTTCTCTTCATTTCTCAAGTTTCAATTTCTATTCCAAACGGTTGAAGAGCATTTCCCATGGGAAGGTCTTTTCGTTCCATTGATTAATTACATCTCACAAAAAGCACAAAATTTGTATATGCTCCAGACATAGTTGAATGATGTCAAAATAGAACAGTCTGTTAGTATTCACTTTGTGAGATTTCAGAGACTACCCAATGTTGATGAATGAATACAATTCATTTTTAAGTGTATCAGACAGATACACAGGCATTATGAAATTAATGTATTCTATCTACATATATCTTAGCTAAAGACACAAATAATGTTGATATTGAATATTGTAACTTTATGATTTACTTACTGGCCATGCATGTACATTGATGTTTCATAAGACGAAGGGAAAAAAGTTACTTCAATGAGATTCCTAAACTCTCTAATCCTTTATTCTCACTGACAGTGGTAATATGCCTCCCCAAATTAGGACCTCTTTTCCATTTACTGAAACTACTTGGAGATTTCATTATATGTTTCTACTTAATGTCTTGTAATACCAGGTAACATCTAACATTTATGTTAACCATATATGTGTGTGTATGCAAATCTCTTTCTGTATAGATGGGTAGCATAAATGATAAATATTGAACATCAAATATAAACCTAAATGTCCTACACGGAATATTTCTCCTTACACTAGGAGAGTAGAGGGTTACTTTGTGGCCATTACTAGTGCCATAAGGTGCAGGTTAAAGGATGATAGATACAGAAGCAAAAAATCCAAATGTTATCCTCATCTGTGGGATTTCATTTCCTAAAACTCCCAAGGTCCATCAACCCTCTATTTTGCTTTTCCACTTGGTGACTACACCTTTGGATAACTTGATAGTAGAAAGGGATATAATTATATTTGTATGATTCCCCCTAATCAAATTTAAATGAAATCTCTATTTTGTTGATATTTAAGCCTCTAATTGAATGTCATAGAAAAACACTACAATTGCTGATTTTGTTGTTGATAAGAAGAACACAGTGTCAAACTAGCTGAAATAAAGAAGTCATAGCAGGTAGTCAATAAATGTGTGTGTATGTATCAAGATTTTTCTTTCTTTTTTAAAGATTTTATTTATTTATTCATGATAGACATAGAAAGTGGGGGGGCAGAGACACAGGCAGAGGGAGAAGCAGGCTCCATGCCAGGAGCCTGATGCGGGACTCAATCCCGGGACTCCAGGATCACGCCCCGGGCCAAAGGCAGGCGCTAAACCACTGAGCCACCCAGGGATCCCCAGGATTTGTCTTTCTTATTTACACGCCCAGTGAAAATGGGTCTCAGGATAGTACAATTTAGTATAAGTTGATATTGCCAATGCTGAATGGGTTTTAGCCACAATTTGTATAGGACTTTGGTTGAGGGAGTTATTCTTTGGCTATTCTTTTGGTAGGAAGAGATTGGCTTGGGGGGGAAGGAAACAGAAATACTTCAGTTTAATTCTGGGGGAACGGGGAGCAGGAACATGGGTTTCACACAAACTTGAGCCTGTCTAATTGCGTTTTTTTCTGAGTTTCTGTCACACTTGTCTATAACTTAGTCACATTTCATTAGCTTTAATAGTGCTCAAACACATGTGTGCAAGCACACACACACACGCACATACACACAATTAAAAGCATGAAGGCTTTTTCAGTACCAATGAGGACTCCACCAGCCACTACTCTCAAAATGAAGAATCACTCGGGACTCTAGCTTTTTAATTCCCTACCTTACTCCTATCCTACCCTTCCCGCTCCGAGGAAGTTGACAGAATTTAACTTTTTGCTCATAGAATCCCAGGGACGGATTTGAATTGCCATGATCACAAGCATCTTTTTAGATGCGCTAGGGTGGTGAGTCTCTTGACCATTCTTTGTGAACGTGCTTTGACGGGACTGATATTCAGTTTTATCTTACAGTTTACGGCATCTCTCGCCGTGTTTCTGGTAGGATTCTGTCATTATGTACCAATGGCCAGGAAAAGTCTTGTGCTTTCCTTTGAGAATAAGTGTGATTTCACACTAGGGGGCTTTTTCCATTATGGTCTGTAGTTTAGCAGATTGAGGCCAAAATAGGTGCTGTCCAGTGTGTGGGATCTAGATGTGTGGATAGCAAAATAGTTTCCCTCCCAAAGAAATCTTTATACAAACTGAAGCTTTGTAGCTTTGCTCCTAGCTGGGAACAATAGCCGAGGTAAGATAATTCGGCCTTTCCAGCCAGTGTGGGAAGCTGAATCAGTCTTGTTCTTCACATTAGGCAGTACATGAAACCCACCTGGGATCTTGAGAAAGTCTGCTCAACACTCCCACCAGGCTCCGTTTTGTTTTCCTTCTCCCACTGCCAAACCTCTGTGCACTCCAAAGGACATTCAATCTTTCCAGTTTTCCCACCTGTAATGAAATATACAAGTGTAAGGTCCCATTACAAGAGCTCCAGTACAATTGCTCCTCAACCATTAAGTTAAACCAGTTGAAAATCCGGTTAAACAGTCTCATCAGAGCTGGTCACTGGACCACAAACCTGGAAGCAAATTTTTCTTTCTCATAAATGCCATTCTATAGATATGCTCTTGGATGTTGTCAAATATAAATTATCAAAGGAAAATAAGGCAAATAGCATGAGCTTGACTGTGAATGTCCCATGGGTTCATTTTATACCCACATATCAATAAGAGAGAGCCTTTTATAGCCACGTTTCCATGACTGGTCTCAGCCCATCCTTTCTCTGGCTGCACAGGACATGAACACTCCTCTGCAGATAATGCCACACCAATTACTGGACTATAATTCCCATCCCACAGCTTTCTATATTTTTAAGGGAAGCTGGAAATCAGAAATACCAACCTGTGGGGCCAAGTTTATGTTCATACAGACTTTTAAAAGTGTAAGGTTTCAAGAATGGTTTTATAAGAATCATTAACTTTTTAAAAGGCACCAGTTTCCTTCTGTCATTAATGATATGCGTAACAGTTTAGTGTAATGCTACTTTTAATTATCACAGCCCTTTCTTTTAAATATCAAATTTCCCTCTCTAAACTGTCCTGCCTTCTCTTTAGAGTCTCATCTGTCACTGTAAATGCCATCACTTTATTCCTCCTTTAGATGCAGTGACAGGCTCACTCTTATCCCAAGCTTTATCTCTTTTTCCATCCTTTATTGTACTACAAAGATCCCTTTTTCATAGTTTACAGCTGTATCCGCTTTCCACACGTGGCAAATGATTGCCTCGGTAAAGGTATTTTCTGTTTCAATCTTACATTTTCCCAAGGGAGAACAAAAGGGACAAGCTTTCTGGAGTTGGTTTCACTGAGAAAATTGTTTAGAATTGCCTCATTCCTCAGCAGATTAACGAATGCATACAATCCCAGCTTAAGTGCTATTGTACTGCACAATTTGTCCATTATACTTTGTCCTTTCCATTTAGAAAACCCCTCACCAATTAAAGTAATACAGCCTTCCAATACCTGCTCCCAATTAAATCTGAGCTGTATTACCTGCCCCGTTGCAGCTGGTCACAGATTCCTACCACTTACCCGCATTCATTAGGCCTGTTCATTATCAAGGGGATGGTGGCAGGAATTCAAGCAAGCCCCTGCCTTTCTTTTCGGGCTCACCGAAATTATCAGCTTTCCACCCTGGGCCCCAATAAGGACAGGATTAAGTATAAGGAGGAGGAATTCATACAGTAGCAAACTTACATTGTTTCTCTTTTGCTCCTGTCCTCTGTACCTCGACTGCATCCAAAAGATACAGTACAGGTACAAAAGAACACTCATCTTAATTAAAGGATCACTTTCCCTCCTTTTCCAGCCCAAAGCACACCCCCCCAGCTTTGTTCCTCTGTCTTTACTGCCCTCTGGCTTCAAGTCCTTTCTTGCTGATCACAGTGAGCCCATAAAGAAAGGCTCGGAAAGTGACCAAGAAGCCCACTGACTGCGAGCTTTGTCATTGAAGAGCAGGCTTTGCTGGCTTCAGGCTGGACTGGGGCTTTGAGAGGTGCTGCTCGTCTCCTGGAGGCTTAGAGCAGCCCTGGGAGGGGAGGAGGCTGGGGAGGGCCCGGTGGCAGGAAGGTAGCGGGAGCTGGGATTGAATTACCGCCGAGGCATCCTGGGGCCAAGGCCCCCCCACCCCTACCCCTGGCACATCTACTGGACCCAGGACAATGCACACATATGGACAACCAGCACTCTTCACTTTCATTTTGAAGAAGGAAATATGGCCATTGATTCCTGGGGAACCTGCTTAGTTCTGTCACAATTATTGGTCAGAAAAGGAAGGACGAGTAGGGGGAGTGGGCCAGGGATGGGTCAAACACAGATCACACATTCTTGACAAGTATAGTGCAAGGTGCTGGAGAGAAAGCTCCAGCAAGCTGCCAGGGGGAGCTGCCAGGGGCAGCACAGGTCAGGTCCTGAGACTCTTGGCAACACAGAAAGTCATGAAGTCCTGAGCAAGAAATGTCCCCTCAGCCTGGAAGCCACCAAACCTTGAGGGGTCGACTCAGCTACTGGTGGACCTTTGGGGCTGGAGGGGTTCATTGGAGGCCCTTGGCTCCCTTCAGAGGAGGGCCCCAAGCAAATTCCACCCATCTTGTCTGGGGAAACAAGCCCATGATTCTGCACCAGAATGTCCCTTTTAAAAGCATTTATTTATTTTTAATATTTTTTTAAAGATTTGATTTATTTATTTGGGAGAGAGAATGCATGAGTGGAAGGGAGGGGCAGAGGGAGAGAGAAAAGCAGATCCCCCGCTGAGCAGGGGGCCTGATGGGGGCTCCATCCCAGGACCCTGAGCTCATGACCTGTGCTGAAGGCATAACATATTCCACCCATCTTATCTGGAGAGACAAGCCCATGATCCTGCACCAGAATGTCCCTTTTAAAAGCATTTATTTATTTTTAAAGATTTGATTTATTTGTTTGAGAGAGAGAGACAGAGTGCATGAGTGGAGGGGAGGGGCGGAGGGAGACAGAGAAGCGGACCCCCCACTGAGGGAGGAGCAGAGCCCAGCAGGCAAGGGGCTCCATCCCAGGCCCCCCCGCCCCTCCCCCTGAGCTCATGACCTGAGCTTAGGGCATAGCATATTCCACCCATCTTATCTGGGAGAGACAAGCCCATGATCCTGCACCAGAGCGTCCCTTTTAAAAACATTTAAATAAGAGATGGGATGTATATCCTCTCCCGAATTCCTAAATAACCAGTCATTCTTTAGTCAGTGACATTTTTAAAGGACTTCAGTCCCCTCCTGCCTCTAATGAGCGGGCACTGTGGGGAAAGCTTGAACCGAGAGAGACTCGAAACATTCACAAAGGAGCAGATATATGGTGGGTGGATAATCAGTGAAAATCCATCCTTAGCGATCTTGGGATCGACTTTACTCTAAGTCTGTATTGTATACATACAAATCTTATCAATGAACAGCACCGTATGCATATCCGTAGCTTTTTTTTTTTTTTTTCGTAAGGGGGGAGGTTGTATATTAGTGTTTTCCTCTCAATTAACTTCTAGGCAATTTTCCCAGCTAAATGCATAACATCTTTGGCAAGATGCCAAACAAAACCTTAAGACCCAACACTAAATTCTGCACTTATACAGGCAGCTTAGATTTTCACGCGGTGAACTGGAAGCATGCCAGCAACTCCCACTATAAACCCAGCAGTGGGAAAGCTATATATTTTTTTTATCAAGAAACTCTACTTTAGATTTCCAAGACCACTTGAAAATTGCACTATTTTAATGTGCCTTTTAGACAAAATAAAAGAAAGATTTAACCTGCTATTAAATTAACCCAATTAGCTATTTATTCCATGTAACCTTACACTTTGGATGATGTTAAATCAAATAAACTGGCAGTGAATGAATTTTTTTTTTTTTAGTGAATTATGGAAATCACAAGATGCATTCTAGACAATAAGTTCTTCTGTCATTTTTCTTATCCTTTTCTACTCTGACAAGATTATCAGAATACTTGGTTGTTTTAATTTCCTTTTTTTATATATGAAATGGAATTACCCAGGATACAATGGAGCTGAGGGGACCAGGAGTAGTGGCTGGGAGAATTAACAAGTAAAGGAAAGCTAATCAAATAGAAATTTACACAACAGTCATTCCTTGGAAGGCTTGCCATCAATCCCTCAAACTTTGCCTTTTTGGTGTGCTTTTATTTGTACATTCCATTCAACACATGTGTTCTTCCAATAATGTAGTACTTTTCAAAGGCTAACTGCAGTCAGGCTGCTTTGGATCTCAGTCAAGTTTTGTTGATGTTAAATTTAGAACCAAACTCTACGAGTTTGAGTTCATGTCCAGTGGGATCTAAAAGTTGGGTAAAAAACACTTTTGAGAACTTGTGTAGTGTCTGATAAACCTCTTTCAGCACTAAAAAGCTTTTGGAAAACAACATTTTGACGATTTAAGAGGCAGTGAACCAGAAACATATGGATTAAGTTTCCCCTGAAATACTCAGGGGTTTAAAAATTAAGGGGGAAATGCTTGGCCAAACAAATTTTGCTGAACCAAAAAAATGTGTGAGACGGTCCAAGACAGTGTGCCAAACCCAAAAGTACTGATGAACTCTCTTTCTTTAATATTAACCATTACTATTATTATTATTTTTTAATTTTCTTTTGACAAATCCAGAGTTTTAAACACATCTGGAATGGGTTCAGAGAATAGCAGGTCACATCAAAGTGATTTTGCAATTTCAAAAACAAATCATAAATCACAAGCAAACAACATTGTGAATTTGTCTACATAAATTTGAGAGCCAGGATAGTTTGGCCATGTATTGGCACACAGTTGCACTCATGGCAGGGGTGCCTAATGTCTGTTAAGCTGGTCAGGCACTCGCAAAGATGGTGGGGCTCTAGTAACGCAGAAGCAAAGGCACCACTTCTGATCCACGGCACCGGTTTCAACCAGACAGACAGACATGAGACAGACATAGGCACCACAGAGAGTTTAATACCAAAATATGCAAAAAGATGATTCCCTAGGTCAGCTCACTAAACTTTGCCACTTCAAGGCTTTGAAATTTGTCAAAGAAGCTATTAAGAAGATACCAATCCCAACAGAAGTCTTAATGTTTATTTTTTGGTTGTCAACGAATTCCAAGAATCGACACAGCAGCTACTCCTGCCTATTTGACCTGTGGTAGCTTTTAGAAGCAACACAAGACTCCCATTGCACAAAGCAACAACAAAATAGCATGGCAAACATAAGGGTGAAATAAACTATCCTAACCATCTTTCCCACTGTCTTTTTCTATATTTGTCATCTGTTCCCTCAAACCATGGTTGGAAGAAGGCAGATTCAGTGCCATGTTTTGCAGATCCAATTCTGGAAAAACCAGAATGAGCATAGACTCTAAAACTAAGGATGCTGGAGGGCAAGCATAAAAGAGGCAGAAAGGACAGAAGGAGGGAAGGATGGGAGGAAGGAAGGAACGTAGGAAAGATTGGAGGAAGAGGAAAGAAAGAAGGACAAAAAAAAAACAAAATTAGGAGAAGAAGGGAGGCAGGCACTCAGCATACATGTGTTACTAAAGAAAAGGAGACTATAGCCAATTTGATAAACACTTGCTATACATTTCATCACATAATACTCTGCCGTTGATTTATTTCAGTGTTTAAGTATCATTTTTCAAGCAAGTCAATTATAATTGTACATGATTTCATGGCGGTAGAGGTGATGGCAATGGTAGTGATAAGATAGTTCATTCAGCATTTAGAAACTTTAAAACTCTCTCTAAGAAAGAAGTGACAGTTTGATGTGGAAAAAAAAAAAAAACAACCTCCGTTTAAATATTTTGGAAGAGCCATAAGAGTCATTTGACATTTAAAAATACATTTAAAGATACAGCAGCAGTTAACTAGTTGACTATGGAGAACTGATATTTAAGAAAAAAAAATGTATTCATGCTGCTGAAACATCACAAAATCCCTGCAAAACTCTGAATATATTTATAAAATTAACTGTACTCTCTATGGTCTATTTTACATGAGACCTTTGTGTCCACAGAATACAGTGACTGGAACAAAAGATCTTATACTATTGATAGAACAGTAAATTAATTTCTGTTTGAAACTCTTGGAAAAGTGGAAAGGAGGTGATTCTGTTGGTGGATGAATTTCTTAAATATGTATTAATGAGTCAATTGGCAATTGAGAAATAGCTTAACATATCTTTCTTTCTGTCTTTTAACTAGAAGAAAAAAGTTTTTTTTCTTCCATAAGGGCAGTCTAGAAGATTGGGCATGATTCATATTGCATCTTATTACCCCCCTGAATTTGTGTCTATTTATATAAAAATTAGCATAATTTGACTTAAACTTCTATTACTTTGTAAAAGAGTTATTTCACATATTTCTCACCACAAGCAGCACTAGGCTCTGAGAAAGAATTTTCTGCTGGGAAGGAATAGTCTAGCTTGTGTTTATACATAACTTCACTCCAACCTGTATAATCCAAAATTCCAGGGAAACAGGCTAGAAATATAACTATATTCGCTCAAGTGTCTTTATAAGGATGCTTTAAAATATCATTTATTAAAAAAAAACAACAACAACACTGAATCTTAAGCACACTCGCTTTGATTTAAAGCGCGTTTTTTAGAGACCTATGTCAAGCTTCTTTCGAAACCTGCTTGCCCACTGGTAGAGGGGGCCCATCCTCAGGAACCGAATGTGCCAGTTTCCACCTAGCACAGCCTGTAGAGCGAAGTTACGGGTCACGGAGCACTGTAGCATGAACGTCCTGGCCCACACTGTGAATTGTTAGAAATCAAGAATTACCTTCATTAGGAAGGAAAAGGGGGTACCACGCTGAAATACATGCATATGCACACACATGCATACACGTTTACATGCATGCATCCGTACATACATAAAACCTGGAAGCTTTTCAAGTCTGGAATTAGTGTCAGAATCCCAGGTGGGGAGGCAATGTCAGAAAGCCAAAATCAGAATTTCTGATAAGGGTAAATGAAGGATGACATGTCGTTCCCAAATCCAGCCACAATCAGAAACTAGAGAGGAGGCGTTACCTAAACTTGAATCAGAATCCAAAGTCGAGGTCAACAGGCACATGAAGGGGTAAGCCTGGGAGTCCACACGGGTCAGGCCGCGGGCACAGCCGCCGGCCAGTGATCAGCCCAGGGCTCCTCGGGCTTTGTGCGGGGAGAGAGGGAAAAAAGAAGGCGAGGCTGCAGATAAAAGGCAGCCCGGAAACCAGGGCTGGGGGTGGGGTCAGCAGGTTACTGTGCCCTCATCAGTCAAGGTCCACACCTGGCAGCCAGGCCCCGGACCCCGGCAGGCTTCTGCTCAGGGGGAGAGCCTTGGACCTGGAACTGGGGTGGCAAAGAACACAGAGCTGGAGATAGAGAGCTCTTGACGCTGCTATTTGTTTATTCAGAAGCGAGTCATTAGTAAGAGGCTACTAGCTGCAAGGAAAATGCGGCTGGCTCCTGGGGGGGTGGGGGGGGGGCCGTTTCTCTTTGCACACTTACTTCTGAAAAGGACAGGAAGACTTGCAGGAACCGGGCAGGAAAGATAGTGCAACAGGCGCGTTATTTCAAGACCTCGTTCTCCTGTCTTTGTACTGATCTTTCTGCTCTTTTTATTGATTCATGTCTCGGTGTCCAAACATAATCTTGTCTTTTGCAGCAGAGTTCAAAGCGGAGGAGATGTTATCTCATCAGTTTTCATAATTTCCATATGATTCGCCATCTGGCTGTTCCCGGTCTCCGCGGCGAACCTCCCCGCGCACCGCCCCACTTGCCACTTGCGCGCCCCGGGCCGCACCTGCGGCTCCATCCCTGCCCCCGCCCCCCCCCTACCCCGCAGGGCTCCCCGCTCCCTGCCCCCGCGGGGCACTTTTAGGGAGACCCAAGCGCGGGCTTGATCTGCACTAGGGCCTGGTAGGCCAGCAGGGTGACCTCGGGAGCTCGTCCGTCCCTGATGGCTCCGACTGGCCCGGGCCCTCCAAAACCCCTCGGCACCTTGCTTCGGGAAGCCTGCTCTGCTTCCTGGTGCTGAGATCACCACCCTTTCCGAGGGTCGCCACGGGGAGGATGGGGGAGTGGGGGACATATCCATTTATATTTAACACTATTTCACCAGAGTCTGTATTTTAATCAGTTGTCCGCTCGTCTGACCGCTAGGGGAGAAGCTACACCCATGCGGTCTAGCCGAGCCCCATATACTGGCACCAGGGTTTTGTGCACCTGGTTATTCACTGGCCACTGGCGGGGTAGATGGGGCGGGTGGACAGTCCGGTGGGTGACGGATGACTCTTTGGACACCGACAGTTGGAGAGTATGCCTTTTGTTGTTGTTGTTCCTTGAATTCACTGTGCATTGATTGCCCTCGCTGCTCTCCGTTGCCTTCCTGCCTCCACCTGGAATTAAAGGGTTTTTAATTTTAGCAGTACTTCCCTATCAAACAACAAATAGGGTCATTCCTCAAGTATTTTGTCATAGAACTACTCGCTTTTTTTTTAAACAGTACAAGCCACGTAATAGTTTTCTGCTTGGGCACTAAACTTCTATAGGGAGCAGTGGTGTATATTTGTTAATCCAACAATATGGTATTAATTTAATAATTAACAACGGTGCAACTGTCAAAGGAGGGCCTGGATTGTGGCCTGATGTATTTTTATAAGTTTGAGAAAAATACGTTGGTATTAAAAGGCCTGTTAAGCATTTATGAGGAAAGATGTAATAATGATTAATATTTATAATTAAATATGTCTCCAGTTTGCTTTGATTATAGAAAATTATTGAATCTGAATTATCAATTTATATATCTTTAACTTTCTTTTACAGATATTTCAAAATGAATATGTGACTATCTTTATATATTTAAAATTCATATATAGTTGATATTCATATTTTAGTAGATTCTATGTGGAAAATGGAAGTTTGCTCTATCATGTTTTGACAATTTAAAAAATTCATTTCTCCATCCAAAAAATCCTTGATACAGTAGACTGATTCTGGCACAGGTATCATAATTCAGAAATGTGTAAAAAAATGCTGAGAGAAAGGCATATCTAATATCACCGTCCTAACACATTTGATATAGATATAGTATCGCCGAGCTCATTATAGCAGACCCTATACTATAATTATATTACACACATTTTAAATTATCATTATAATTTAAGTCTGCAATTTTGTTTGGGGCTTAGATTTTCCATATTTGTTCTCACATGTGAATCATTTAAATTGTTGAAGTAGAATCTGTTTAGCTATTCTGAATTATATGAATGAAAGAAAAAATACTTTCTCTTCAAAGCAAATTAAGATATTTGGGGATTCAAGTGAGACTGTCTGAATTTATAAGCTTGAAAATTTTGGAGTCAATATGAATTTAAAAATATTTCCTAATTTCCCTCAAACACAATTTAAAATTATAAATGAATTAAGTCTTTGATATAAGTCAGACAAAATGATCAGTTTAAGTAGTCATTTTAATTTTGCTACACCAAGAATATTGAAGCTAAAATAGACATCATAAACTATTAAATAATTTTAGATTTTTTTTCTGCTACTGTACCATTTTAGTGCATACAAGTACATGATTTTTAAAAATCTTTAATATTTGGACATGATATTCAGAGGAACAAATTAAATAACTATTATTGTTCCTTTTATGTTTGGCGTATAAATATATAAAAATGCAAAAGTCAAAATTTGCTAATTAATCATTAATTTTCTCTGAACAGATTCAGAGTTGCTGGTAGCTGGAGTTTTAATTGGAGACCTGGATACCATCAGTCCTTTAGACCCTGTGTTCACGTATTTATACTTTGTGAAGAAACTTGGCAAAAATTCTGAATAAACAGAAAAGATTTAGGCTGAGGTTTTAAGGAATGGAGGCTTCTCTCATCTTCTCTAAAAATGACTTAGAGTATAAGCTTGCAGATATTTAAAGAAATCACTTAGTCCATGTCTGCACTCACCTGCCTTCACGTTTTTAATTTCACAATGCAATAATTCTCGTATTGTTTTTTTTTCACTTCAACGTTCACCTTTGGAAGTCAGCAGAGAGACATAAGGATCAGCCTGGATTTTTTCACTCTTAATGATGTAAGTATATCAAGTCGTAATAAAAGTCAACATATTAAAATTTGCTCTCCTGACATTTAGAATATAACAGCAACAACAAAGGGCCACTTGTTTATGAAGCGGCCGGACCTCTCTGCTTCTGTAGGTCTTCAGAACTCCCTGTCTCACCTAGACTGAGCAGAGATGGCTGGAAAAAGCTCCCCAGACGCTGGCCAGGGGCTCTAGAGGAGCTGAGGCTGCAGCTGCAGTGGACTCTGGGGGAGGCCAGAGGGAGGAAAAAGGAGACTAGATAGGATTATAGAGAGAGGATCTTCACACTTGGCATCCTATACCCTCTGTTTAATCTTTTCTTCTGTATTATTAAAGAAACTTTATTAAATGCCTCGTAGACAATAGGACACATTTCTCTTTCCTAAACACTCCAAATAGCAAGAAGCCTGCAGAATTTTCATTACTGGTAATGAAAGAGGCAGGGATGTGCTCTCATGAAAGCTCTAACATTAATGCCCATTCAAAAATCCTCAAACCCAAATATAAGTAGATTTACCACGTACAGTGGGCCAGCATTATTTGGAAAGATTTTATACATTGCATGTCATAACAGAGGCTCCAATGCAACCTGTGAAGCAGTTAATTTAGATTTAAAACCAGAATTCTGAAGATTAATCAGGTTGCACAGAGAGTTTCCCTAACAGCATACATTACTGCTTGACAACTTCGCATGGAAATCATATTGCTGTTTAAAATTTTAACTCACTCACTTTATTTTGAAATGTATTTTAGTACCATTAAGGGTAAGTAAAGTTGCCATTTTGATTTTTTTTTGCCTCAGTGTTGCATTTCAACTAAATAACCTTTTAGCTCCTCTGGAGGCTTTGCAATTTACATAAATTCCACCCTGCAATCTTTTATAAAATAAAGACTATTTGAGGTGATTGTTAATTCCTATTTTGCTATGAAATTTTTATTTCCATCTACCAAGCTTCCAAATGCATTCCCTAATTTTCAATTTGGATACATAATGTCAGGTATGTTTTTTCTTTTTTCTTTTTTTTTTTAAATTTATGAGCCATTGTCACCCATGATCCAATTGCTATTTAAGCAATAAAACGTGAAGCAGAAATTTTAATTTTTGATTTCTTAATTGTACTTTGGTAATCCCTTCACCCTTTCTTATGATCCATCCTTCCTTGGGGAAACAGGGTTTGGCAATACTTTTAATTTGGTAAATGTTTTGGCACATTTTCCAGACCCCTGAGGCACCAGTCCGTGTCTAGGTATAGATTGTAATAGTTGTCACTTCAGTTTTGTCAATGAAAACTTTTTGCCTGTGTAATAGCTACGTTATGACAAAACCTTAATTGTAGTCAACAAGGAAGAAAAAAATCAGTGAGTTTAATAATGTAGGGTATCATTTATAGATTAAAGTCATTTGTGATTACAAACCCCTGCAATTTATTTTTTCCTAGTGGTTGGTAAAGCAGAGTAATGTAAAGCAGATTGGGTCTGTGAAACTGAGAAACCAAATTTTTAATTTTCCTTAATTTAAAATACTCTCTGTTTATATTTAAATACCAACCAGACCACGTGCACTTGAAAAAATACCTGATTCTGTCTTGTGGGTATGTGATTGGGAGAAATTACACTGCTGAGCCCCGTGCTTATATCTGTGAAATGGGATAATAAAACCTGCCCCATACAGTTGTCATGAGGATTAAGAAAGATACCACGCCTTCAAACACTACCTGTCACAGGCTAGGCACTCAATAGATGTTAGGTCTTAATACCTACCACACAGGTTTGTATTTGCTCCTCACATTGGTCAACAAAGTTTATTTAGCTCTGATTTTCTTGGCATCTAAAATAAATGAATATAATTATGACTAAACCAACAGATCAGTTTGGATTCAGCCTTGCTTCTAGCATAAGTGTGGAATTCTGGAACTTTCTCTGACAAAGGGATCTACGTGGACAGACCACCGGCCTTTCCTTGGGTGGCAACAGCAATGACTGTTGACTTTAAGAGATTTGTGTAGTCTCCTTTCAAAAGACTATTTTGTGTGAATTGGACTAATTCTGGATTTCTGTATATAAAAACAGAACCATAAAATATCTTTAAATATCAGTTTGTATTTATGGCAGAAAATACACTGCTTTTATATTAAATGTGTACCTGATGGTCTTTAGGAAATTAAAATTAAGAAAACTTTAGTGTTTAAAGTAATTTACAGTTTTATACTATTGGACACAAACACTAATATCAACACATTTATAATTCACGTGGGACTTTTTTTTCCCCAATGAATAAAGGTAGCTTATCAAACTAGCATCTCTGATAGTCAAAATTAAGACCTGGGTTTTTTATTTTTAAGATTTTATTTGTTTAATAATGTGGGGCTCGAACTCCAAACCCCAAAATCTAGAGTCCAGTGTTCTTCAGACTGAGCCAGCCAGGTATCCCGAGATTTGAATTTAAATGGGTAAAGCTAGACAGAAGTAAACCTCTAAAACTAAGCAAGCCTGGAGGGAAAAAGAATGTTAATAGAACAACACAAGTCTTTTTTTCCCTACTATTGTCTTTTCTTATTGTTATGATGTTACATTATTTCAAAGCAGAATATGTAATCTAATAAATTGCATAAAATTAATGCCTCATGGTAAGTTTGATTCTGAGTTGAGTGAGGCAAGACTATTTTGAAGTAGGAGAGCAAGAATCTCCACCGTTTGCACAAAGCAGAATGGGCTCAGCCTGCTAGGTGTTTTGTCAGCCTGGTCAATTACAAAATGCTTCCAGAAGTATGTTGAAAGTGGGAATTCATCCCCTTCCAAAATGTTTTTCATGCTGAATTTAGGTTGTTTGAAAATGACTATCAAAAGCAATGTCAAGGAAGACAAATATCAGATATCATCATCAACAAATATTTGCTGAGTGCTGAATATCTATAATGTAGAGTGTAGGAGGTTATAAAAGCAGATGGAGGATGTGATTCTTTTCCCTTGAAGCTGGTGTTCTTAAATTTGATAAATGAAAGCCTGGGCATCACATCCAGGAAACCCTGAAATTACTATGCAAACTTTTGTGTGTGAGCGCATATGCACTTTTATGTGGGTATGGAGCGAAGGATGTAAATTATGATAGTATCAACCTTTTTGTTGTTGTTGTTGTTGTTAGATCCTTAAAGTATTCCATGACTGCAAAAATGTCAACCATTAATCTTCTTGGGGCACATCTAAATGGTAACTGAGAAAAGCTCAAATACAAACCTGCTTTTCATTGTGATTATTGGTATCCTGAAAAGTCCAAGAGTTGGAGGCTCATATGTAGTCTAGCATCATCAGTGATTATAGTATTAAGCCTGATTTAACCCCTGTGAAATTAATGATAACCTGAGCTATATCCCACTGCTTGTTCAGCCTCTTTTAGACAACAGAGAGGATACTAATTTTGCCCTGAAATCTAGGGAAAAATGGATTACATAGAACTAGATCAGTGGGTTTCTTTCTTTCTTTTTCTTTCTTTTTTTTTTTTTTTTTTTTTTGCTTTTCTCTCTCTCTCTCTCTCTCTCTCTCTCTCTCGTATTCACATAACACCTAAAAATTTTGGACAATCTCTGTGCTCTCTAGCATATAATAAGACAGGAAAAATCTTTTTTTCATAAGTTTAAATATTTTCAAAGAATGTAATTTCTGGTATGTTGTAAATATTGACATTTGAAAGTAAAACTGCTGCCCCACTTTTTAAAAATGTATCCAATGAAGTATAAATACCATAGGGCCTTGGTTTGGACCATCATGCATTTAAAAAAATATACGCACACATGCAAAAAAATTAAAAATACATGCATGGGATGTTCTTTAACAGTCAGAAATTTTATATTGTTCCATTCTCTTGTTGAGCCCAATTTCCATTCCATTCTCCCTAAATATCCTAATTTGTCCTAATGTGGTATATTTTTATACTTAGAAATCTTTTATCACTCCTAAAACTTTACAACCAAAAATGTATGTAATTAAACTTCTAAAGATAATATTCTGTGTCCATAACAATTTGTGTTTTATAATGTTTCTCTGGAGGGAATTATCATTATAGCTCTATTGAGTACACCATTGCTGAAAACAATATAAACATAGCATGAGATTGATAGCAAAAGCATCAAGCTCTACCATGGGTTGAAGTAGGATATATTTCCTCCAATGCTCTGTTCGTGTTGCTCTTGTAGGACTCTCCCCTTGAAGCAATGCGCTCTTTGACAATACTGGAGATAAGAAAAATGCAAAATCCTTACAAAAATTACTATCACTTTTCCCACTCTATATTATGTCTGAATTCAAGAAATCAAGGAGCAAGTCTTCTTTCACAACGGTGTTTTGGATATTCTCTTTGATTAGCCATCTGGAGTAGGGCACCCCACTACAATATTGGATGAGCAAGAAGAATGCATGATATTTTGTCAAGTGAGGGAAAGTGGGTTGTGGTGAGAACACATCACTCTTAAAGAAAAGAATGGAGGGAATTAGAAAATAATGTTGCTCAAAGAAAGCCTTTAGAGCCTCCTACTAGTTTTAAGACTTCTGGTGATATGTCAATAAGATAAGGATTCCATTGAGTTACACCTGCCTGCGTTCACACCCTCTTAGTGATAGAATGCTGCTGCTCTGCTCTCCCCACTAAACAGTTTGTCCTTTGCATCCATTTAAACACTAGAAAGTCATGAAACTAACATTAGTGTGAATTCTGGTGTAGAGGTTTTAAGAGCCCCGCAGCATCTCCAAGTGCCTGGGTGGTTCAGTCCTATCGGCCACCAAGGCTTGATTTTGGCTCAGGTCATAATCTCTGGGTCCTGAGATGGGGCCCCTCCTCGGGGTTCCATGCTTAGCAAGCAATCTGCTTCTTCCTCACACCCTTTGCCTCTCCCCACTGCTCACACACCTGCGCATGCACTCTCGCGTGTGGTCTCTCTCTCTTTCTCTCTCTCTCTCTAGTAAATAAATAAATCGTAAAAAAAAAAAAAAATCCTGCAGCTTCTACTTAGACAAGTTTGGGAACCTCAATGCAATATGCTATGTGAAAGTTCAGTGTAGCCTACTGGATGATGAGTCATCTCATGGAGAAGAAACAAAAACACCATAGCAAACAACCTGCATCAACTGTCAGACATGGAAGTTGAGGCCATCCTAGACTGTAAGCCAAGCTGAGCCTCCACCTGAATGCAGGAAAAACCAGTAGTGGACATGTCTAGATTATCCACCCACAGAATCATGAAGACGTAATTCATTGTTGTTTTAAATCACCAAGATTTGGGATAACTTGCTATGTAGCAATACATAACTGAAGTACCTGGGAACTTAAAAGCATTTTCTAAAATTTAGGTATATTTTTATATTGATAACTCCTCCCATAAAATGAAGTGGTTTTATTTTCACAAATGAAATGCAAGATGTTCCGGATTTGTGATTAAAAAGAACTATGTCTTAGCAATGAAAATCTATGTAAAAAGAGCCTTTAAAAATACTAATATAAGTAAATATAAATATCTAAAGCTAGGTTTTGAACATGTGGAAACACATCACACCACACAAACACACACACACACACACACACACAGAATCACACACACCCATTCTATTAAGTCAATTAGAAATCAATTAGATTCAATTTGAAGTATTAAAGTCAGGTCAAATTTTTATGCGTATTAAAGAGCAGAATCTGGTTCATAATATGTACACAAGAATATTACAGGGAATAATCAAATGAGTTATTTTATTGTGTAAATAATATTGACCACTTCTAACAAAAATGACATTGATTTGGGAATTTGGGATACAACCACAACATCTGTAATAAAGTATTATTTTCCCTCTTACATAGAAAACATCATAAAGTATTTCTTTTAGTCTAAACCACAATTCTTGTAGAGGTCTAAAAGGTTTTATGTAGTATATTAAAAAGCCAAAATAAAAACCAAATGATTTGGGAGAACTATGAGCTAATTTACAAATACAAAGTTAAAGTTCTTTTCTCTACTTTATGTCTAAATCAATTTTCAATTGCTTTAAATTTCAATATTTTTTTGTGGACACTCTGGGATTAAGAAAATAAATCCCCTAAGTAAATTCATCACACTGCACTTGACATGCATGAAGCTGTGTGGCAGAGGGCAGTTCAGAATTATGCCTGTCCCCTAGAAGACTATTTTGCTTCAAAGAAGACAGGATGTGATATCAGAAGTTAACAAATGTGCCACATTTAAAGAATATATATTGTGAAATTATAATAGAGTCAGGGAGCACTAGATCCGGAGAGACTTTGGAAGTCTGTATTTTGACATGCAAATGAAGGAAATAGGGCACAGAGAGCAGAATTAATTAAACAGCACATAACGGTCAGGGCACTCAGGATTCAAATCCAGATCTCTTCCTTTTCACCAAAATGAGCTTTTGTTTAGAGGCACACAGTTCCTTTTTGGAAATCCGCGGAGCTGGATATTTGGGGTTCTGAATGTTTCAGAGTATTACCTACGCATGGTCTATACTTCATAGCATCCCCAGTAGGATCTGAGATAATATCCCATACATGAATATGTTAACAGTTCTGCAACGAAAAGTGTAGCTATTCACACTAAATGGGACAAACACAAAATTTAAAAGCTCCTCTCAGTTCAGGTTGGGTTCCATTGCTTAATGAGTTTGTTGCCAGACTTACAAAGAAAAAAAAAAAAAACAAAACAAGAAGCTTTTCTTTGGATTTTGGATTTTGGAACTCCAAACAAGGGATATGGGACCCCATATATTTTTTATGTAGATTTTCCTTTTGGGGATGCCTGGCAGGCTGAGTTGGTAGAGCTTGTGACTTGATCTCTGGGTTGTGAGTTTAGGCCCCCGGTTGAATGTAGAGATTACTTAAAAATAAATCTTTAAAATAATTTATTTTGATCCTTGGCAATGGGTTTTGCTTTGTTTGTTTGTTTGTTTGTTTTTTTAAGATTTTATTTATTTTTTTATTTATGAGAGGGAGAGAGCATGAGGGGGGGTGTACAGGGGGAAGAGCAAAGGAGGAGGGACATATGGGAGGGGCAGAGGAAGGGGAACTAGCTGACTCCCACTGAACAGGGAGACCCTTGAGGGTCCCAGGACTCTGGGATCATGACCTGACCTGAAGGCAGATGCCTAACTGGCTGAGCCACCCAGGCGCGCCTTCTTTTCTGGGATCTCTTTAACTGCTCATGGTCTATGCCAATGGCTACAAATGGTGGTTTCAGTGTTTTCTGTTCCATTTAATGTGTGCAGATGGTTCTAACTGAGAGATAGATGAGTCATTCTTTGGAGACACCTTAGATACTGGTCTTTAGACACAAAGTGAAGAGTCTATACTGAGGTAACCAATATAGAGTCCTTTGGATAAAGGTTATCCAAAGGTAACCTCTGACACTAACAAGGCTTTGGTCTTTAGATGTGGGAGGCAGTTTAGAAGGATTAACAACAGTATCAGAACCTGACAAAAGCACTCAGGGATTAAATCATGCAACAATTTTATAAGACTCAGGGATCACTCAGTGTAGGAAGACTGAATCTGTCACATGCAGTGGAAATTTAATTTCTTAAAACAAACAAAACAAAACAAAACAGGCACACTGAGGGCCAGCCATAGCAATGTGTGACAATATGGTGCAAGTATGGACATTCTGGGTGACACCAGACTTGAACTGAGTGCCTACAAAGAGGAAGAACACCATTTCTTAACCACATATTTATAAAGTTCTGAGTAATTACTGAATTTTTTGAGAGTCACATACAATTCCAATTTAAAAATTGATTTTAAAAAAGAGCCTATAACTTTTTTATATTCTTTTTATACTTTTTCTAAAACCCCTTAATACCTCTTAATACCTTTAATATTAATTTGACTGTTGGAGACATTACAAGTTTTCTCCTCTTTCCAGGCCCCTGGAAGTTAGGCTTTTCTACTTCTTAAAAAGGGATGGTTATATAACTAGCTATGGGTCAAGGATAGATGGGACGAATGGCATGTGTCACTTCCAAGAGAATCATCTGACAGGCAAAGCATAATCCCTTGTTCTCACCTCCACTGTTTTAGCACATTCTTGTGTCTACATGTCAATGAGATCACACAGTAGAGTCCCTACCAGTCTGGGTTCCAGTGTCTTGATGGGGCAAACACTAGTCTTCTCCTTCTCTAATTCCAGCCTGTGCTGAACCTTCAACAGAACTGCAGATTAGATTGTTGCTTTAAACTACTGAGATTTTTCAGGCTGTGGGGTAATTTCAGCATAATCCAGACTATTTGACAGGAAAAATAATTTCTCCACTGAATGACTGTTTAGCCATCCATCATTCTGACTTTGGACTTTCTCTGCAAAGTTTCAAAATCTTTTTAATCCGTATTCTAAATGCCAAAGCCAAAGAGAGTGCCTGGCTTATTGAGATGAATACATAAAATATCGATCCGACCCCCTTGCATGCTCTGGAAACTACAGTTCCACAGCATATGTCCCATTCTTTCAAGGCTGAGGGGGATATGACCACATTTACATAACAATGTGGTATCATAGCTCCACAAATATTGAGGGTTTAATGGCATATTCTTTTCACTTGAGTTTTTAAAATTGGTTGTAGCAGTTAATCAAGAGTTGTAGTGATCTGCTCAAAATAAAGAAAGATTCTGGAAAAGCTTAGGAGGCAAAGTATTATATGAGAAAAGCCAACTGTTGTACATGAATTTGAAAGAAAGTATATTGATATTATAGAATAAAATCAGCATATCTAAAATCCCAAAATAGCTCAAATCCCCACATTAAATTCTATGAATCTCAGTTTAATCTAGGTATTATAAAGTATTCAGGAGCTTAGAGGAATGAATATTTTAGTAAGAACTAGATATTTTAGCAAAAGTCCTTTGCAGTCTCTCTTTTCTATATGAATTCCCCAAGTGAAGCACTCAGAGTGGCTTGGTGTCTTCACAGCATGTGTGAGCACTAGAGATCTAATGTCTACAATACTCCTCATCTTTGAATTTTATGCTTTCTAGTTATTGTTTTTTTTTTAATCTTTTGAAATCAGAGTCAGTGGTTATGTATTGATTGAGAGAGAATAAAATTGGAATATTGGAAAATGCAGTAAATTTGCCTTAGAGCTTCAGTGGTATATGTGTGGCTATGGTGTGTGCATGTGTGCGTGTGCGTATGTGTGTGTGTGAAAGAAGGGGTTAGCATAGATTCTTAAATTACTTTAACTAGAATTCAGATGTGTCGAAATTTGATTCTTGCCTCACATGGTCATCTGAAATGAAATTCTTTCAAAAATGGCTTTCTAAGTCTCAATATTAGTATACGCAACAAGGAAACTAAAATGTAAAAGGATGTGTTTATATATGCTGGCCGCTTTGAGTTCTCATAGTAAAGAAGTTGAATTAATAGAAAATGCTAAATTTTTTAGTATTACAACTGGAGTTTAAACATTTAAAAATTAAGTTTAAAAATCATCTTTTTAAAATAAGAAACAAAATCCATAAAATATGTGAAACCAAGGTTTATTTTAAAGTACTAAAAACATTCTATATTTTTCAATCTGTAAAATGGGTACAAGTTTGCCTTACAGCTGGTTGAGGATCAGCTGAAATAAAACCTGTGAAATATTTTGTAATGAAAAATCTATTTACAACTGTAAAATACAGTTTTTAACTTTCTACTTTCCTTGGTAACAAGTTTAATATAATTTAATGGGTTTTCTACATCAATCTGAATTTTTATATACTTTATGTTAACTACAGAAACATCCACTGTTTATACTTGTCAGACTTGTAGTAGGCAAGCTGAGTTAACCCTCATCTGGGCTAAACTGAGTTTATCAAAATGAGGTTTGTAAATATGCAAATTGTACTGCTTTATTCCAAATCCTAATCTTGATTATTTTCAAGGAAATGTAAGTCTCTTTCAAAAAGAACACACATCATATCCAGTTTATCCACACAGTTAACTGACTGCTTGTGTACAAATATGGAAATACAGTTTAGGTTATATGTTTTTAAAAACCAGAATCCTTCAGTTACTCTGTGGTTTTTATTAATTGCTGCATACAAGTAGTCAATTAGGTGAGCAGACACAATCCTGTAAGACTTTTAAACAAAATCAACACTTTCTGCAAGCTCATGAGAATATTTGTTGATTGCTACACTTGTTATTATTTAAGTTGTCTTACAGATCCAAGATCCACATACACAAATTCAGCTATAGTTTGCATGTTGGAAAATATCACAAAGGGTCTCCAATAATGAATTCATCTCCTTACAATATGCAAGATCTAAGTCCTTAAAGTACATTGGAGAATGCTTATCAAAATTCTGATCGACAGCCAGCATTTTATCTAAGATGCTAAATCTATCTCAAATACATTAGAGACCCCTTCATGCTGCTCATTACATTTTTGGTTGTTGTTGTTTGTTTGTTTATTTGCCTCCTAAAGTAGTTGCTTCCATCAAGTTCATTTTGCTATTTCCTTAAATCTTACCTCCCCCTGCTGGCTGTGCAACATGGAACTTGTCTAGGTAGAGTAAAAATACAGTTGACAAAGGTTGGAGGTCTTTTAGATGGACTACTAGTAAAAATAAATACTTGCATACATGTGTATAGAAATACATGCACACACGTGACCGCAAGGAAACTGGACTTTTTGGTAAATTAACCTGAATCTTAGATCAGAAGTTTTTAATTGATAATCAATAGGAACAATTGTATCTGAAAGGGTAATATTACAGTTTTAACAGGAAAGACAGTCAAGATACATAGCACAGTCAGAGATGCTAGATACCCCAATAGCAAAGTATGTGTACCTTAATCCGGCCCCAATTCCAGTTAGATTATCGCCTACCCCATACACACAGTGACTTAACAAGAATGCCGAGAACACAGACACTCATGGTCCTGTGTGTCCACTCAAGCATTAGTAGGCCAAAGCCATTGATTAGGTAGCAATAAATTGAATCGTTACATCGAACTTTTATCGCCTCATAACAGCATTGGTAAGTTTATAGGAACTTTCAACCATGTCCCACCTTTCTGAATTATAGATGGGGCCTTCAACTAGGGTAGCTAATCTGCAATGCTGAAATTGCTTGCTAAATCACACATACACGGAACCACAGGATGCATAATTTTCAGAACTGCGTCTACATGGTCTGCAATTTACATGAAATTGCTATGTTTTGGTTAAATGGCACCTTAGCTTCCAAGCAACACTCTTTCAATAGTTGTTTCTTTAATTATTATTTAATTTTGTGGTTATGACTGGTTTTCAGTTAAAGAGGGTACTACTGACAAATTCAATTAAATGAAAATAGAGGACTTAATGGTCCATGCTAATGCTTCATTTCATACATAATATTTTATCATTTTCTGTGCAAATTTGTAATGAGTGCTTGGTTTGTATTAATAAATGCTTACATTTAGGCCACATAAAGTACAGTAATTAAAATACTTTGCTAATAATATTTACTTATAAGTGCTCTAGAAACAATTAACCCATTGCTTCCAATTACTTTTACTAAACTAACTTCCAAGAATACAATTCTTTGGCATCAAAAATATTATTTCAATGCTACTTTTAATAAAGTGCCCTGGGTGCTATCTTATTGTATTTTAATAGAGCATGTTATACATCTGCTGCTTCCTGGAACACAAATTTCGTAGAAAAGTGGCAAACAAAAATTTAAACAAAACTACCATTTTTTGGAATTTTGAACAAAGAACACATATGTTATAGCTCTCCTTTCCAAATATTTAAACTGAGAAATGTAACTGTTTATTGTATTGAAATGAGTAAAAGTTGGTTGTCTTTTGCTCTTTAAAGTAAATGTTGCTCTATGGTATTTTTGCTTATAACCTATAACAGAAATCATCTGCAGACAATTTACATTCCTTCTCATACTACAAGAAGATATGCTGCCTCCCCAAATGAATAGAAATCTTATTTACAAATACATTGCAGGATATGTGTTACTCATAATTCAAAGAGATTACAGAGTTAAAATTTAAATATACATAGGCAAAATGTATAAGCAAACATAAAAGAGAGATAATTTTATTTTATATTGTAGAAAGTTGGAATTAAATTTGTGTAGGTTTATCCAGTTTTCTAGCCTACGTGAAAAAGGAGCAATTAAAGCACTTTTTAAATCCCACCTCCAGAAATTGGTCAGTAATTGGCTTGTCACTGCTTCAGGTTTTCGTGAAAGTGGCAATCTGCATGGGGTGCCAACAAGAGGATGTTAAAGATATTTTAAGACAAAACAGTGTTCTTTGTTAGTACTTCCTCCTATTGATGTTGAATCAATAACCTAAGATTAAGAAGAACCAAAACACCAAGCAACACAAACATTGACTATATAAAGTAAGTTGGAAAGTCATAAGACATTTTGATGTACTCTCTTCTTTTCGACCCGCAATGAGAAAAGGAAATCCCCACTGAACTCTTCAGATCGCTAAAGCATTAGGCATTGGCTTTTAAAAAGACATGAAGGACTAGGTTTGTTAGACAAGAGCCTTTATTTGTGAAAGCAAGTTAGGAATGATGACCTTAATTTTCACCTCAAAACTCGAGGTATCCAATGACAGTGGTTCGTTAGAAGTGCCACTTCGAACAATACCTGATAAAGAAAATGCCACTTGGCTCTAACATACAGAGTGGAATTATTACTATTTTTAAAGGTGAGAAAAACACATCTTCAGGTCAAACACTGCACAACAGGAAGGCTGAATTTGTAACTCAGACATCCCTGGACCTACTAGGTTACTTTCTTAACTTGTCTTCTAGAACCTCATGGAAATAAAAGCCAGTACACTTTTATTTAAGATTGGTATTTTCAGTGATTTTAATAGGCTCGACACCTCTAGTGATTTTATGTATATATATACATATATATGTATATATATATTTTGATATACATATATCACATCATCTCAGAGTGGGGATAAAAATATTCCATCACACATATGCATGCAGAGAGAAGGCATGTTTGGTTGTTGCAAGTGATAGATGTAGCAGTTAGTTCCACCAACAGCTAAACAGGAAGAGGTGCGGGCATCAGCCTGCTCCATGACGTTGCATGCACACCGTTTATGTGAGTTCATGGAAGAAGAGAACTGGAAGTAATTTTAATCAATCAGCATTTTCTACTAGGGCTCCGTCTCTCAGACTACAGGCTGCTGCTGCTGAGGAAATGATTTGAGATCTCTGGGCAAAATAATTCACCCAGGTAAAACAATTCAATTCAAGACGTTCCATTGTTTACAAAATCAGTGAACTCCTCCCATTTTTGCTCCAGAAAATTCTGCATCTGGCTATTTTTTTAATAATATTCAATCCTGAGTCAATCGTTCAATAGGTTCTTTCTTTCTGTACACTTTGATAATAGCTTAATTTGTAAAATATTTTTCTGATCCCTAAAATCAATTTTATTGTGGAGAATGCTTCTGTCAAAGTATTAATGGTTGAATCATTTCTCCTTCTGAAGCTACTGTTGGTACAACAAGATCTGATTCTGCCTCTTGCCTGGCAAAATATGCCAGAGGAATCAGGAAACTGGTGTTTCAGTACTCAGTGTGCTCTTCTCATTTCATGCATGTCACAGTAGCTTCAGCAACTGTTGCTCGAAGCACGGGAGATGTGAAACTTTTCTGTCTGGTTGCTTTTGGAGAAGTGGATAAATATGCCAGCTACAGTCCAGGACATATCCTTGTGATCACAGAGAAAATGAAACGGCTTGCTCTCCTTGGCGGGGAGTAGATTACACACACCGCCTACCTGGACATGGGAAGTCAGACCCTGCTCTCCCTTGGCTTTCTTTTAAAAATGGGCTTTGACAGCTCACTTTCTTGACTCCATAAGCAAATTTCTTAAATGTATGTATTTTTCAATGAATGAAAACGTGTTAATCAACTACATGATCACACTGAAATCCAAGAAGGTCAAGTTCACAAACCTCAACCTCACGTTTGAATGTCGCTTACATTAACTATGTACAAATATGTGTTTGCAATCTCACAACATCCTCTTTGGGAAGCATTTGTGAGTAATAACATTTTTCTTATGTATTTGTTGAAGAGAGAAGTGAGGGATGAAGTTCATCTCCCTGAAACCCGCCCTGCTCAGTTTAAACCCATGGTTCCTCCAGCTTCCACTCACATGTGCCAATAAGATTTACCTATTGTGTATAACTGATAAAATCCTGAATACTACATCTGAAACTAATGATGTACTATAGGTTGGCTAATTGAATTAAATGAAAAAAAGTTTTTATTGTGTTTCTTTTTCATTTCTTTCTACCTGTTTTCTTTAAAGTGATGTGTTGCTTCACATAATAGTGGCCGTGGATTTTTGCCTGTTTGTTCTCTTGTTTATTGCACGCTGTGACAGGAGCATCAGTGATTGTGCCAGAAGCCTTGAGTGCTAATTCCTTTTTTACTGGCCAGTAGCAGGAGATTGGAAGCTCGTGATCAGTTCCTGAAGGCCTCATTTAAAAGTTACCCACTCAAGATTTGCTAGGCCTCTTTCTCATTTTAATATTTCATGATGTTCACACTAAGTGTTGTACTAAAGATACAGGACCAGCAAGTGCTCATTCCTAATAAAATTCTGTGATGCAGGGAGATAGGTTTTAGCCACTGGATGATTTTCTTATCCTCATGCTGAAAAATATCAAATCAGCGTTTCCCTTGTAATACAAATTGCTAAGTAAAGCAATTTAGTTAGAAGCAAAATATATCATTAAAGAAAACACCCCATCTTCAGAATAACTTGGTCAGATATTTCATTGCCTGGGAAGTTAAATAGGAGCCAAATTAAACCCTAACTCCTGTAAGACACAGTGATATAGCTGTAGAGGGAAGTTACTTCACTGACAAAATAGTCCTATTCTATTTTTTGGAGAAAAGGGTAAGATGGAGAAACTGAGATCTAAAAAAAAAAAAAAAAAAAAAAAAGAAAGAAAAAGAGAGAGAGAGAGAGAGAGGGAGAGAGAAAATACTTCTCTTTCTAGGTAATGAGGAGGCAAATGAGTTGATATTTAAAATACTTAAATTTTACTGTGGTTAGTTTTGCTACATTCATTTGACGAGGGTAACCAACATATACACACTTTAAAGAGAGGAGTACTTAAAGCCAACAGTATGTACTGGAAGATAGAGAAGCTCTCAGAAGTAAGTCATGACTTTTGGGTGTAAGTTCAGCTTGGTTGTATTGAATAGGGAGTAGAGGAAACAAAATGCATGCAAAATGAAAGTGGGGGCACAGAAAAAAATGTTAATATATTTAAATATATTTTAAAAATACAATGCAATGCAAAACTCTAAACAAGCCGCATTTGTAGCTCGGCTGAATTAATGAATGAATGAATGCCGCTAAAACCAGGGAGTACTTCCCAATGGGCAGGGACACAGTCATGGGTCATGGCCTGGCTCTGGAGAAAGCCTATAATTTAAAAATGAAAAAAAGGAAGAAAGATGAAAGAAAGGAAGGAAGGAAAGAAGGAAGGAAGGAAGGAAGGAAGGAAGGAAGGAAGGAAGGAAGGAAGGAAGGAAGGAAGGAAGGAAGGAAGGAAGGAAAGTGTTTTCAGATAATGCTCTAAATATTGACAATTTTTGTAAGCTCAACAAGCCCAGTTATGGTATGCTTTCATCCAAAGGCTGTCTATATTATTCTTAGGACCGGCTTAGGCTTTACTTAACAGAGATTTTGAGCAGAATGCAGTTTCTAATGGATGCTTTATAGTCAATTGTCTGTATTATGCACTGGCTTTTGGGTAGACTTTCCATGTTTGGAACAAATCCAGTGCATCATACCAGGGCAGTTGGAACATGTCTGTTCAGTAATGTCCATGTGCTAAAAATCCCCCAGAGAGCTCTACTGGGAGAGGATTAAAACTTGCCATCGCGCCAAATAACAAATCTTTGTTGGTTCTCTGCAGTGTGCAGCGATGTTAGAGCTCATGTTACAGGTTAATTGCTTTCAGTGGTGGAGTAGCCTGAGTAAGGTTTTCCTTGGCTTAGCAGAGTATTAATAAGGAAACCCAACGCAACGTGACCACCAATAGCAGGGGCAGAGCTCTGGCCGGGGACGGCAGCAAATGGCCAATGGGAAAGCTCCAGCGCCGCGGGACCCTGTGATATGCGGAGCCCAGAAGTACATTCCGCTAAAGTGGTCCACCATCTCCCGGCAGCAGGGACCCCCACCTGAGGACGTTGTGAGATTCAGACACACGGGACACACAAAGTTGTGTTTCGAGTGCAAAGTGGGAAAGAAAACGAATGCAGGGCAACAGCCCGCAGCCCCGAGAGTTTGGACGTGGTCCACTTGCCACATTCTTGTAGCCTGGGACTAGCCTTGATTACTTTACTTCACGTTTTCTTAAATAAAAATAAGATTGCCCATCGCTGGAAATCGGGTCCCAATTTTATCTACAGCATTTTTTTTTTTTTTTGCAGCCTGATTATAAACCCCTGAAAATCAGCATTCTTGGTATAATGGGACTACTGTGTATCGTTCACTATCACAGCCTGAGCAGTACTAATTACCCATTCTGTACTTAGAAAGTAGAAGGATGGAGCCTATATGCATTTACAGCACCCATGTTTGCAGAGGTAGCTAGCCGTCAGCATTTTCATTCTGTACGAAATGCCTGAGAAGATTTTAGAAATGGCAAAGCTGCCTCTTTAGCATCAATCTACATTGCAATTTTAGCAAACCAGCATTACTCAGAACACCATACAGTATATCCCAGTGTACACAGTCAAAGTCCAATTTGAATCTGTGGGATGAATTAAAATACCATATACTAAAGAGCCGTTCAAAAATAGTAAAACTACCGTAGCTACCAGCTGCAATCTTATTTTTCTTGAAAACTCTTCTCCGTTTAAGTAAGATCAGCATATGGCTTAGCCAAACTATACCTTTTAATAACTCCGTAAAGACTGACTTGTGGGGAGCCTTTTCTAGCACAGGTAGGGAGAAGGGCTGATAAATTTGCTTCCTTACACTGGGGTCTCCCTCCACGATAAAGACCGTGCCAGCCCCAAGATACATGAAAATTGTGTGTGTGTGTGTGTATATATATATATATATATATATATATATATATATATACACTCTCCTGCCTTTTCATGGCTTTGCAAGTGTCACATCCTGCATTTCGACCCCAGCGATTCTGCAGCAAGGCACAGGCCCCGGGCTCGGCCCCTGACCACCTAGAAAGAAACGCTCTCGCTCTCGGCTGGGAGCCCTGCCCCGCGCGCAGCCGGCTGCAGTTTCTGCATGGCTTGTGCCGGACAATGTCTCACGATCCGCTTCAAAATGCGGCGTCAGTCAGCGCCCTGGCACATGTGCGACCTCAAAGGGTGAAAGAAGAGGCGCGGAGACCGCGGCCGGGGCCAGGGCCAGGGCCCCGGGGGCGCGCAGGGCCGGAGCGTGGGCGAGGCGGGGAGGCGCGGAGCGCGGGGCCGCTGGCGCGCGGCTCGCCCAGGCTGCGACGGCAAGCGACCCGCGGACAGCGTCCCTCTTCCTTGTCCCGCAGCCCCCATCCCCTCCTGCCCTTAGGGTCCCCGCCCCCTCCGCCTCCCCCACCCCCACCCCCACCCCACCCCCACCCCCACCGCGCCCGCCTTCGGTGAAAGAAAGAAACGCAAGTGCCACAAAAGGCCAAGGGTAGCTCAGTTTCAGACCCGAGGGCAACATGTGTTCAGCGAACGAGAGTGTAAGAAACACTGAATATAGCAGTTAATACTTTAGCCCGACGATTTTCTGACTACAGTTTTCTTTGTAACCATGCATACTTATTGCCATTCGGAGAGATGGTGCTTGCATACCAGCAAACAGCTATTGAGGACAGGACGCAGCGAATCTTAAACTGATTAAGGCACTGGAGTTTGCTAAAGATGTGGCATGCGAAGAATCAGCAGAGAGCCATGGAATATTCAAAAAATATTAATAATGTCAGTTCTAATAATTCAATCTCAGATTTATTTTGGGCCGATCCTATTCCAAGTGGCGTGCCCTGTCTTTTTTCTTAAGAAGGAACAAAGATCATGGAACAGATTGTAACCTAGGTAAATTGCATGTCTGTTTACAATTGTATTTCACATATTCTAGATATCATTTGCAAACTATTCCCCAAAGAAATATGTATCAAACTTTTGGGGGAAAAAAAAAAAGATGAAGATTCGATGACAATCTGTTTTCCTTTCATTTGTTTCAGATGCAGCAGATTTCATCTGCTGCTTAGATTCTTTGTATTTTGAATGTAAGTGTCCTGTCATGTTCCTCATCGTTTGCTTTTGTTCTTTCATAAACTACATTTCTTGAAATGATGTCACCACAATTAAGCAAAGAAAAAGACCTTGCAGAAGATTGGAGTGAAGTGCATGTATGCAGGGGAATCATGAAATGCTGAACATCTCACTTGAATAAAAAAAAAAAAAAAATCAAATGCCCCCCCCCCCCCCCCAGCATATCCTTTTACTTAGAGGAATCAGCAATTTGCAAGTTTTAAGGGCTTGTCATTGCAAAGATGTCTTAGGTTATACTTTGAGGAAACGGTTAAGTATTGTAGCATATTTATGAACATGTTTTCATAGTCTGCGCTTTTGGGATGGGAAATTATTCCCTAGTAATTAATTGCTGCAACTGTTTTAACTGTCAAAACTCAAGATTAATCTTGCAGCAGCAGTTAAACCAGGAGAACAACCAATGGCAGCTGCTCAGGAGTATGACTCATAGAAAACACTCAGGAAGAGCAGAGATTCTGAACCACACACTAAATGGATCTAACAGCTCAATTCTAGCATTACTCACAATGTATTAATAGGATCTTCTTACTCCTAACTTACCACTGAAGTCAGACAAAAACACTCTCATTAAGAGGAATGTCTACCCCACTACAAAGAAGGGCTCTTAGATCACACTAAACACCATTGTGCCCTAAATATTTAATTATTGTTTATACGGGAATTTAAATCATTGGGGGAAAAAAAACACATTTTTTAAAATGTCTTCAAAAATAATTATGAGAAAACCAATCAATACTGCTGCGTTCACTTGGCATACAGGCGCATAATAAGCATGCCTTATATAGCCAATCATTGTGATTAATTGTAAGCAAGCTTGGCCGTAAAACTTGACTTTGGCTGAGAAGCTAGACACACACATTTAGAAATAAATGGTAAGGATCACTGGTGAGACACGTTACAGAGTTCGGGCAAAGAAGCAGTTACTCAGTGAAAAGGCTTTTGGCAACTCTTGACCTTTGAGTTCCTGACTTAAAGGACACACAAACAACACCATTCTCCAGCAAGTTTTCCTTGATAACCTACTGGAAAGGGGACAGAATATCCTGAAGCCATTTGACATGCACAATTTAGCAATTATGTGGTCAGAGGAGGAATGATTCTGTTAAACCATAGGGAATTGCTGGTGTTTACAGCCTTTACACATTCATAGAAAAATCTAAAATCTAACACAGCATAATCAATATCAGAATGGATTCTCCTTTCCAGCAACGGATGATATGGCACATTCGACAGGAAAAGTAAATTCGAAAGATCTCATATATTTGATTCAATCTGGGACCTCCCCCCCCAACCCCCAAGGAAAGGAATAAGTGAGGGCGTAAGGCTATGTGGCAAGGGGATATTCACTGCTACATTTAATTGAGGAACAAAAAATAACCGCAACTCAAAATTAATGTAATGAGTTTTTAAAAATTTGTAATTAAAAAAAGTAGCATTTTTCCAGTAAAAAATAACTAAGTTTACTTAACTTTTCAGCTACGAGAAGTTGTTCTCTTTCTAAGTCACCTTTGATCTCATAGCCATTTTTATATATTTTTATTTTACTGTACATGCAGGGGTATGGACTCGAGACCGATAATGCTAATGCTTTAAATATTTCAGCCTAATTGGGGACTCTCTATTCATTTCCTCTCTGAATAATTTAAAGCTGTTTTCCTTTTGCTTGGTTGTCTTGATATGAAAATATATTGTATTTGCATTTTTCTTTTTAACAGATAAATAGAAAGTCGTTTTCTTCCCCTTTTAAAAAGTAAAATCATTTTCAAGCCTTTATAGTCACATGAAAGTGCTGCTCAACACTTCCACTCTCAAAGCTGCACTTTTAATGGGTCGTTTCCACAATCACGTGTTCATCAATCAGGTATCAATTGCAGCCTGGCTGATTGGGTCCCCCTCCACCTCCATCATTCCCTGCTGTCCTGGCACTGCCTGCCAAATGTTGTAGGAAGTGACTTGAAGAGTGACAGCAGATCCGGCCGCACTCTCAGTGTGTGCTGGTGGGTCACTGCCATCCCTATAAAGAACCCACAACAGCTGCTCTCTAAACACAGGGACTGAAGCTCCATCCACTTGCAGAAGCCCATCTCTTACTGTGCAGTGAAACCAGCTTCCCATGTCTATATCTTACTCCAAAGTCTGCTCCAGGACCCTTAGGTTGCATCTGCAATGCAAGCTCCAGCTTTTGCTGGGGTTTATTTAAAGAAGAAAAAAGTCAAGCAATCAAAGAATTAAGGAATGAATTAATGCCTTTAATAATCTAATTGAGAGTCTCTCCATGTGAAATGATCACAGTGGTAGAGGCAAATTCAAGAGATAAGGAAAGATTGGTTGGCATAGCAAATGGATATTGCTGCTCCAAGAATCCCAAAGTGCACTGTTTGTCTGATGCAGTCTTCATGCGAGTGTGATTTTTCAGCATAAGGAATATAGAAGGATAGGGCTTCCTGAACTAAGTCACACAAAATTGATATGCACCCATTGGGACTTAACTTTTGGAGGACTACCTGGCAAGGAAATTTATGTGAACATTCCTCACAATACAAAAGATAATATAGTGGCTCTTGAACTATTTCCTCATTGTGCTTATCTCCGACAGATGTCTTTTTGTTCCTTGAATCTTTTGCACAGATATAGCGGCTGGAACCTGCTTTAAAGGGACAAAATATGACAATTTTTCACATGCTGAGATGCTAAATAGAAGTGTGTGTGTGCCTCTTGTTGGATTACTTCATGCCTTAGTGGCAAGATACAGCAAATTGATACCTTTGATAGTATTTCTTGTATGAATTAGGAAAGCCAAATTTGGCTCCTCGTATTTTTTGTTATTAAAATATTATTGAATTACTGTATTTTTCCTTTTAGAGTGAATTTCCAGTTCCATCTTAAACACTTTGACACACACATATACACACACCCCACACAGAGCATATCATTTGATAATAAACAAGATCTTGCTGAATGTAAAATCATGGGTACTGAGTTAACGAAGAGGTTACCAGATAGACAACTTGGATGTGGATTTCTGATACTTCTATACCTTAGCTTTGTGACCTTGAGCAAGTCACTAAACCTCTCTGAACCTCAATCACCTAAATTGAGATAAAATAAAAACCAAGGACAGCCCTGGTGGCTCAGTGGTTTAGCGCCGCCTTCAGCCCAGGGCCTGATCCTGGAGACCTGGGATCAAGTCCTATATCAGGCTCCCTGCATAGAGCCTGCTTCTCCCTCTGTCTGTGTCTCTGCCCCCCTCTCTCTCTCTCTCAATCTCTCATAAAGAAATAAAATCTTTAAAAAAAAAAAAAAACAAAACAACCAATTTTTACGTTTGGGGTGAGGTTTAAATGAGATAGAATATACAAAGTGCTTCTTGCATAAATGACTGGCACCATCATCTCCTTTACATCTTTGTTAAAAGTGCAACATACTCATTCCCACACCCCCACCCTACCCCCAAGATATTTCCTCTTCCTCACATTATTTTTCTCTAGAGTGCTCTTTACTCTTAAACATGCTCTATAATTTCCCTGTCTGCTTCTTTTATTGTCTATCTTCCCCTCACCAGAATAGGAGTTCATGAGGTCAGAGATCTTTCACTCTTTTGTTTATGACTCCCTCCACATTACTACATCTCTGTAAATATCTGTTGGTTGAATGAATAAGTGAATTAATATATTAACAAATTAATAAATGATTGGATTTATTTAAAATCCCTCTTTCCATCCTGTGGAATTACATGGAATACGTTGTTGTAGATTTATTGCAAATATCTCTTTCCATACCTTTTGAGCCAAATAAAATGGTTTTCTTCCAAACATACAAAGTAAAGTTTGTATTTTTAAGCATATTTCCTAAGGTACTACTGACGTCAAATCTCGTATGGAATTTAGCCCTTTGTCATTTGAGAAAATACTTTGTTTATCGAAATTGGATAGCCAGGTATAAGAGCCTGACCATGCTGTCTTCCCACTCAGTGGGGTGGATGGCCATCACAAGACCCCACAATGTGCACGGGGACCCAGAATGTTACAGTCCCAGTGGCTGAGTCTAGATCTAGATCCACTTGTTAATCGCAGCAGTCCTGCAAACAAACTATCTCACCTTTGAAGAATGAGATGAACTACCAACGCTTCAATTTCCTCATTTATAAGAATCGTACACTGAATTGATGCCCGTTCTACTGCTACAATTACTCTTAGGAACTTCCTACATTTTGTTTTATATCCTTTCAACTACATAGGTTAAGAATGGATCCTGGTAATCGTTTTGCAATATAGAAGGGTATCAAATCAATATGTTGTACACCTTAAACTTAAACAATGGGATGTGTCAATTATAACTCAATAAAGCTGGGGGAAATGTCTAATTCCATTATACAGTGAACAGTGTCTTTGGGTGTGTTAAGACTACTTAGGGCTCCCTTTTCGTCGCTACCCTGAGTATTGGGAGGTCTGAGAGAGACTCTTGGAAAATAAAAACAAAAGACTGTGGCAGTGCCTGGGGCCCATGGTCCCATATTCTCTCTCTTTCTCTCTCTCTTTCTAGAGGTCTACAGATTTATTAAATCAGGAAAAGCAAGAGGGGAAAAAAAAAACTAATTTTAAATGCATCCCTTAACATCAACTATTCTTAATGTAGATGAAAGTAAAGTAAGCCTACACTGAAAAGCATATGATTACAATAAAGAGAGGGAAGAAAATCCTTTTTCAGGAGAGAAGGTTATAACTTACACATGTTTAGAATTACCAAGAGAGCTATTTGTCCTCCTAATGCACACGGAGGAGTGCTCATGTCATTGCTGTGCACACCGCCTTGAACAAGTCCTCTGCTCTTTTGTGAAATATCGATGTCACTTACCTTAAGTGGGAGTGTTAACACCTTTGCTATTTCTCTAAAAATGGGGTTTGCTGCTTTTTGAGTTAAAAAAAAAGATTGCTATAAAAGGGAGCATTAAGGAACTTAACAAAGTACTTTTTTAAAGGATCAAGCTAGGGAAGGCAATACTTCCTTAAAAGGTTTCACTTATTTCCCAACTTAACAGTGTGACAGAACACCGTGGAAAGGCTCAAAGGAGAAATATGTTGAAACTCAATTACCTGTGTTAGTGAACCACCTACAGATATTTAAAAATATTCTCTTCTCACAGGTACCCAGTATGAACCAAGTGCTTTATTTGTGTCTCTCATGCCCCATTAACATAATGAAATGCTGTATGCCTTTTTTCACAGTGGGAAGAAAGGTCCAGAAGGGTGATAAAATATCCATACTAACTACAAGCTAGTGGACAACACCTTGAACTGCTTCCTGGCTGCTTAGCATGCGTGGAATATCAAGCAGGCATGAACAGCATCTCTATTTGTCGTTCCCAGGGAACCTGAAGTAGACTGGAGTTTTGATCTGGACAAGAACCCTTTGGTCCAATTGATTTTCTGAAACTTGTGAAATCAGCAGACTAGATTTACAACACTGGCGATTCTTTAAAAGATTCAATTTTCTTCATACTCTTATTTGAAATAGAAAGGTTATACATGTGAGTACATTCTCTCTGAATGAAGCTCCCTGTTTTCACCTGCAGATGTGGCCACCTTCACTTCACATTCTGGGGTGGAGGGGTGAGGGGAATGTTCTCACATCAGAATGCATCTCTATAATGAACATTTAGTCTTTATACAAAATCATTCTTGAGGTTTCAGGCACCAGATATTCACATAGAGCTGTTCAGCATTGTTATTCATTCATTTGGTCTAAAAATAGTTTGGAGTGCCTGCTAGACACAAAATCTTGTGCTTGAATATTCTTGGTTCAAAGGTTGACTTTTCAAAGATTCAGTGTTGATTTTTTAATTCAATTTGTGTCTGTTCAACAACTATTAATACAATAAATCTTTAGAGAAAGTGTGAGTGAATGAGTAAGTTCCTACTGTGTCCCAGACGCAATACCAACACTCATTCTCTAAGTTCCCCACCGTTGTCCTTGGCATGCTGGATGGAATCTCCAACATCTCTTTCCCCTGCCAATATATCCTGCCCATTTTCTCCTTCTAGAACATTCTCAATCAAAATCCATCAGCAGCTCTTCACTCCCTGCCCACAAGACCAAGTTCAGTTTCTGAGCCTTAACCTCTAAGCAACTTTACAATTGGATCCCTCTCTGCCTATGTCCTTCACAACTTCTGCCCACTTGGACCCAGTCATATCAACTCATCGCTGAATTTGTCTGGTCATTTGCTGCCTCCATGCTTCTTTGGCCTACTACCCCCCTTCCCTGAACACCTTCTCCAGTCTCATATTAGCACCCCACTCAAGCCACCATCCTCCACCAAACCTTTTTGGAACAATCCCAGCTGGAAGGGGCTTCATCTTCTACCTTTTTTTGTGCTCTGGCAATTTTTTCCCCTGTAACTCCCATTCTCTTCCCAACTTTGACATTTCTTTTGTATTTCTTATGGCCTTTTCTCCACAAATAAATTCTACTCTTGCAGAAGGCAATGGCCAGCTCTTATTTTTATACATGTCTTTGCATCCCTTTTCTTCTCCAGCCTCCATGGACTGAAGACATGGAAGAAACTCCTTTCAAGATGAAAACAAAACAGTCAATTGACATATAACAAATAATTCATAGTGTTGAATGCTTCCTTTGCTTGCTTACAAATTGATTTCTCACAATACTTAATAATTTGCTTTGCTAATAAAAATGCCTTATTTATATCAATTTGATTTTTAAAGCACCTCCATTAGACAAATGCCCAGCATATGAGAGAACAAGCAAATAAAGAAGTTAAATGAAATCCCCAAATAACAAAGTGAAAATTCTCTGTGAAATGATTTAGAGTTTGATGGCACTTTAGTTGATTGTTAAAATAGCCATGTTTTATAGATTTGAAGTTAAATTGATGTGCATTTGTATGTATGCAGGAGGACAAGTTGTATGTGCACTCTTGTGTTGATAGAGAAGCTGGAAGCATGGACAATAAAGCAAGATAGATCGAGAGTTGCAGACCAGCAGACAATAAAATACATGGACAACAAGTGCTATCCTTGTAATTTCGGGCTTCTGAGTATTAGGAAACAGCTACATGCAAACCAGTATTTTATACTGAGGAGCCTGACTGAGCAGAGGTTATAGGATATGTCATGGGGCTTTAGGCACAATGTGTGGGAACGCATTCTAGAAAATTCAGGCAGGGAGCCAAAATAAAATGAAAAACATGACATATGAGGCAAAGTAGACTAATTCCAAGAGCAGGGAATATAGCAGGAAAGTGTTTAAACAGTCCAGGTAAAAGTCCCTTTTAAGATAGCACAAGAAGTAATAAAGTAAAAGATAAAACAAGAATAAGAGCAAAATATTGTATATGAGAAATGGGACCATTTGTTAACCAAATGGATCTGCCAAATACGGTGCCAAAGGTAGCAGACAATTAAATTTCATCATCCATTGATCAACCAGAATCATTAAACCAATTACCTTTCATTTACTTAGAAAAGCTCAGCCTAGTGTTTAGAAACAACACATGACTGTTGCACTTACAATAATGTGTTTGTTAGACTTATTTATACCATTCCCTAGGAACATAGTGGGGATTCAGGGACTGCTTCATAGACCTCTTTTATCCATAAATGGACAGAATTTTAGGAGGTAGTGAATTTATGCTCAAAGGCCTATGGGAAAGAGCCCAGGACAATTCAGAAAAACACTATATGATAGAAACATAATATAAGCTTTGTGTATAATTTTATATTTTCAAATAACCATACAAAAAATTAAAATATAGCTGGAATTAATCTTACTATTTTAACATATAATCTATATAAAACAATATTAATGACATCTTTATGTCATGGGGGGGGTATAACAAAGTCTTTGAAATTCCATGTGCATTTTTCACTTACATACACTTCAATTCAGACTAGCCATATTTTTAGTGCTGATGGCCACACATGGGCAGTGGCTGCTGACTGCAAGAGATCAGGTAAGACTAGAGCTTAATTCTGAGTCCTGGAGGAAAATAATGATTTTGAAAGGCCACTCTTCCACATCAAGGATTTTTTTTTTCCTTTTGGGCCACTAGGGAGACTGTGTGTGTGTGCATGTGTGTGTGTGTGTGTGTGTGTGTATGTATGTGTGTGTGGTAGTGGTAAGGGGGTGACACGAAAAGCTTAGGCTGTAAGAAGAGAAGTTTGGCTAAAAATTACAAATAAATTCAGTATCTACAGTGTTCCAGACATACCATGGGAAATGAAATAAAAATATTGGTTGTGGTGTACATATACCAAAGTGTGAAACGTAGTTAGGAGGGGTGTTTGTACAATAGGTAAGATCAGGGACACAATGTTAACTAGATAGTAACTCTATTATGCCTTTTTATGAGAGTTTTTTGAAAGATTTATTTATTTATATGAGAGAGAGAGAGAGAACAAGGGGGAGGGACAAAAGGAGAGGAAGAGAGAGATTTCAAGTAGACTCCCCATTGAGTGGGGAGCTTGAGGTGGAGCTCAAACTCACAACCCTGTGATCATGACTCTGAGATCATGACTTGAGCCAAAATCAAGAGTAGGATGCTTAATCGACTGAGAAATCTAGGCATCCAATTTTTAATGAGAATTTTGAAAGCTAGAAAAGAATAATAAGAAAGACACATCAATTGAAACTTGCAAGGGACAATGGGCAAGGATGGGGTGAGACATATAGATGGAAATGAAAAAAGACAAATTAACATAAGTTTGCCAGATAAATACAGGATGCCAGTTAAATTGGGATTTTATATAAAAGACAATTATAAGGATATATAAGTATGTTTCAAATATTGCATAATTATACTACAAATATCTTGGTGGTTTATCTGACATTCACAACTCTCTAATACCCAAGCAAAATCATGAAAGCTGGGATTAGAAGTTCATATTGAAAAGTCCATTAAGAGAATTTCTTAATCAGTTCTTGTACATTATCACATTTAATTTTAAAGCAGCATTAGTTAGTAATCCCTTTGTATTATCATCCCTCATTTAAAGATGAGGGAAACTAATTGTTAATTTAGGTAACATGTCAAGAGGTCACATAGCTAGTAAATGACAAAGCCACTATTTGAATCTAGGTATGTTTTCTGCCATAAGAATATTTATTCCAAGGATGAATGATAGTGCAAAAAGATGGGTTAGAAGTTCACAAAAGACATAGAAGTTGATGATATCTAAGCTCTTAGTGACTTGGAGATTCAGAATCCATTTCTGGCAAAGATGTACTAAATCCCAGCTAAGATCAGACCAATCCTCCTGCCAGGAATAACTAGATAAAATCTGGATAAAATATGGAATCAGAGAGCTATCCAGGGAGCCAAAACTCGAGGAGCCAAGATCTTGGAAATGGAAACCTATTCAAGTGAGTCAACATTGGCTCTGCTTTTCCACTGAAGGCATTTGCTTCTTAGGCAAGATGAGCTGAGAGACTGAGCATTTAAGATAAAGTAGCAGCTAAGAAGCTGAGGAGCTGAGGAAAGCTTCAAGTAGACCCATGAAGTTAAAAAAAATAATGTATTTCAGACCTATCATTGTGGTCAAGATTGACAAATCAGGATTCTAGGGAGACATAGGCACAACATTCCATGTTGCTTTCTCTTTCAAAAAAAATTTGCTTATTATAAGTGGTGGCCAAGTAAGAAGAAAATGATCAGAGGTTTTGGCAGTCTTACAATGCTGGGGAGACAAAGTTAGGGTCTAGGAGACGCCAAGGGGAATATACTGAAGAACAACCCAGCCTTTTACTTGGGGCCATGGAAGGGTTATACCTTAAATGTAAGGCTGGCTTGAAAATGAACCAGCACTCACAAAGACTGAATTCAGCATCAAATCAGATCAACTCCAAACCAGACTGAAGTAAAATATTTCTATACTTATAGACTCCAAAAGTAAAAATAAATGATCTCTGGGCAAAGAACCTTCATTTCAAGCCTCAACCATATTTCATATCAAGTTTTCCAACAAAATTTTATCAAAAGTCCTTAGACATACCAAGAGATGGGACCAAAATAAAGACAAAAAGAAATAATAGAAGAAGATCCACAGATGATTGGAGTTATTAAACACAGATGATAAAATACTGTGATTAATAGGATAAAAATGTATCACATGATGGAAAGTTTCAAAAGGGAAGCTGAACACATACAAAGAATCAAATGTACACAGTAGAAAAAACTAAAGATGTAATTAAAAATCAAATGATATCAGCAGCAGGTAAAACACTGGAAAAATGGAAATATATTAACTGAAATAGATTAGTAGAGAATATCAGACTGACACACAGAGAAAAAAACCTATAGGGAATATTGCAATGAGGAGAAGAAATTTACAGAGCCTGAAAATATACATGTAATTGGAATCCCAGAAGAAAAGAAGAGACAAAATTTGACAGAGTAATGTTTAAGGAAATGTTCCTTTGGGAATTAAAAAAATTAAATGATTTAATAAGTTTTAGAGATAGGACAAAACCTAAACAGGATTATAAAAAATGCAAATCCAGTGAAAGTGGTTGAACCTCAAATGGATATTAAAAGTACCAAGAAGAGGAGAAAGGTAGAAGGTTCACTTTCAAAAGAGCAACTAAAAGCTAACTTCTCAACTCAAAACCACATATAAAAGATACTAAGATGATAATGCTCAACACTTTTTAAAAATGTAATGTAATTAAAATCCTATAGCCAGTGAAAGCTTTCTTAAAAATGAAGGTGAAATTAAATCATTTTCAGAAAAAGAAAAACAGATTTTTTTTTTAAATGGTAGACTTAAAAAAATGACCAAAAAATGTTCAAAAAAGTCTGCAAGCAGACTGCAAACAATCTCAGATGACAATGTGGAAATGCAGGAAGAAATGAAGAGTAAAAACTGGTAAATCTAAATATTTACTATGAAAATAATCATTGCAATGTCTTCTGCGGTTTAATATACACATACAATTAAAATAACTAATTTCAAAAAATCAAATGGCAGGGAAAAACCACATTGTATTAATGTGTGTTAAAGTCTCTGAAATTGGAAAAAATCTAGTTTAAGGTAGACTATACTGTTTCTAAGATAAATTCTCATGTATTTAGGAACACTAAGACATCATAAGAATGAAAAGTTCATAAAAAGGGCCAAAGGAATGGCAAAAAATAAATGCAGTATTAGATAAGGCAACAGAAGAATGGAGAGGAAGAAATAAAACGTTTACAGATGAAAAAATCAACAATACAAAGTGCTTCTAGAATTAATAAGTGATTGTAGCAAGTTTGCAGGTTATAAAGGTAATACAAATAAAGCCAATAACTTTCCTACATATTAGCAATGAACAAGTAGAATTTGACATTAAAAACACATTGCCATTTCAATAGCCAAATTATGAAAAAAGCCCAAATGTCTGTCCACTGATGAATGGGTAATGAAAGATGTGTAAATATACAATGGAGTATTACTCAGTCATATAACAGAATGAAATCTTGCCACTTGCAACAATGTAGATAGAGCTAAAGAGTATCATGCTTAGTGAAATAAGCCAGTTAAAGAAAGACAAATACCATATTCGTGGAATTTAAGGAACAACGCAAATGAACATAGGTGGCAGAAAAAAGAGAGAGGCAAACCATAAAACAGACTCTTAAGTTTAGAGAAAAACTAAGGGTTGCTGGAGAGGAAGTGGGTGCTGGGGACAGGTTAAAGGAGTGATGGGTATTAAGGAAGGTACTTGTGATGAGCACAGAGTATTGTATGTAACTGATAAATCACTAAATTCCATACCTAAAGCTAATATTACACTGTATGTTAACTAACTGGAATTAAACAAAAACCTTGAAACTACAAAAATAACAGCAGCAACAACACATTGCTATTAAAAAATCATATTGCCACTTAAATTAGCACATTACTTTGAGAAAATGAAATAATTAGGTATAAATCTAACAAAATATATACATAAACTATATGAGAAAAACTACAAAACTCTGATAAAAGAAATCAAACAAGACTTAAATAAATGGATAGATATTCCATAGTTATGGAGAAGAAAACCCATATTCTTAAATGTTGGTTATTCCCAAATTGATCTATAGATTTAATATAATCCCAATCAAAATCCTCTGTAATTATTTTCTGTATACCTGCAAATATAGTTTAATGTTTATATGGGAAGGCATAAGACTCAATATTGAAGAACCTGACCTGACCTCAAGATTTACTAAAATCCTGACCTCAAGATTTACTAAAAGGTGCAGTAAGGGCAGCCCGGGTGGTTCAGCAGTTTAGTGCTGCCTTCAACCCAGGGCATGATCCTGGAGACCCGGGATCAAGTCCCACGTCAAGCTCTCTGCATGGAGCCTGCTTCTCCCTCTGCCTATGTCTCTACCTCTCTCTCTCTCTCTGTGTCTCTCATGAATAAATAAATAAAATCTTTAAAAAAAAAGTGCAGTAACCAAGACAGTGTGATATTGGCAAAAGACTAGATAAATAGATCAAGGGAAAAGAGGAGAGAGTCAAGAAATAGATCCCCATAAATATGGTCAATTACTTTTAGACAGAGGAGCACAGATACTGCAGTGGAGATAAGAGAGTCTTTTCAACAAATGGTGCTGGAAACACTCAACCTCCTTATGCCAAATACAAATACAAATACAAAAGAATCTGGACACAGACCTTACACCTTGACAAAGTTAATTCAAGATGATAATAGATGATAATTTTACATATGTAAAATATGTAATTGTAAAACTCCTAGAGAATAGCAGAGGAGAAAACCTAGAGGATCTTGAATAGGATGATGACTTTGTAGATACAATATCAAAGTCACAACCTATGAAATAAATAATTCATATACTGGACTTCATTAAAACTGAAAACTTGGGATCTGCAAAAGACAATGTCAAGAGTAAGAAGACAAGGCACAGACTGAGAAAAAAATATTTGCAAAAGAGACATGTGATAAAAGATTGCTGTCCAAAATATTCCAAGAATTCTTAAGACTCAACAATAAGAAAATGAAAAACCCAATTAAAACACGGACTAGAGACCTTAACAGACAAATGGCATTCAATATCACATCTCTTTAGAGAATTATAAATAAAAACAATAATGAGATACCATTACACTTCTATCAGAATGACCCAATTCAAAAACACCGGCAGCACCAAATTCTGGTGAGGATGTGAAACTACAGGAGTTTTCTTTCATTGCCAGAGGGAAAACAAAATGATACACCCACTCTGGTAGATTGTTTGGCAATTTCTTATGAAACTAAACATATCAAATGATTCAGCAGTCTGATTTCTTGCTATTTACCCAAATGAGTTGGAAAAATAAAAAAAAAATTCCTACAGAGTGATGTCTATAACAATTTTATTCATTGCCAAGACTTGGAAGCAACCAAGAACCCCTTCAGTAGGCGAATGCATAAATAAACCATGTACATACAGACAATGAAATATTATTCAGTGTAAAAATAAATAGGGCTCAAACCATAAAAGGACATGGAGAAAACCTAAAGGCATATTATTAAGTGAAAGAAGCTAATGTGAAAATGCTTCATACTGCATGATTCCAACTATTTGAAATTAGCCACAATGGCCATATATGAATATGCCTCTGAAAAAGGAATAACTATGAAGTAAAGGTCAGTAGCTACCAGGAGGTAGTGGTGGAAAGAGGATAAGTAGGCAGAGCACAAAGGATTTTTAGGGCCATGAAACTATTCTGTATAAAAAACAAAATGGTGGACACATTTCCAAACCCATAAAATATACAACACCAAGAGTGAACCCAAATGTAATCACTGGCTTTTGGGTGATAAGGATGAGTCAGTGTGGCTTATCAACTGTAATGTATATTCCACTCTGATGGTGAATATTGATAAAAGGGAGGCTATGCAAGGGGGCAGAGTGTATATGGAGACTCTCTTTCTCTCAATTTTGCTGTGAAACTAAAACTGTTCAAAAAATAGTCTATTCAAAGGAAAAAAGAGCAAGATACAGAGAGAGAGAGAGAGAAAGAGAGAGAGAGAAAGAAACAGACTCTTTTAAAAAAAGAAAGATACAGACTTTTAACTATAGAGAACAGATGTTTATCAGAGGGGAGATGGGTTGAGGTATGGGTGAACTAGGTGATGGGGATTAAAGAGCACATATCATGATGGGCATTGAGTACTGTATAGAATTGCTGAATCACTCTATTGTACACTTGAGAAGCTAACATAACACTATGTTTACTCTCCCAGAATTAAAAGAAAACACTTAAAAAATAGTCTATTAAGACCAATAAATACTATGATTATTTTTTAAAAAGGCAGGAAATAGAGAAAAATAGAACAGATGAAACAAATGTAAAACTAATAGAAAAATGGTAGACTTAAACTGAAACATGTAAATAGTTAAATGTAAATGAACTAAATCATTCAAAATTAAATATTGTCAAACTGGGATTAAAAACAACTATATGCTGCTTATAAAATCTACACTTTATTTTTTTTTTTCCTGGCTTCCTTTTTTTTTTTTCTTTTTTTCTTTTTTTTTTTTATTTATTTTTTTTTTATTGGTGTTCAATTTACTAACATACAGAATAACCCCCAGTGCCCGTCACCCATTCACTCCCTTTAAATGTACAAAAAATATGTCTATAGATCTCCTATTCATAAAAAGTCAGAAGACTAATTAGATATACTGATATGAGATGATTACATAGTAAAGAAGGAAATATTACTCGTGATTTACCAGGAAGACACAATACTCCTAAGTTTGTATGAATGGATAACTCAGATTTAAAATATATGAAAGAAAAAATGAAAGAACTAAAAGGACAAAAAGATAATCTATAATCATTGGAAAACTTTTGTGTACTATTCTCATTAAATGGCAGAGCCATGGACACAAATCAGTAAGGATATGGAAGATGTAAATAATATGATTAATGAAAGAGATCTAATCAACATACATATAACACTGTGATCAACAGCTGCAAGTTACATCATTTTCTTAGCTGAGCATGGACTCTTTCTTATAACTGACCATAACATCAGCCTGAAAGAGTAAGATTTGTTAGATACATGCTGATTAAAATTATATGGGGTATGTGCTCTGAGAAGTGTAGAATTAACTAGAACTCATTAACCAAAAGGTACCTAAAGAATTCTAAAAGTATTTGGCAACTTTTAAATAACTCATAGATCTAGGAGAAAATCAAAATGAAACTTTGAATATTACTCAGCCATAAAAAAGAATAAAATCTTGCCATTTGCAACAAAAGTGGATGAAGCTAGAGAATATTATGCTAAGTGAAATAACACGTCGAATTTAAGAAACCAAAAAAAAAAAATGAGAAAAGGGTAAAAAGAGAGAAAAAACAAGAAATAGACTCTTAACTATAGAGAACAAAGTGGTGGTTACCAGAGGGGAGGTAGGTGGGAGTTGGGTGAAATAGGTGATGAGGATTAAGGAATGCACTTGTGTTGAGCACTGGGTGATGTGTGGAAATGTTGAATCACTATAGTGTACACCACATCTGAAAATAATATTATACTGTGGATTAACTAACTGGAATTTAAATTAAAATTTAAAAAAAGAAAATTTGGAAATACTTTTAATTGAATAACAATAATAATAGTTTGGAATATATTGAACACATGGGACCCAAATAAAGCCATACCTACAAGGAAAATGCTTATCCTTTATAGATATGAAACAAAAGAATAAAGGCTAAAAATCATTTTTTCATGTATCTTAAGTTAGGCAAAGAATATTAAATTGAATTCATATAATTTAGAAGAAAATAAGAGAAGAGGACAAACAGAAATCCTAAAACAATATTTAAAATAAACTTAATCATACTTAGTTCTTTAAAAACTAAACTGACAAACTGATCTACAAACTTTTAAATTAAAAATCAAGGGCAGAGGGATCCCTGGGTGGTGCAGCGGTTTGGTGCCTGCCTTTGGCCCAGGGCGCGATCCTGGAGACCCGGGATCGAATCCCACATCGGGCATCCGGTGCATGGAGCCTGCTTCTTCCTCTGCCTGTGTCTCTGCCTCTCTCTCTCTCTGTGACTATCATTAAAAAAAAAAAAAAAAATCAAGGGCAGAGACTACCAATGTCAGTGTGAAAAAGAGAGTACAGATCCTGTGGGCATTATAATGATCATTGAAAAGTGTCTTCAACAAATCTGTGCCAGTATATTTGCTTACATGAAATAGGTATGTTCTTAGAAAACTGTAATATAATAAAAACTAATAAATTTGAATGGAAATTACACTGATGATTAAGAATCTTCCCAGAAATAAGTGACATAATCTCAAATGGCTTCACTGGTGAGTTCTCAATATTTAAAAAAGGAAATATCATGAATCTTATCCAATTTTTAAACAACAAAGAAAGGAGAGCCTTTCCAAACTAATTTTGTGAAACCAGCATGAGATGCTTTCAAATTCTCCAGAACAATACCAGATAGGAAAATTACACATTAATATCACTCATTAACATAGATGCAAAACCCTAAACAAATATTAGAAACAAATCTTATAAATATTAGAAATTAAGTTCAAGAATATACATGGAAAGAAAATTTTATCACCACTAAGGTGGATGTATTCCAGGAGTGTGAGGTTAATTTAACTTTTAAAAGCCCATCCATGTATCAACCACATTAAGAAACTTGAAGAGAACAATTACATTTTTATATTCCCAGTAGATGTTGAGGGGTGGAAGGCAATGAGAGAGGTGGACAAAGAAAAACAAAAACAGAGAGAGACAGAGAGAAAATGAAATGGAAATATAAAAATTCGTCATGCATTCATAATTTAATAACAATATTAAATGAAACAACAACAAAAATGGAAAGAAGAAAAGTAAAGAGAAAAACTTAATTTGATATAAGGTATCTAAAAAAAGTAAATATTATACTTAACATTAGAATATTAACAAACTTCCCCAAATTAAATTAGGAAAGACACAAAAATATCCAGGAACACCACATCTATCAACAATGGGTTGGAGGTTCTCACCTGTGCAATTAGCAAGAGAAATGTGTAAGTTTTAAAAGTGAAATAAAAATATTAATATTTGCAGATTGCATGAAAAATCTTAGGGGTGCTTGGGTGGCTCAGTCATTTAAGCCTCTGACTCTTGATTCCTGTTCAGGTCATGATCTCAGGGTTGTGAGATTGATCCCCATGTGGGGTTCTGTGCTGGTCAGAGACCTTCTTAAGATTCTCTCCCACTCTCTTTCCCTTTGCCCTCCCCCCTCAAAAAAAAAAAAAAAGAAAAATTTAAAATCTACCACCTATATGCCTCATTATGTGCATTTAGTAAATTAATTGGCTACAGGACTAAGGTATAAAAAGTGACTACATTTCTCTATCACAGCAATAAACCAGTTGGAATATTTTTTTACATAATACAGTTTATCTTAATACCAAGAAACATCAAATGTCTCAAAATAAATCTATGAAATATAGTTAAGACTGCAACACAAAAATCCTGCAGAATATTATCCAGATATATTATTGTACATGGACTGAAAGAATCAATACTATGAAGATGTCAGTCCTTTCCATATTCATTTGGTTTGATATAATCCCAGTGAAAATCCTAGCATGGTATTTAGGTTTTTGTTTTTTGTTTGTTTTTGTTATTTTCATTTTTTGCAAAGATTCTAAAGCTGATTGTAAAATTTATATGAAGATGCATGTGGCTAAGAATAGGCAAGGCAATCATGAGAAAGAATAGAGTTGAATGATTTCATTTCCAGATATAAATAAGCAACAGTTAAGACAGTACGGTATTACAAGTGCCTTGGTGGTTCAGTCAGTTGTGTCCAGCTTAGGTCATGATCTCAGGGTTGAGATCAAGCCCATGTCAGCTCCACACTCAGCAAGGGTCAGGTTGGGATTCTCTCTCTCCCTCTGTACCCTCCCCCCCAAAAGACAGTATGGTATTAGCTTAAAGACATAAAAATAGACCAATAGAATAGTATAAAAATCCAGAAACATATTCATATACATATGGACATTCACTTTGTGACCAAGTTGACATTCCAGAATAGTGGGTAAAGCTTTGACAGTCTTCTTCATAAATATTAGTAGGACCATTTGCTCTTCACGTGGAAAAAAATGAATTCTCTTGTCTCACACAACAAACAAAAACCAACTCTAAATGGACATATATCTAATTGTGAAAGCTTAAAAATCATAAAGCTTCCAGAAAATAGCATAGGGTAATGTGTTCACAGTCTTGAAGATAAATAAAAATTTCCTATACAAATCCTATTAGCCATAAGGAGAAGTTTGGTAAACCAGGCTATATTAAAAGTAATATACCCAATTCTCCAAAATATACCAATAAGAGAATTGGAAAAATACAGAATGATTTAAAAGAGTGGCAATACAAATACAACACTAGCAATGTTGGGCAAAATACTTCTATTCAGAATATGTAACTCCTAGGAGTTATCAAGGAACAGGCACTTTTTTTTTTAAAGAAAAAGCTTGAATTGGCATTTTTGAAAGTAGATATCAAAATGGTTAATAAATATGATGTTTTCCTACTTCATTCATGTTAGCAAACTACAAATTAAAACCACAATGAGGTATTATTACACTCCCATGGGAATTTCAGTATTAATAAGACTAGCAACTAACTCAGTGAAGAAGAGTATAAATTATTTCAAACACTTTGGAAGAATTCTTGGCATTATCTACTGAAGCAGAAATTATATCCACCACTCCTGGGTATATACTCAACAGAAATATGTGTATCCATGCACCAGAATACATGTACAAGAATATTAATAGCCCCAAGATTCCTAGAAGCCATAAACTGAAAATAATGCAGCATGTTTATTTAATGGAATACTTTAAAATAATAAAAAAGAATGAACTACTGTATCATATAATATATTATATAATAAAATAAATCTCACAAATTGTTGAGAAAAAAATCCCATTCATACAAGGTTCAAAAAAGGCAAAATTACTCTGTGGTGATAGGAGAGAAGAGTCATGGTCTAAAGTAGGAGTCACTGGGACCAGGCATGAGGAAACGTCTGGATTATTACCAATACTGTGTTTCTTCCCTAGATGTAGTTTACATGAGTCTGCTAACTTTGTGAAAATGTACTGAGCCATACACTTACAATATGTGCATTTTTTCATGCATTTCTACTACAATGTAAAAGTTATTCTTAAAAAAAAAAAACCTGTACTGCTAGTTAAGATAGGCTATGCTGGAATTTTGAAAGTTGTAGTCATTTTTTAAAAAGAAATTGTATTAATGAGGTCAAGAACATGGTCTCAGAAAGATGGCCTGGGAAAAGAAAGAGAAGAATGTGGTCCAGAGAAATCTAGAGTTTTTAATGTGAGAACAATGGGAGGAATGACATGGTGAAAGTAGAGATGGGGAGATGTAGGTTTCAATGTGTGCTACTAACTCCAAGAGTTATGGCAGCATCTTCAAGTGGTAACATACACTTGACTCAGGACACTGAATAAATATTGGCACTTCTCTGAGGGAGAAATTAACTAAAGGAGACAGTCACAGAAGAAAGATTAATAACTAAGTTTTTTTACATTCATCCTGAGTTGATGTGATTATTGTCTGTCCATAGCATTCATTATATTTGTCACTCATTTTGACAATTGATTATGTGTACTCTGTCTTTTGTTGTCACTTAATTATTTCAAGATGTATTAGGTTAAACCATATGAAATTGTCAATATCCAACCATTTTATTTTTACCTACAAGAATGGCGATTTCACATGGCCCAGCTAATGCATCGGCGTTAGTGAGATTTACCTCCACTAGCATTTTTCTATGGCTAGCATGTCTTTAAACTCTTTGGGTCTCACTTATTTCATCAATAAAATGGGTATTCACAGAGCTCACCTCAATGACGAAATGAAGTTTTCATGTGAATGTACTTTGCAAAATTTTTTTAAAGAATTTATTTATTTAAAAAAAGATTTTATTTATTTATTCATGAGAGACACACAGAGAAAGGCAGAGACATAGGTAGAGGGAGAAGCAGGCTCCCTGCAGGGAGACCAGTGTGGGTCTCTATCCCAGAACCCCGGGCTCATGACCTGAGCCCAAGGCAGACGCTCAACCACTGAGCCACCCAGGCACCCAGTACTGTGTAAATTCTAATGTAATAAAGAGACCCCGTTCTTAGTGCGAAGACTAATATAAGCTCCCACTAGGTAAATCTCGCCAAAGGAAAATGTTTATGCAGTGGTTATAACTGTAATCTCTGTAACTAAAGGGAATACAAGTGAAAGGTATATTACAATACATAATCCAGCAAAAATGTCAAAAGCCAGATGAAAAAAAATATTATCAGTGCCCTTTGGAGCTGGCGTCGTGGCTATCTAAAAATTGTAAGGTCTCATTATGTTACTTCCTTTTTTAAAAAAGCTTCCATGGACAAAACCAGTAGCCTGGAATGTAAATTCTTCCTCAGCTAATCCTTAGCTTTTATTTCGAGTCTCATGTTTATGGCCATTGACTTCTTCAAAAACCTATTGTGGTAAACCCTGTGCTAGATGATGGAAGTGCAAGTCATTTTCCATGGAAAATGAGGGGATAATCAAACAGGATTCCCATGTTTCTGCTGTGAGCCATGAAGTTTACCATACCAACCTCAAACCAAGAGGCATTAACAGAGCAACAGATTTGATGTGCGTCAGAGAAAAAAACTAGGTAGTGAGTTGAGTTGGGTACATTGATTTTGAAGAGATTATCTAATATCCAAAAAGAGAGGTGCAGGGAGATGACAGCCACCTAAGTAGATCTGAAGCTTGGGAGATTCGGGGGAACTGGAGGTATAGATGACAGTGGAAGAATGCAAATGGAATTGCCCAGAACAGAGCACATAGTGAGGACAGTAGTGTTCAGAGTAGTTGGTGAAGGAACTCCAACATTTGAGTGACATTCTGAGAAAGCCAAAAATTTGAGGAGTAAGGTCAATATAATAAGACACTTTTCTAGAGAACAAGATAAGACAGTATTTCTAGAATTTGAATACAGTTTTAGAGGTTGCTAAGAGATCGCAATGATAAAACTGAAGAGTGCCTTGAAATTTTTAATAAGGAAGTCACTGGTGACCATCAGGAGAGCAATGCTAGTGGAAAGGCCATGCCCTGAAGGCTCTAGTTGAGGATGTGCTTGAGGATTAGAGAAATGTTATTTTTGTGTCAGAAGACTGTTAAGCACATTTGCATGTCAATGGAAATGTGTTAATACAGAGAGAAATGCTGAGCTTCGAGGAAAGAGAATGCATTTGCTGCTAAGAATGAGGTTCCTGGAAAAGTCAGGGGGTAGGATTCAGAGCACAGGTACAGGGATTAGTTTCAGACAGAAAGAAAGATCCTCATCCCTCATAACAGAAGGCACCATGAACAGTCTGTGTGCAGGTTCAGGTGATGGAGTCTGTTTGGTGGGGTGAGGTGTGAAAATCCTATTATCTGGTTGCTTCTATCAACTCTGTAAAATACAAAATGAAGGCAACTGTTAAAAGCTAAGTGTCAAAGGTGATATATGTATTGAAAAGATTTTAACTTTGCCCCCAAAGAGGATAGGCCTTTGATGTTGGCTTTTGGGAAGTGGTGTCTCTCTAAACTCTTGGAATATCCTGTCTGACAGGCGTGTCTTTGTTTGTCTGGGTGTCTTGAGTCACACAGGGTAGTCTAATAATATGATTTAGAGTGAGAGTTGGCAATGTCAGAAAGATAGCCAATTTGATTTAGGATAGGGGCTTTGATTTGGGTTATAAGGCATTAGTCATCCTGGAGACTGAGGTCAAACACATGGGTAATCAGTCAGTCATGTCTATGCAATGGATCCCTGATAAAAGCTCTGGACACGGGGGTTCAGGTGAGTTTCCTGGTTGGCAGTGCTCCATGAGCACTGTCACACATCAATGCAGGGAAAGTAAAATGTCTGGACTGTAGGGGGAGAATCATGGAGGCTCTGCATTCAGTATTTCCCTAGACTCTGCCCTCTGCAATCCTTCCGTTGGCTGATTTTAACTGGTATCATTTTATCCTTAAATAAAACATAACCACAAGTGTAAGCTGTTAGTGAGTTCCATGAGCCCTTCTAGTGACTTGTAAAAATTCAAGGTGTCTTGGAAACTCTTGGAACTTGCAATTGGTGTCAGAAGTGAGAGTGGTCTTGGGTGGACTATGTTTCTTCAAACTATTGGAGCATCACTGGACTCAGGAGAATAGAGAAGATGGAAAGTAGTTACTGTCAAGAGTGTAAGCATGAACTGAGCAGGGTAGGAGAAGGGGGCGATTGGGCAGCAGAAGGCCTGGGGTGATGGAGTGTGTGGGAAGTGTCAGTTGGCTGCCACGGATCCTGCAGCATCAGAGCGCGGACTACTGGTCCTGTTATCCAACTTTCCTGGCTTCTGGCTGCTATACTCCAATGGGGAGTCTGTCTGTTTCCCAAACAGGTTTCCAGTCTCCTGTGCATCACTTGAGTCCTCTGCATCCTATCAATTTGCTCCTCATTTTGTTTAAGATAGCCGTAAGTCAGAGTTGATTCCTGCGACCTACAAATAAGAACCCTAAAACGGTTTCTTGTTAAGTCCACAAGCAACATATTACATTTCACTAAGTTTAAAAGTCTCAACTGTAACATTTTCTCCTCTTATAGAAGTCTATGGCTGTAAGCCTTTAGCACACATTTTTACCAAAACTCTGCTTACTGAGTCTCCATAGGACATGATACTGATATTTAGCACAGCTTGGGTTAGGCTTGCTGACTTTCCTCATTCTTTAAAAGTGTGCATAGCCACACAGTTTTATTTCCCCTCACACTTTGTTATAGAACATCTGTGCCTTCCTCCCCACCCCCAACCCTAGTATTATTCATTTCAGAAGTATTATCCTTGCAAGAACTACAGACAAGAGTATTTAAATTTTTAGGGTATTAAAATACAATATTCCTTAGGTTTGGGTTATGATTTCCAAGCCATGTTTAGATTGCTGTTTTTCATTAGCCCTATGCACAAATAACAATTTCTTAAAGTGAAGAAGGGATTTGAATCAGGAACAAAGGAAGAGACTATACTGTTGGCTTAGAAAGAGCGTTGACTGGAATGCACTCTTCAACATACAAGTATGCAGAACCACTGCAGATAGACAGCTGTGTGTCTAAACATTTGTGACAAACAGAACTCAGATGGAAGTGTATTTTTAAAGGAGAAAAAGGCGTCAACATATATTCATCATTGGGTGTGAGAACAATGCAAGCTTACAATACAGGTCCGAGCAAAAAATGAGCTTGTGAAAAATGATGACTTGTTTTTGTTTTCCCCTCATGAAATTGTTTCTGCATTTGTCAGCATAGCTTCTCCTCTTCTCCTTGTAACTTTACAGCCAGCACAACTTTTTTACTCATGAGGAAGATTCAAAAGACTTTATAGCCCACTTAGGGTTAGTGGCCCAACATAGATTTTTGCTCTGGAATCTTTGTGAGTGTGAGTCTTGCCTACTAAGGTGGAAGTACATTAGGGGGATGAGGTAAAAATCAAGTTTAAAAACAATGAACAACTAATGAAAAGAAACAGACAAGTTCTTGAGAGAACTTTTTAAGCACAATGATCTATTTTTACAAATTATGAAACTGGACAAGTTCCCATTTCTTTAGCATTTATGTAATGAATATATATGCGAATATAAACACAGATGGGATATCATGCGGCAGAGATAACATATAATAGTGCCATGATTTTAGAAGTAGAAAACTTCCATTCTTGATATCAATAAATTAAATTACATTAGAAATTGTGGTTTGCTTTAAAATCAAAAAGGAAAGAAACTATAAAAGACAATCTCTTTCTTCTGCCTGGTATGCTTACTATTTCATCTTTTCCTATAAAATACTCCATGTACTTAAGATCCTGTTCAATTGCCATTGCTTTGATAAAGCTAAGTTTGTGTAAAATTGTTATTATGACTGATGTGTTGTCCTCTCAAACTGTCCATAAATTGGTTCCTTCATGAACATAGGTCATGTTCTATTTGTCATCTTATTATCTATGAGTCGTAACTTTGCCATCACAAGCATGCTCCTAAGTATTTGGGAAATGTTAAATATGGAATGGTAGAAGAATTACAGTCCATTAGTTGAGTCTATCATTTCAAGGCTAAAATTAGCAAACAAATGTGGAAGCTATTACATTGAATGCAAAAAGAAAAAATACAAAAACACCCCCAACTGGATTAAGTCTTTCAGTATAAAAATAGACCATTAAAACTAATATATATATATTTATATAAATATTAATTGTATTATGATAGAACTTCCTAAGCATATTATCAATGTGAATCTACCAATAAAAATACTGTCTTGACTGTATAAAATTTTTAAAGTTTTGGGATGTAAATGAAAGTTGAGAGGCAAAAAGTACAATTATGGAATACATTTTTTCTCACACACAAAAATATACAATAAAGGTTTAATAGCCTTGAAATACACAAAATAATTTCAAATCTGTCAGAATAACACTAAACATCTCCATAAAAATTAAACAACATTTTGAACAATAGTTTAAAAATTACGAGTACATGATAAACAAAAAAGCTGGCCCTGATGATAAGCAAATGAAGTGAAACACACGCATGCACACACACACACCATTTTTCTGTCCTTTAGGTGAATGAAGCCTACAAAGAATGGTGAACCTAGGGAAAAGTATGGGAAAGTAGCAGGCCAGTCCCCTAATGAGGCTATTGTAGGGCAATTTGACAACGTCTACGATGAAGCATTTTAAGTACATACTCTGCACTTCTACTTTTGCAATAAAATGTGACAAGGGCACAGGCAAATTAAGAATTAGTCTCTTAGCTATAGAGAACAAACTGATGGTTACCAGCGGGGAGGTGGAGGAGGGGTTGGTGAGATAGGTGTTGGAGATTAAGGAGGGCACTTGTCCTGATGAGCACAAGGTTTTGTATGGAAGTGCTGAATCACTCTATTGTACACCTGAAAGTAATATAACACTGTATATTAACTAACTGGAATTTAAATAAGATCTTAAAAAGATATGACAAGGGCACAATGATGTAGGCCAAGAACATCTATTAAAGAATTGTTTACATATACTTGCCCAACACCACTAGACTGATTAATTAATTGTGATAAATCCATATGCTGCTCTATTAAGAATGATGATCTGGACAGTTGTTTATTGATATTTGTGATATGTTGTTAAATACAAAATATGCAAAACCATGCTGATAGAAATAAAGATACCACTTAAACATAAACCTTGCAAGGATGAAGTAAAGTGTGGCCAACAGCGGGCATTGGTAAGATGGCACATAAATTGGCAATTTTTTTCTTTTTTTCATATCATCTCATTTTAATATAATGAGCATGCACGACTTCAGCAATCTAAAAATACAACTTAGTAAACACTATCTCTCAAATACAATTAGAAATAAATCGGAAAATAAATTGATTCATAAGGACATTGTTGACAAGGGCGAGTAAGTGGTGGATAATAGGTAGTCAAATAAATTAGGGTGCGTCCATATAATGAAATATAAGGTATTTATTAATCAATTTACTTATAATATGGGAAGTTTTGTACTATAATGTTACAATTTAAAGTTAGATATAAAAATTGTATATTCTTTATGTCTCTACTGTGTAATTTTTTTTCAAGGGAAGAAGGGAAATGTATACCAAAATTTTCAGTGATTGTCCATGTAGTAATAAAAATAATACTTATTTTATCCTTTCCAGTGTCTTGCACCATTTTAATTTTTTTTCTACACTGAGCAAGTTTCACATGTTGTAATCTTTTCAACATTTCATCAATCATTAAAACAAATAGGCTGATATAACAACAAAGAGCATAGATTTCACACTTGTGGGGAGGGGAGATTTTCATTTTACTTATCCATTAATCCTGGATAAAGATGATTGTGATAATGCCTGAATGGCAATGACAATGAGAAACATGAGGGAGCTCTCCTCTACTATGTACTTAATGATTATTTGGTGTTTGGTTTAAGCTAAAACTAAAGCTAAGCTTTAAAATAGATGTCTCCATATACATGATGCATGCATAAATACACACGTAAATCAATTCTTGAAAAATAAGGTTTTGCTTACGCAAGATGAGTAAATCCTAGAAACCTACAACATCATGCCTATGGCTAATATTATATGAAGTGTAATACTGTACACTTAAAATTTCGTTAAGATGATAGATCTCATGTTCAGTGTCCTTATCACAATAAATAAATCTAAATGTACATAAGTTAAATTGTATTGGAATAAATAAATAACTTTCATCTTCTACAAAAACAAAAGTTATACACACACATGTATTTTTATATGTGGAATATATATGGAATCCTAATTCTCCTCCATTTTTTTCACAAAAACATGAATGTGTTCATATATACAGAAGAACAAAGCTTTTGCCAAAAAATAAAAATAACTTGTGAATTATCAACTTATTTCTTTGTGATATCAGAACCCTGTGCATGTTCACTTAGTAAAGAAAGCCATTTGTTCTGACACTTTGGCACTCACTGTGAGAGATATTTCTGTGAGAAGAGATTTTCTTTTTTATTTTCTGAATTCCATAATTACTCCGGAGTCCTTCACATGCTTCCCAATATCTTGAAGACCATCCTACTAACGACCTTCATGGCCACAGTTCCAGACATCATGGTCTAGACATCAATGTATTTTATATTCTAAAATACACATTTTATTTTTTCTAATTATTAAAATGATGTAGGTTGAAATTTTGAAAATTAGGGTGAATTCAGGAAGAAAAAGAAGACTAACACTTTCCTATAGTTTCTATACTTTTAGATTAATAATAGTAACTTTGAGTTGCATTTCCTTCAAGTCTGTGTGTGTGCATGTATATACAAAATATAATATGTTACTCTTTCCAGATGAATATTTCTCAAAAATCCCAATTCTCCATCACTTTCTAGATTAAGTAGCAAGTCTTCAGTTTAGTATTCAAGGATTCTCCTTTGTGTCCCTCCATGTATGTTTTTCTGGTTTATTTTTTTAATAATGCTTTGGATTCAAACTGCATTAGTTCAAATCCCTAGTTCTACAGTTTAGGAATTATATGGCTTTAGGTGGGTGAATTAACCTTTGTTCTTCAGATTCTTCATCTATAAAATGGCTATAACTCTAATTATTATTTTATAAGACCATTTTGAGATTAAATTATATAGCATGTGGTTCATGATAATCAGCCTAAATATTAACCATTATGGTTGTCCAGCAGTGCTGTATTACTCATTCTTCCCAAATATGGTCCACAATTTCTTATATTTCATTTTGGCTAACACGTGTGTTCTTGTGCCTTTCCCTACTCCATTCCCGTCTGTTAAAATCATTAGCTATCTTCAATAACTACCTCAAATAAAACTTCCTCCAAATTCCTATTCAAATGACATATTTGCAGTTTTTAAAACCATTTAACACTTTCTTATATAATTCCTCTTATTGCATGAATGTTCTGTCTGGTGCTATGGTGATATATAAATTACTTATTCCTTTATTGAATTTAAATATTGTAAGTGTAAGAACCAACTTATACATATTTTTAACCCTCTCAGAGTCTAGCACATTTATTTGGAACATAATAATAAGTTAAATGAAGTAACGATTTAAAGATTGTGTCTGAAAGAATTCTTAAAAGCATTTGATTGTGAGGGTGTTTAGGCATCTCTAACTAGATATACGTGTCTGAATGTACTTCAATTCATTTATATACACATTTGCTCATTCTGCAAGTGTTTAGTGAGCTCCTGCTATGCCCTACTCTGGAGGAACATTGGACAGGATGGGCAAAGTCTCTGCTCTCAGGGAGCTAGTATTCTAATGAAGGAAGAAAGACAATGGAGGTGTACAGACAAGGAGATAATTCTAGTGCACAAAGAACTAACTAGAACTAACTAACTTAGTGCTGGTACCTAAGTAGGGTAAGTCCATTTAGGTCAGTATTGGGAGGTGGCTTCTCCAAGACGGCATCTGGAAGAAAAGAAGGCAGCTATACTAAATTCTAGGGGAGTGGTGCTTTAGGCTCAGAAAACAGCTTGTCCAGAAAAGACCCTTGGACAGGAGACAGTTTAGCCATTTCTGGACACAGCAAGAAAGTCAAATGTGGCTTTAATGTGGTGACCAAAAAGAGAGAATTGGAGTAGGTGAAGTTGGAAAAGGAGACACGAACTCGTTCCTGTAGATCTTTAAATAATATTTGTTTTCATAGATTTTATTACAAGGGCTGTGACTGCTCTCAATCTGACAGTACTTGCCCGGTGCCCCTTGTCCTCAGGTCAGCTTTCTCTGGGTTCTCGGCACATTGTTTCCTCCGGGGGAACCTTCAGGTTTAAGCTTGGTAAAGGCAACCAGCTGTTGTGGGTCCCAGAGAGCTTCACTGTTCCTTGTTCCTCTGCTCTGCTCACATCTTTGCAAAATGGCCTTCATGAGCACCTGCTCTGTGTGACACTCTGGAAGACAGTTCTTTCTGCCAGAATGCTTCCTGATATGAGTGATTTGCGGTAGTGCCAAGCCTGCAAGACTGGGAGGTGCCTTGTAGGGCTGTGTCCCTCCAAAGGCTAAATCTGGGAGGCCCTTCCCTCATCTGGTACAAGACAAAAATGAAACTGGCAGTAATTACATCTATTTTTCCCATCAGCAAATACTCTTTTTTAAAAAAAAAAAAAAAGATTTTATTTATTTGTTCATGAGAGACACACAGAGAGACGAAGAAACATAGCCTGAGGGAGAAGCAGGCTCTCTCCAAGGAGCCCGATTTGGGACTCAATCCCAGGACCCTGGGATCACAACCTGAGCCGAAGGCAGATGCTCAACCACTGAGCCACCCAGGCATCCTTGAAGACTCTTTTGAGAGAATACTTTTAGGATGGCATTAGGAAGTCTGTCTGTCTCTATCGGAAGTCCATGGCTGTCTCCATCAAAACTCTGGGTCAGGCTAGTGAGTCTTAGCCACTGACCCCCACAACTGCAAACCACACAAGGGCTCTCCACTCCACCTGCCCTGACAGAGAAGATCCAAAGCACCAGTGACTCTGAGGCTGAATTTCTTGCTACCCTCTGTAGCTCAGCAAGGAGCCGATTCTCAGATTTAGTTTGTATCACATACCTAAAAAACAGGCCATGGCTTTATGAATGGCAGTAAGATCATGGGCGGCATTCTGAATTTAGTCTACACCATGTCTTGAAGAACAACAGAGCGGTTTTCCACACCCATTTCTTTCAGACTCCTTATTATTATACTCTCTGCACATTATCTTCTAGGAATGCTCAAAAAATTCTTAGTTATTTATAAATAAATAAATAAATAAATAAATAAATAAATAAATAAATAAGAATACTTGGTGGGATGCCTGGGTGGCTCAGTGGTTGAGCGTCTGCCTTTGGCTCAGGTCGTGATTCCAGGGGTCCAGGGATCGAGTCTCCAATCTGGCTCCCCTCAGGGAGCTTTCTTCTCCCTCTGCCTATGTCTCTGCCTCTCCCTCTCTCTGTCTCTCTTGAATAAATAAATAAAATCTGTAAAAAATACGAATACTTCGTGAAGAAAAGTTACTGTTTATAAATGAGTATTTCCCGACATAAACTTGACTGCTAATTTTTGTAACACACAACTGAGATGCAGAGCAAGAACTGAGGGCCATTCTGCATTCAGGGTCGGCTGAATCATGCAGCTTTAGCCTTGATCCACTGACTTTGCCTAGAAGTCACACAGGTAGCCTGGGAAAAGAGTATTCTAAGAAAGGTTTAGCCAATTAAGACATAACCAGACCCAAGCATGACAAAATTTTCAGCCTCCATTAAGGAAAGAAAGTGGCGCAAGGGTGGCTCAGTTGGTTAAGTACCTGCCCTCAGTTCAGGTCATGATCTCAGGGTCCTGGGATCGAGATCCACCTCTGGGCTCCCTGCTCAGGAGTCTGCTTGCTACTCCCTCTCCCTCTGCCCCTCCATCCTCTGCTTGTGCTCTCTGCTCTCTCTTGAGCACTCTCTCAAATAAATAAATAAAATCTTAAAAAGTAAAGAAAAGAAAGAAAGCATAAATCCCCTGTTAGGATCACTTCTCTATCCAGAGGGCCAACCAAAGTACAAAGGTGGAAATTGGGATGCCTTTACTTTAGCAGGTTTTGCTAACCGATTTTAAAATTTTCTAAATTATTTTTTTTTCTCAAATAATATGCTCCCAAACTCCTGACTTCTAAACAATATCTTTTTCTCACAAGCCTGATTCTTGAATTTCAAGTATTTATTATAAGTTTTATTAAGCTATTCTCTCTCTCTCTCTCTTTTTCTTCAGCTTGTTTGCTCATTCTCTCTGTCTTGAGTAATGTTAGAAGCTCATTAAAGTTTGGATATTTTTTGAGTGCACTGCACACGCAAGGAGCTTAATTCCCTCATGGAATATATAGATATGTTATTTAAATTAAGGACTTTTCAGGCTTCTCCTTTTCCAGTCTGGAGATTCATGGCAGATAAGCAGGGAAAGCTTTTCTGTTTTAGTTGTCTTTCGTTGTTACATTCAGCCTGGGCCTTCACTGTCAAAATGTATCTTTACAGCAACAGAAAAGGCATTTGATAGTATTTGATGCCATTTCAGCTTTACTTTTTCTTAAATTTTTTGCTGCTTTTACCTTCCAGACATGTTAACATTTCTGCTATGAAAATGGTCCCTATAGGTTTCAAAATTCCTAAGAGAACACAGCTTCATGTATAAATACTCATTTCTGTTTTGTTTTTTATATCTCACTCCTTTCCATATGTACATACAACATAGCCATTGTAGCGTGCTTTATACGTTTTCTTCCAGACGTCCCCAAATCCAACACATTCTGCTGTAGGTTAAAACAAAATTCTTTCCTGTTCTGGAGCACTGTGCTCACTTTCAAGTTATATCACTTACTTACTTGTGTGTTCTAAGAAAAATAGATGGTGGTTAATTTTTTTCAGAAATTCAAATTCACTGGAGATTAAGTATATTCACTAGATAACACATAGTCTTCTTTAATCTTTAGCAAACATATCTTTTAATTCACTTTTCTATTCCTGAAATTTCTAATATAGCTCTTTAAGTATTCAATTGCGTATGTATACCTGTATGTATGTGAAGACATGTATGTATATATCTTCCTCTCTACCTTGTTTGAAGTAGAATTTGAGGTCTTCATATAAACTATTCCATTATACATCCCATTTATCTATTCAGAGAATATGGAGGAGGGGGCACCTAGCTGGTTCAGTCAGTAGAATGTGCACTCTTGATCTCAGGGTCATGAGTTCAAGCCCCGCATTGGGTGTGGAGCCTACTTTAAAAAAAAAAAAAAGGAAAATATGGATAATACCTATGAAAGATGAAATAATGGTAGGTTTGGGACACCTTGGTTGCTCAGTTAAGCATCTGCCTTCGGCTCAGGTCATGAACTCAGGGTCCTGGGATTGGGCCCCACATGGGGTCCCTGCTAGGTGGGGAGTCTCCTCCCTCTCCTTCTGACCCACTCCCTCCCCCTGCTCAAGTTCACTCACTGTCCCTCTCAAATTAAAAAAAAAAGAAATAGTGCTAGGTTTATAAAACTTATGAATTCTATAAGAGTTAAGTTCTAAAAGTGCATGGAAAATATTTTCTACTCCCAGTTTTTCAAAGTAAAAATCAGTCACTGTACATTCCACAGTTTTCCAAAGTTCCTGGATTTTACATGCTAACATTTTATATCACAACATTTACACTGCATTATTAAAATTTGGAGCTGTACTTGTGAAATATCATCGAGTCTTGTCTGCTGAACTAATGAGAAATTCATTAATACTCATTAAATTTGTTCAATAAAAATTAAAGAACTGTTACAAGGATTACTTGCCTGGGGATTCATTTAGTACCTTCCACGGGACACTTTCTGTTTACTGCATGCCTAGTTTTTGCCAAAGAGTAAAAACTTGCACATTTTGTAAGATTGATGAATGGCATGAGGGATTATGTTTTCATGGCTCTGTCAAATTTTCATTAATTTGATGCCAATGACATAGAATTTATGACAATTCTGCCTGCCTCTGGTGATGTTCACCCATCAGAGGGTTTCTAGAAATGTAATTGTGAGGCAAATGAATGGGTATAAATATGATTGCATGCACTGGATTGGCTTTTAGTGAAAATATCATTTCTGCCCAAAGTTAAATATCTGTACTTCAATATTCATATCCTTTTGTGGAGATGGATTAAGTGTGTTCTTTTTGCTTGTTTTTTTAATATTTTATTTATTTATTTTAAAGAGAGAGAGAGACACTCACAGCACAAGCAGGAGAGGTAGAGGGGGAGGGAGAGAAAGATTCTCAAGCAGACTCTCTGCTGAGCTCAGAGCCTGATGTGGGGAGGCTCAGTCCCAGGACACTGAGACCATGACCTAAGCCGAAACCAAGAGTCGGTCACTTCTCAACCATGCCACATGCAGGCGTTCTGGATTAAACATGTTCCTAGAGGTTCAAGGGACTTTGTATTAGAAGATGAAAATTTAGGTTCTACCTCTGCTAATCTCCCATTGTTTCTGTCCTCAGAGTTTCCTTCAGATTGAGATTCCTTTCTGTCCTCAAGCCCTACAATCCATACTTTTCACTATTTCAAACTGACCTCCAAAATTAATAATGCTATACATAGTAAATAAGATTATATGTATTATTCAAAACCACCTATTCTCAACTACCTATAATATTTATGATTATTAATAAACCTCAGGTATCTAGGTAATTTCCACATATTAAAAGTATCTGCCCATTTTACAAAACCTCCTGGTAGTGAACACAGTAACTTGCTGGGTTACATCTCCTTAGGCATTCACTGCTGCTAATAGTTAATGAGAATATTCTAAAGAAGGAGGAGGAAAGTGTCTAGAAAACCTTCCTACTAGATATTTAGTCTATGAGTACCCATTAAGGGGAATTACATGTCCTCTAAGAGAAATTACCCCTTGAAAAAACTGAGATGTCTTCATAAAAAGCTGTGTTCATAGCACAGAACCCAAGATTTAAGTGGGCATTCTTGGAGGTCCTGTGCATCCCTATTAGCACAGTTCCAGAAGTTGACCATCTGGAAGTTGCTATTCCACAGACAACAAAATATACATAAGGAGACTTTCAGCTGCAGGAGGACTTAGGTTACTAAAAATACCATTTCAAACATATACCTTCTATGAACCATATGAATCTTGTCCCAATAAAACTGTATTTTTTACACATTACAAAGTAAAGTTTGTTCATCAAAGACCCAGTCTCTTAGCAATTATTTATAAAAATGCTTCTTTATCATACACATTTTCCAAAGGTACCCATTCATTTATATAATAGGGATGAAAAAGTCACCATTACTAGAATTGAAGTGGTTGCTAAGGTCTTATCTTGTTATTGAGTATGACATTTTGCCTCACTCTAAGTGAGTTTTAGAACTGTAACTTCCTATTTTTTCATCCATATGTATTATAGACTTTCTCATAATTTTCCTTACAGGTGGCGAGAATTATCTCCAGCTACTCTGCTAAGCACCCTATCATCTGGATATAAAAGCTTTTATTCTACAGATAAGCCATATTTTCTTACTATTGTTTAGGATGAATGTCCCAAATATGCTGAGTATATGGCAATATGTCAACAATTAATGGGAAAACTTGAGACTTATATAATAATAGAACACACCAAGATATTTTTTAAGCATCCTCACTGGTCCATAATGGTCTAAATATTCAATGTCTGCTTTGACCAAGTGTAATGATTGATGGTGCTATCATTTTCCCCATTTATTAGATGGGGAAACAGTTGACCAGTATTGCTTTTTCTTAGGATAAGACTATCATGCTTTTATTCAAAGTGAACTCATTAAGGATAAAATCATTATTTTAATTAAGTACCTCTTGGGTGGCACTTGTGTGCCAAAAGCAGTGTCTGTGCTGAATGTAGAGACATAAAGGAAATGCAATTGTTGGCACAGATTTAAGCCCAGAAGAAGATTTGTCCATGAACTAAAGTTTAAGGTAAGTCTTCAATGAGGGCCAGGAATTATTGAGGAATGGAACTTAGAGTGTGGGTAAGCTTCCTATATAGAGAGAAACAACATGTGTGTGCTGCATGTGTATGTATTTATATTCTCTAGGCCCCCTCCAGCATAGGTTTTAGAGTGGCGGGTGATTGCAACTGTTTGCTGAGCAAAATTAATTCAGTAAATATCTAAATAATTGGCTGTTGCTTGGGTCTGGGTCTTCTATTTCAGTGAGTTGTGTTGAAAGTTCCAAAGTGAGTATAAAGTGGTGTGCTTAAGAGAGGTATAGGCTAGCTGGAGTGATTTTATATCCTTACAATACAAGTCAGATTACTTTTAATTGCATACCAAAGGGAATGGTAAGTATAAGAAAATGTGTTTCTTCATTCAGCAAATAATTGCTTGACCATTATGCATGAAGAACTGCCTTTTGGAGACACAGCATACTCTATCTCTTATATAGATGGCTGATTTTATATAAGAAAACATGAATGGCCCTTGACAGAGGTTTTGGTTGAGAAATCTCTGGTTCCGGGCAGAGCTAACATAACAAGTCAATACAAAGAGACATCTTCTATGCAATGCTTAATAAAGTGGAAGATGGGCACATTTTCCCTGGGCAGCCAAGGATGGAGAGAGAGTAGGGGACTAGCAAATAGAAATTCGAGGAGAAGAAAAATATGAGGAGTATCGAGAGATGGAAGGGTTCAAGAAGTTGACAACAGAAAAAGGCCTAAAGAAAACTTTCCCGAAGGAAATCCTTACTTCGAAGAGGCCAAGGACTATTAGGTGCATTTTGCATACTTGGCTCTGCCAAGCTGTGTGATTCCTCAGGCTCATTTCCCTGATTCTTTACAAAGTGTGAGCAAAAGTCTGACACAGAGTGACATCTCAAGGGGCAGTGCCCACACCAAGAAAACAGGGACCTGCGGGAAAAGAAAAGCTGCACAAGCCAGGAGCTACATTTTGGAGCTATAGGACTCAGGGACACAGTCTGTTCTGTGGTTCTACTTAGAATCTGATGTAAAATAAACTTTTTTTTTTCCTCCAAATTATACTAAAATGAACCATGGAAGAATGAACAGAACATCACTTGACTTTTCCGGTATTGGGACCTAAATAAATATAACAGGAGACAAATAGATTCATACAATGATTATTAACAGATTTGGGGGCAAGGGCATTTTTAGGCTAGCATTGTCACTTTTTGGCCAAATGAGGAAGTTCCATTGGCAGAAGCAGTTGAGAGACAGTAAGAAAAGTGTGGGGGGAGTGTAGGGGTTCATCTCAGACAGAAGTGAAGGAGCAATGACTGCAAGAGCTGCGATTGGACTCAAAATAACACAGTAGATGTTCAAGAGCATTGGCTTTGGAGTCCTACAAACCTAAAGTGGATTCTCACTCTCCTACCACTTAGTCCAGTAACCTAAGCACTTCTGTCAGTATATGTGTGTTCTTAGGGGGATTAAGTGGTAAAGGTCTGCAAAATTATTTTCTTGGTGCTTGGCACATAATAGGCCTTTATCCAACAACAGTCACATGATTGGGATTGGACTGTGGACAGGTGACTAAGTGATGATCATAGCTGAAAACTAGGGGTGCACTCTGTGGACAAGGGTCTGAGTCTACGCAGAACTTGCCTCAAGAGCTTCTGACTAGTGAAGATTACCTGCCCAGGGCCAAAGATGAGTATAAGATGAAGACTGAGGAGAAGACTCCAAATACAGGGCTTATGTTGCTGCTTGGGTAATAGTCCATATGAAATTTCCATATGAATTTTGGACACCACCTGGAAACCAGCCTCTGCACATGCCTTAGCTGAAGCTAAAGGGGCTGAATTCAGAGGAGCATTGAAAGGGTTTGGACACAAACTGTGTAATCTCTGGTCCAGGTTTATTTTTTTATTTAATTAAAAAGTATTTTACTTATTTATTCATAAGAAACACATAGAGAGAGGCATAGACATAGGCAGAGGGAGAAGCAGGCTCCCTGCCGAGAGCCCGATGTGGGACTCGATCCCACGATCCTGGAATCATGACTTGAGCCAAAGGCAGACACTCAACCACTGACCACCCAGGCATCCCTCTGGTTTAATGAAATTCAGAGATGGGAAAGGAGTGTCTTTCTCCAGCCACAGTGGGACTGAACATGGCAGAGAGAGGTCATGTCAAGGGGGCTCCTTCTCATGGAGACAGCTGCGCTAATGCAGGGTAGATGCAGTCTGTTGGGGAAGGAGGGCAAGACAAAACTGGGGGCTTACTTTGTGCCTTCAGAGAGTTAGTGTAGGAGAGCCTGGAAGAAAAGAGCAGTTGGAGATGAATAGAGTTCAGATAAGCACCTGCTCTGTAGATTGTTCATTTCATTGTATTTTAATACCCCAAAAGAGGCCTGCCGAACCATGCAATGATCTGGGTTTTACCAGTTACCCTTCTGTACTGAGTCATTCTGCCAAAAAGATATCCTCATCAGCCAGTCAGACACATTTTAGGTGGATTTATTTATTATTTATTTATTTATTTATTTATTTATTTAATTTATTTTTTTTTTAGGTGGATTTTCAACTAACGTACATTGCTAGTTTTATTGAAAGAGTATTAACCTTATTGCAAGAACACCAAAAATAAAGTCCATTGTTAACCTGAAGGATAAACAAGGTGTTCATAGGTTATAGAAAGAAGCTGCCATGCATCTGCCTAAATAAGAAGACAAAAATAAGCGTCCAATATTACCATGCATCTTTCATTTTCAAATCACAGCTTTCTCATGTAATGTTAATGACTTAACCCATTTTCTCCACACATCTCTTTTGATGATGTCATCATGGAGTTGGAGCTAGTGAGCCACAGAAAGGCCAAGATTGCATCTACACTTGTAACAAAGTTTAGTTCGGTCTCTGAAGGTTAGAGTGCCTGAGGGCACCTCTCAACTCGAGCACCAATCAATTTAATCCACAAGTGAGATGGGTCACATCTTTGAGGGGGTAAGAGGGGAGCGGCTCCAAGCATGTCGACCTCATCAGGACTCAGCACAACACAGACCACAGCATGACACCTGTGCGCACGTCCGCGGGCTGATTAATGGGCTGTCACCTTAGTTGTTGACTGGTGAATTATTTATACTTATAAACTGCTAAATAATTTAAAGCTGATATCTTAAATTACAGCTGAGAGTGACAAGGAGAAGGTGGCCTAAAACTCCAACCAGAGAGATCAGTGCCCTTGTTCTGAAGGTACTGCGGAACACAGTCCCTGTTGAATGTTCTCCGAAAAGAGATGGAAAACAAAAAGTATTGCCGCATTGGTGTAAGATGTTACAGAGAGTAAAATGCATCAGCGATCAAAGGGGAAGTTGCTTTACACAAAACAAACGTGATAGAACTCTGAAGGATGCCAAAATTAAATAGGGAATAAAAAGATATGGTTTCCAAATGTGATCATGGAATCTAGATCCATTGTATGTTTTAAACCTTGCCTCAAAGAAGTTTATCATGCTCTGTGACCACAGAAGACCTGGGCGCAATAGCTATTGGTACCCGTGGCTACTGAACTAAATTTGTTTTGTTTTGTTTTCTAGAACAGCAATGACAGCTTAGAAATAAAAAATTAGTTGAAATAAAAAATAAAAAAAAGTGATTGATTCCAGACCATTTATATTGAGAAAAACAACAGGACCGGGGATTAGGAAGGAAAAAAGTAAAGACTCTTAGTATCTTTTTGTTGCCACAAAGAAATGTCCTAAATAACCAAATAGATTGGAGAAAGTTAAAAATGGTTTTTGCCTGCCATTTAAGAACATTAAATTAGTGTGCAAATAAGATGTGAATGTGTTTTAAGACTGTATTGCCATATTGTAAAGGGGCTTTTCCATGAACTTAAGTGAGATTTTCTTGTTTTGGCTTTTTAGTCAATGAATAAAACTGTGTGTGTATGTGTGTGTGTATGTGTTTAAGGCAGGATATCAAGAAAAGTGGAACTATCATAGGTTCCCAATTCCTCTGATCACTTTCCTCACACATTCCATTGAAGTCTCTTCTGGCCTTGACTTATATACGTGTACTATTTGTTTGTTTGTTTATTTATTTATTTATTTATTTATTTATAACATTTTATTTATTTATTCATGAGTGACACAGAGAGAGAGGCAGAGACATAGGCAGAGGGAGAAGCAGGCTCCCTGCCAGGAACCTGATGTGGGACTTGATCCCAGGACCCCAGGATTCAAGACCTGAGCCTAAGGCAGCCACTTAACCATCGTTTTTAATTTTTTTTTTTTTTTTTATGATAGTCACAGAGAGAGAGAGGCAGAGACACAGGCAGAGGGAGAAGCAGGCTCCATGCACGGGGAGCCCGATGTGGGACTCGATCCCGGGTCTTCAGGATCGCGCTCTGGGCCAAAGGCAGGTGCCAAACCGCTGCGCCACCCAGGGATCCCAACCATCGTTTTTAAAATGCAAGGTTACTTCTTAAATACCCATATCCAGTGACTATTCAATAATTGATTTCTGTTGCTATGTTGGCCTGCTCTGAAATTATTAGTGGCTTCCCTTGTGTCATGGATTCTTATAAAAAGCCTTTAATATATTTTCCTAAAATTGAATAAGACCAGGTTCCCTGAGTCTATTTCTTTCCCTGAAGGAAAAAAAAATGAAATTAAGTAATATTTTTCTTTCTCTCTCTCTTTTTCTTCTTTCTTTCTTTCTTTCTTTCTTCTTTCTTTCTTTCTTCTTTCTTTTCTTTCTTTCTTTCTTTTTTTCTTTCTTTCTTCTTTCTTTTCTTTCTTTCTTTCTTTCTTTCTTTCTTTCTTTCTTTCTTTCTTTCTTCTTCTTTTCTTTCTTTCTTTCTTTCTTTCTTTCTTTCTTTCTTTCTTTCTTTCTTTCTCCTTTCCTCCTTCCTTCCTTCTTTCCTTCCTTCCTTTCTTCCTTTCTCTTTCTTTTCTTTAGAAAAGATTTTGTATTATAATGGAAAATAAAGAAAAAGTATACGTGGGCCTTGAGGCTATACAGTGTGTGTCCTCTGTGTGAGAGGTCGGCCTGCCTGATTGTTTGCTTGGACCAGCAGTGCTCAATATCGTCCTCTTGTCTCCAGAAGGAACTCTATGGATTTGTGTCTCCTACAATGAAATGATAATTTTTCAAGTCTGTTTCAGATTTCTCATTTAGTCTTCTTACACTTTGAATAGATACTCCCTATCATTTCAACTAAGGACAAGAGTGAAATTTTGGAGTGATCAAGTTCTAAACAAGTTAATCTCCTCTCCCTGGATTTTGGAGACTTGCTTAGTGATGCAATTATACTTAGTTTCCAAAATTAGGTATACTCATCTCCTTCTTTGTAAAGGTTAATAGACTCTTAAGAACAACAGCAAGTCATTGGATAGACTTCTAAATTTGTGATACAGGATCAAAGTACTTGACCTAGTGCTACTACATATACTAAAATCTTAATATATTTACTATTTTAATATTACACCTGCCATGTACATACTGACTTCTAAATTTATTTATTCAAACAAGGCCACTACCATGAACTCTAGTTTCATATAATAAGCTGTTTGTATGCCTGAATCCAATTTTGTTGAGTGATAAGTACCTAAAACTTAATGTGTAAAAACAGAACTTTTATATTAGGATACTTGGCTTCTCTCAATTTTCTTACCATCTCAGTTAATGGCCCACTCTTCATGTAGTTTTTCAGATCTCAAATTAAATCCTGTCTAATTATTATTTCTCCCTCAAACTCCACATCTAATCATTGAGTAAGTCCTATTGACTCAGCTTCAAAACATGCCTGAACTTTCTGTCAGGGCAAGATTTTCATTGTAGAATAGTCTATATGATATTCCAAATTTCATATAACCCTCAAAATAAAAAAGCTTCTATTCTAGACCAGATGGCCTACAACTGTTTCTCCCTGGTAGTCTCCACTAAACACAACTAAAAACACTTGAAATAATATAAGAAATGAGAATTCTGAAAAGAGGTGAGAAAAGCAGGCTTTGGAGACCAGGACTAGAGAGAATGTAATCTCCCCACTCACCAGAGGAGATGACTCATGCTCGGTGTTTCTGATTATTGACCTAACAGAAGAAGGCAGAGGCAGTATAGGTTGGCTCATCTCCCTCTTGGCTAGAACAATGTCAGATGAGCTAACACCCCAAGAGCAAGGGAGAGTACTCTTCTTCCCCATAGAGCCAGAGACTCCATTCCTCACAGAGAGGTATGACTTTGGAAGGTGAGATCTGCTGGAGAGATTTAGCCACAGCAAGAAGACCAGCCAAGGAAGGCCTTTGTGCCCAAGGGACTGAGACTCCTGTCCCCTACCTAGAGATGTCAGAGGTATTGAGGACATTACCTCAACATAAAGTTGATTGGCCATACTCTCTGTCCTTAATAGTCAGGGAGATTCTGCTATAACAAGTTCCCTTTTGGGGGAGCCTCTTTGTCCTCATGGGCTTGAGTCTACTGTCCTTCACCAGGAAGCATGGCTTGGTAGGCACAGCCACATGAGCTGCCTGCCTTGAAAAGCTTCTTTATCCATACAGGCCTGACTCCCTCCCCTACTGAGAGATACCTAGGAAACCTAATGGGGAAATCCTGTCTGCTCCTTCCCATAGTACCAGAGGAGGCCAGTGGAAGCCCTAGCAGCACCGGATAAACCAAGCAAACCAAAATAAAACTATAAACATCCTGAAGATTAAATCGTCATGGGAACTCCAACCCCCAATATGTGCTAAACATAACAAAATGATTCTCTGTAAAAATCGAAGATTTAAATAAGACTCAAAAAATCATAAATAATAGGTACAATACAAAGGTTACAACTGAAAATCTCTCATCTACCAAGAAAAAAGAAAATTGTGACTTGAATAAGAAAGGACAATGATCTGATGCCAATCCTAAAATTAATCAGTTGTTGGGATTATCTGACAAGATTCTTAAAGCAGCCATCATAAAAAGGTCACAACTAGTGATTTCAAATTCTCTTGAAACAAAAGAAAATGGGAAAATCTCAGGGAATAAATAGAAATTATAAAAAAGAGCCAAGTATAGAACTGAAATATACAATAACACAAAATTTAAAATAAAACAAAACAGAATTAAACAATTGGCTCAATCAGAAGGTGGAGAGGACAAGCAGTAGCAGGAGACCTGAGAACTAAAGACAGATCAATAGGATTTTCCCAATATGAACACCAGAGAGAACATAGTAAACTTAAAACAAAAAACAAACAAAAAAACACAAAGCCTCAGGGACTTGTAAGGCAATAATGGACAATTTGAAATCTCAGAGGAGATTTGAAAAGAGAATGGTTTGAAAGAGTATTTGAAGAAATAATCACTGAAAACTCTGCAAATTTGTTGAAAAATATAATTTGAGAAAAGGTAAGAAAATCCTCAAAAGAATAAGTACAAAGAAATCCACACCAAGATACACAATAAGTAAATTTCTACAAACTAAAGATGAAGAATAAAATCTTAATGGAAGCCAAAGGGAAATTACGTGTCAGAAACCAATTTTACTGACAACAGAACTTTTCATTTGAAAATGTAAAGGCTGGAAGAGAATGGTACAATACTCTAGTATAAGATCAAATACATGTTGTTGTTTTTTTTCTTCAGGTGCTCACGGAATATTTATCAAGGTGGATTATTTTCTGAGCCATAAGACAACTCTCAACAAAAGGCCCCTGGCTGGTTCAATCAGTAGTGTCAACTCTTGATCTCCGGGTCATGAGTTTGAGCCCCACATTGGATGGGGAGCCTACTAAAAAAAAGAAAAAGAAAAATATCAACAAATTTAAATAGAGAGAAATCATGTCAAGGACTTTCTTTTGCCACAATAGACTCAAACGAGAAATCACTAACAAAAAGAGGATAATTTCTAAACACAAAGAAATTAAGCAACACACCTACCAGTAATCCCTGAGTAAAAGAACAAGTTTAGAAAATTTAAAATGCACAGAACTTAATGAAAACTTAACTGAAACTGTGCATATCAAAATATATAGGATACTTCTAGTGCAATGCTGAGAGGAAAAACCATACCATTGTGATCGTTAATTTTATGTGTGTCATCTGGGAAGATGTTTTTGGATGAGATTGATTTTTAAATCAGTGAACACTGAATAAGCAGATTGCCCTCCATAATGTGAGTTGGCCTCATCCAACTGTTCATGGCCTGAATGGAAGAAAACTCACAAGCCTTCATTTAGACTTCATTTGTACCATTGACTTTCCTGAGTCTCAAGCCTGCTGATCCACACTACAGATTGTGAACTTCACAGGCTTTATAATTGTGTAAGCCACTTTCTTTTTTTTATTTTAAAAATTTTATTTATTTATTCATGAGAGACAGAGAGAGAGAGAGAGAGAGAGGCAGAGACACAGGCAGAGGGAGAAGCAGGCTTCCTGCAGGGAGCCCGATGTGGGACTCAATCCCAGGACCCCAGGATCACACCCTGGGCCAAAGGCAGGCACTCAATTGCTGAGCCACCCAGGTGTCCCAAGCCAGTTTCTTATAAGAAATCTCTCTCTCACTTTTCTCTATTTCTTAAATATGTTTGATGATTGAGGAAACTACAAACCAATATCACTCATAAATTTAAATGGAAGACTTCCCAAAATATATTAGCAAACTCCCTCCAACAATGTATAAAAATGATTATGACCAACAGGAATTATTTTACATATGTGAAACTAGTTTAATATTAAAACATCAATTTAATCCACTATATCAGAAAGCTAAAGAAGAAAAACCCATATTCGAGGTGCATGGGTGGCCCAGTCAGTTAAGCATCCAACTCTTGGTTTTAGCTTAGGTCATGATTTCAGGGTGGTAAGATGGAATCCTGCTTTAGGCTCTACACTCAGTGTGGAGTCTGCTTAAGATTCTTTCTCCCTCTCCCTTTACCCCTCCCCTCTGTTCTCTCTCTCTCTCTAAAATAAATAAATAAATAAATAAATAAATAAATAAATAAATAAATCTTTTAAAACGGAAAAAACACATGATCATATTGATTTTTGCAGAAAAATATTTGAATCCAATACCAGTCATTATTTTTCAAAAATCTCAGTAAGTAAGAAATAGAGACAAATTGCTTCAACTTGTTAAAGAACATTAACAAAAATCTTACAGGTAACATCATAGTAAACAGAAGGAAGACCGAGTTATTTCTCCATAGATTCAACGAAGAGGAAGAAGCAAATATGTCTGCTCTAACTACTTTTATTGGAAAGTTATAGCTATTGCAATAGGTCAAGAAAAAGAAATAAAAGGCATACATATTAAAAATAAAGAAATAATACTGTCTGTTGTTGCAGGTATTACTATCTACATGGAAAATCCCAAGGAATCTGATGCAAAAATTCCTAGAACTGTTAAGTGAGTTCAACAAGATTACGAAATACAAGAACAATGTATACAAATCAATGGTATTTCTATGTACAAATAGTGAATCTACAAAAACAAAATTATAAACATAATACTATTTATAATTGCTCCAAAGAAAATGAAATACTAAGGTATGCAGTTAAAGCAAGCACAGAATTTATATGCTGAAAATTACAAACTGATGAAAGAAATTTAAAAAGACAAATAAATGATGAGTTATACCTTGTTCATGGATCATTAAGGGTCAACCTATTAAAGATGCTAATTCTCTATATATGTATATATAAATGTGAAATCCCACCAAAGTATTATGTAGACATAGAAAATCTTTTCTTTTTTAAGACTTATTTATTTGAGAGAGTGCATGAGCTGGGGTAAGGGGCAGAAGGAGAGGAAAAAGCCAACACCCTGCTGGGTGGGGAGCCTGAGGCAGGGCTTGATCCCAGGAATCTGAGATCATAACCTGAGCTGAAGGCAGATGCATAACTGACTGAACCACCCAGGCACCCCTAGACATAGATAATCTTATTCTAAAATCTATATGCAAAGCACTGGCCCTAGAATAGCTAAAACGACTTTGATAAATGAACATAAAGTACTAGCAATCTCTCTACTTCCTATCAAGCCTTATTATATAGCTATGGGAATCAAGAACAGTGTAGTACGGGAGAGAGATAGACATATAGGTCAATGTAATCAAATAGAGGCACAGAAACTGACGCATATAAATATGCTCTACTGATTTTTTAAGAAAGATACAAAAGGAATTTGGTGATAGAATAGCTTTTTCAGCAAATCATGCTGGAGCTGTTGGATGTCCCTAGGGAGGAAAAGATTAACTTTCAATGAAATCTCACATCTTATTCAAAAAAATTAACTCAAAGTGCATCAGGGACTTTAATATAAATGTAATAATATAAAACTTTTAGAAAAATCAACATGGAGGGAAGTCTCTGGGATCTAAGAAAAGGCAAGGAGCTCTTAGATGACCCCAAAAGTACAACCCATGAAAGGAGCAATTGATAAATTAAACCTTATCAAACATTTTTTCCATATCAAAGATCCATAAAGAGGATGAAAAGACAAACTAAAAACTGGGAGAAAATATTTGCAAACCACATATATGACATAGAATTAGTATTTAGAAGATATAATACATCATCGTAACTCAACATTACAAAACAAGCCTTGGGCACCTGGGTGGCTCAGTGGTTGAGCATGTCTTTGGCTCAGGTCATGATCCTGGGGTCCTAGGATCAAGTACTGCATTGGGTTCCACGCAGGGAGCCTGCTTCTCCCTCTGCCTATATCTCTGTCTGTCTCTCTGTGTCTCTCATGAATAAATAAATAAAATCTAAAAAAAAAAAAAAAAAGAAAGAAAGAAAAATAAACAAGCCTTCCTACTGGAAAATGGGTAAAAGGCATAAAGAGACATTTCACTAAAGAGGATATACAGATGACAAATTAGCATGTTAAAAGATATTTGATAATCAGTCATCAGGAAACACAAATTAAAATCATAATAGGATGCTACTAGGTAACTATCAGAATGGCTAAAATAAGACAAACAAACAAAAGAAGCTGCAACATCAAATACTGGTGAGGATGTAGTGAAACTGGGTCACTCATCATATATGGCTGGTAAGAAAGTAAATGGTGCAGCCACACTAGAAAAACAGTTTGGCAGTTTCTTATGAAACTAAAGACATAATTATTGCATAACCCAGCAATTGTGCTTTAAGCCATTTGTCCCAGAAAAAGGAAAGCCTACATTTTGAAGATGTTCATATCACCTTTATTCATAATAGCCAAAAACTAGAAAGAGTCCAGATGTCCTTCAACTAATGAACGGTTAAATAAGCTGTGATACATAGCTCAGAATACTACACAGTGATAAAAAAGGAACAAACTATCTGAAACACCTTGGATACATTTTCAGGGAAATATGGTGCATGACATAAAACCGATCTCATGTCATGTGATACTATTTATTTAACATTTTAAAATGACAAGTTTAGAGCCCTGAGGTATAAGTGGGTGGGTACATAAATTTCCCCATAATGGGGGCCCAGTGTGACCATGTGCAGTTTTGGCAACTGCATAGATAGTGAAAGGAACAGAAAGGAAAGTCCTGATGGTCCTAAAACCAGCCTAAGATAGAGACGCCCATCAAATAATCACCCACAAAAAGAAAGAACCCATCTCTGAGCTGCGTCTTCAGCAAGCTAATCTGAAAAACCCAGAGAAACTAGGAGGGGTATTATGGTTTTTTTGTTGTTGTTGTTGTTCTAAATAACAGGTAAGTTAAAAACAGACCATGGAGTTCTCCTAAGGGGTCATAGGAGGAGCAATGATGATGGCTGGTGTGATTCTCAAAAACCTTAAAAATACCCACATAAAAGAAAACAAACCTATCCTCTTTAGAATGTCAAAGACCTACTAAGAGGAAGGTGGAGGAAAATGCTGCAGGTGGAATTTATATTGGCCAAGGCTGAAAGACAAGGGATAAAGGAGAGATAAGAGATTCATTTACTGAAGGCCAGAATAGAAGCAGTTCAGAATAGTGAAGGTGGCTAACAGAAAAAGCAATGTTGCAAAAAGAAATTGAAATGACACAGAGGGGGAGGCCTAGATCAGAGAGGCAGGAATACTGTTCAAGTCAACCGAAAATCTCACACATCAGTTTCCTAAGGTACAAAAACTCATCTCACTTAATTCTGATGACAGAAAAAACTTCAGGTGAACTCCAAAGCATAGGTATTGTGTTGTAAGGAGACAATCAAACTGAAGCAACACCACAAGGGAAGCACATTCAACAACGTGGTAAAATAAAATAAAATTTAAAATGAAACCAGATTTAAAAAATTACCTGGCATTATAAAAGTGGCAAAAGAAAAAAATAGGAATAAGTAAAAAAAAAAAAAAAAAAAAAAGATTACTATGCATCCAGGACAAAGGTAAGGAAGATGGAATATCTTTTCCAGTGTCTGTCTATAAAATACATAGAAAACCAAAATAATGGAATTAACCAAGAAACAACAACAACAAAAAATCCCCCCAAACTATCAGAAAATTAAAGGTGACTATTTCTTGGGGAGAAGGAAAATGAACCTAGGTACTAAATAGGAACTTTGTTTCACTGAGACATATTTTAATAAAAACACTTGAAAAAAAAAGAAAATACCACTTTAGTCATCTAGGCAAAAAATACAAGCCACTAATCAGGGAAATAAATCAGACTGATATCAAAACCAGCACTTCATATCCACAAAATGTTAAGCATCATGTTTAAGATATTTAAAATATAAAAGAGTCAAATGTTTTAGCCCTAATCAAAGTATTATTCAAAGGGTAGTCTACAGAAATAGTGAAAGTTTGTGCAAGAGCTTGAAGTATTTTTCCCACAGTTTCTTCCTGAGAAAAGAACAAATGTCAGACAATCGCATATTAGTGAAAAGCAGAAATATGTTTAGGAGGTGCCTGGGTGGCTCAGCAGTTGAGCGTCTGCCTTTGGCTCAGGTTATGATCCCAGGGTCCCAGTTCATAAATACAGAGAACAAACTGGTGGTTGCTAGAGGGAGAGGGGTAGGAGGATGGGCAAAATATATGAAGGAGGTTAAGAAGCACAAACTTCCAGTTATAAAATAAATAAGTCACAAATAGGGAGAGTACAGCATAGGGACTATAGCCAATAATATTGTAATAACATTGTATGGTGACAGATGGTGACAACACTTACCGAGGCGAGTGCTGAGTAATGTATAGAATTACTGAATCACTATGTTGTACATCTGAAACTAATATAAACATTGTATGTCAACTGTAATTCAATTAAAAATAGAATTAAAAATATAAAGTAAATAAAACCAAAATCAACAATTGCAAATGTTAGAAAGAAAGAAAAAAAGAGAAGAAAATAAGAGAGAATGTAAATGTATTTTCTCACAATATAGATACGTTAATACTAAAGCTAACAAAGCAGAAGTAGAAAATGAAGATACTAAATGAGAAGTAGAATAAATTTATTGATAACAGCCTATGTATTAACAAATCACCTTGAATTAGACTTTGGTAAACAAGGAGGAGGGGTCAAGAACAAGTTTCAGGGCACCAACAGTATCTAAAGGAATAAAAGAGAACCAAATACCTTTTTATAAATTCATAGTAAACATAATCAGTAAGAACAGTAAGTAATAACTTTATAAATGCCACAAGATCCATCCAATAAAGAATCAGAAAGAAAGAAAATATGTAAGAAAAGGAACCACAAATAAAATAGTACACTGTATCAATGAGTGCAATTGGCTTACTTCAACTATAATCATCCCCAGCCAGTCTCTTGGTGTTGGGAGAAAAAAGTCACAGATAAATAGGAGAGTGCTTGAATGAGCACTGGTGTAGAATTTGAGTCAGAGATATCAGTGTAAACTCAGGTTTATTTTAATAGACCTATAGATACAGATATACATGTGCGGGCACACATTGGGTATATAAATTATATATATATATATATATATATATATATATTTTTTTTTTTTTTTCCCCTATCTGTGTTTGCTGAAAGTGCCTGGAAGCAGTGATATTCCACTACACAAAAGAATACCTAGTGCCCAGATCTTGGCTTCTTAATACTGCTCTCCAATTATAGAGGAATCAGGGCTTCTTGGAGAAATGGATGATTCTGGGACTGGGATCAAGAAAATACAAGATGAGCCCGGAGCACCTTATAGTGCCCTCAAATACAGAAGTATATATATTTATGCATGCATGTCAAAAGGACACAGAACTCAAAATGAAAACTACCAGTATCTAATATTAGACCAATCTGAGCAACAAAATAAATAATGCCAGTATTGGATTGTAGGCCAAAGAATAAAAGTAATTATCAACAAGTCCATTGTGATATAAACAAATGACTAATAAATAAGTAAATGAGGCTAAGAGGCAAAACTTCTTACAGAATACAAATACTAAATGAAGATATACCCTCCCAGGGATAGAGCTTAATTTCTCTCCCCCTGAGTATGAAACTGACTTACTTCCAAAGAATACAGAAAGGGAAAAGTAGTCACTTTTGAGTCTAGAAACCTGGGGAGAGGTAATGCATCTTTAATCCAACCACTTTTTGCTAGCTTTACCTGCTCATCCACACCTCTCCAAAATGCTATTGGTGGAAAAACAAAATGTGTGACTATGCAGTGCAAAGCAGCCCGTGTTCTCATCCTGGTCTATGACTACCGAAGAGAGAAATGATTTCTTTGTTCTTTAAGAAACTGATTTATAGGATCTCTTGGTTATGGCACCTTAGCTTTTTAGCTTATCCATGAAATCTGATTAGTGATCCACTTGTCCTTCTTACACCCTTTCACTGTGAGTTCCTTAAATTCCTTCTGCCTAGTCTGAAACCACATGGTTTGCTTCTATCAGACAATTAAGAGACTTGATAACCACTTACAAGATTATGTTTCTTTGCCCAGGGATAACTGCATTTTAAAAGAAGAGCAAATGAAGCAGACATTCTCGGATGAATTAATCTCTCTCAATGGTAAATTTTTTAAAAAAAAAGTCATTATTGGAAGATGAGGGAAAGAACCAGAGGTTGTTAAACAAATGTATTTGTTGAGAATATGCGTGAAGAAATGAAACCAGTTGACAATTCTTTGTGATGCCATCACTAGAGCTACATACACATCTACCTTCATAGGGCAAATGGCGTGAGAAGGGATATTCAATGTAGTGAATAGCAGGGAAATTGATTCGTTTCAAGATTATTTTTACTTGAAACTGTTGAATATTTAAACTTAAGAGTATATATGAATAAACCATGCATGTATTTCCCATTTGAAAATAACTGGGTGATTTCTGCTCATCTTTAGACAAAAGCATTCCATGGAAATAAGGCAAAAATGTGCTTAAGAACAGCAGATCATAAACAACCCATGATTTATCACCTGTACAAATAAAGCTGGCCATGATAGTCTTTGGAATTTCTAAAATCTCCTGTAATCGAAACATTTGCAATTTTGAGACCTGGCGTTCTTATTTTAAACCTCAGCAATTATTTCTTTTTTGAACAGGTAGATGGAATCATAGAATTATAGAATTCAGAATTTGAAAGGCAGAACAGGTGTTAGGGAGCATCTCATTGACCACCCTGTGGTGTCTAGAGTTGCATGTCAAGATGCTGATGCTCCTTACTTTGCTGACTGGGCACTATGCCAGCTCCACAACCAGAGTCTCTTGTCAGGAAGTTGGTTCCAATTCCCACAATCTCCTGGCAAAAGAAATAGACACAACTGGATTTCAGCATTAGCTCCTTTCCTCCGTCTATATCAACCGATGTTGTCTTGTCTTTTGAGTCTTGTTTTATGCTTACCCTGGTCATGCAAAGCAAATACTCAGCTCTCTTTCAGTTATTTTTATGAATTTAATCCTGATAAGTTTTTGTTTAATTGGCCATATCCTAAGAGGGTTGGTATGTGGGCTCTATTGTTTTTCTATTCTCAGGACTCTGTAATATTTGATTGAATGAATGTTGGAAGATCTGCTTTAGTAGATCTTTAGTAACTTAAATAGCTTGATCCCTCACTTGAATTTCTGTGTATAGTCTAATGTGGAAGACTAGGGCTTGGAAATTTTTTTCTGTAAAGAAGCAGATCCTTACAGCCTCTGTGGCAATCACTCAACTCTGCAGTTTTAGCACAGAAATAGTCATAGAAAATATGTAAAGGAATGCATATGGCTATGTTGTAATAAAACTTTATTTGCAAAAACAGTGGGTGGGCCAGACTTGGCTCAAGGATTGGAGTTTGCAACCCCTGTGATGGATGGTTAAATGTGAGGCTGCTTTGTTAATATACATAAAATTTGAATTAACCACTCTCTAAATATTTGGCAAGTATGTTCAGTATTGGGCCTGCTTTCAAAACTAGATAATAGCACTCATTGTGCATAAAGTAGATCCTAAATGAATAACATTGCGTATCTGTGTAGTTTGTGTTATTTACATCTCACCTCATTCAGTAACATAGGTAGACTGGTTGAGGTAGCTAAAAGTAGTCTGAGACTTGGGAGCTCTGGCTTTTATTAACCAGATCATTTTCTACTTACTCTGTCATCTTGGGCAAATGGCAGATATTTCTGCACTACAGTCTTTGAAAGTGAATGCCTCACTATCCACACTGTCCCTGATGATATATCGCACACTGTTCCTGATCATATATTGGTGTGCTAGATGTCTTTGCATTGCCCATGATTTCCAGACTAATCTTGAGGATATGGGAAAATATCCAATATACCATTATAGATTCAAAGTTACCCTAAGTAGAAGGTGTGGCAAGTGCTAGAACAGAGGGGACCTTGGTTAATATCTGGTTGAGTCAGTCTTCAATAAATAGAGTGTGCAGGTAAAACATAAATTTCAATGTCTGCAGATACATAACAGGCAAGACAAAAGTAGCAGAGGAAAATTTAAGAGGGAAATTATACATCAGAAATATGATACAATCAGCTTAGTTATTCCAGAAAATAGTGGTGAATTTTTAGGGAGACTTTCAGTGAAACTGGCCAAAAGTTTCAGATAATTAGCAAAGATAAGAATCTGGATCCAACAGAGAGACAGCCCCAGATCTTTGAGATACAAAGGCAACATGTGCACCCTCTGTGCTTCCCCCATGAACTCACATTCTCCTGTCTTCTTCATTTCATTGAATCTTCAGAACTATCCTTGACCCGTTTTATCTTCACTTTTTACTTGCCCTTCATAGAAATTACTAATTTACAGTCTTTGGTCATACAAACTGTTCTGGTGTTTTCCTTCTGGCTTTTAAATCTATTGTAAAGCCTGCAGACACCATAGACTACTATTTATTTTGTATCCTTACCCATAACATCTTGGCTCCAAATTTAGGTCCCTAAGCTATCTAAATTGTTCTGCTAACCAAATTAAATCCCAGAGCTGAGAGCAGCCACAGAAAAGGTTTCCTACATCTCATCCTGGTGCTTTAATTGAAATTAAAGTAAATTATTCACACAGTGCACATTAATGTTGGCGCTGCTCCTTCTGCCTTCTTCCCAAATGACATTATGAGTTATGCCAAACTAAACTCATTTCCATTTTTGATATGGTTAACGAGTGGTAGATGAGGGGAATGCCATTGACAGAGTTATAACTTGATTTCAGTCAGGCATTTAGGAAAAACAATGACTCTCTGACTTTTCTTTTGGACATGACAGATAAATGTTAATTGCATGATACAAGGATATTCAGATAAAAATTGCCGAGACTTGACTAATTGATTGATAAGAATCAGAAAGAAAAAATCCATTTCTAGTTGTTTTCTTCAACATCTCCTCTTTGACCAAGCTTTGTGTATCAAATGCTATGTCACCATTCAAAGTGTGTTTTTGAAGATGAATACCATGAGGTAGTTTTTTTTTCGAAGGGAATGAAATTATGTATAGGCATTGTATGTGCATATATTTATCTATCTATCTATCTATCTATCTATCTATCTATCTATCTATAGCTTAGGGAAAAAAAAGACTGGCTGAAAACATGCTATTATTTCAAATGCTTTCTCTGAATAATGAGATTTGGGTTAAATTATTTCTTTTTTCTTTCCCAATATTTTCTAATCTTTAGGCAGCAAATACTATTATCTTTTCAAAAATAAAATATAATTATATGAGTTATATATAGATTAAAATTATGGTCAAAGCCAATTTAGTAAAATTGAGTAAAGCTGAATGCACTGTCCTGCATTTCCATGCCAAAGTCAAAATAGTGTGCATGGGATAGAAGACACACCTGCCATTTATTAAAAAAAAATCTGTCTGGCAATTGCACTACTGGATATTTACCCAAGAATACAAAAATACTAATATGAAGGGATACTTGCACCCCAGTGTTTATAGCAGCATTATCTACCATGGTCAAATTATGGACACAACCCAAATGTGCTTGGACTGATAAATGGATAAAGAAAATGTGATATATATATATATATGTATATGTATATATATATATATATATATATACACACACACATAATGGAATATTACTCAGCAATAAAAAGAATGAAATCTTACCATTTGCAACAACATGGATGGAGCTAGAGAGTATTATGCCAAAAAAAAATAAGTCAGTCAGTGAAAGACAAATACCATGTGATTTCCCTTATATGTGGAATTTAAGAAACAAAATAAGTGAACATAGGGGGAAAAAAGAGAGAGAGAAACCAAGAATCAGACTCTTAACCATAGAGAACAAACTGATTGTTACCAGAGGGAACATGGGGGTTAGGGGAATGGGTAAAATAGGTCAAAGGGATTAAGGAGGGCACTTGTCACGATGAGCACTGGGTGATATATGGAAGGGTTGAATCACTATATTGTACACTCTATAGTACACATATTGAAACTAATATTACACTGCATATTAACTGACTAGAATTTAAATAAAAACTTAAAAAAAAGATATGATGCCTTAGTTAGCCTTAGGCACAAAAGAAACTTGAGTAAGACCATAGTTCCTAAAAGAACTAGGAAATACCAGGTCCTGCAGTCAAAGGCATTAAAGAATTCCAGTCTCTATTTCATTCAAGGTATAACAAGTCAATAACTCATCACAGAACTCTTGTGTTCCTTCATCATGGCATGCAGAATTGTCTCTTCTCCAGCTGCTACAGAGTTCCTCTCCAGCTGAAACCACAAAACAGTACCTCCTTGGACATGATTTCCCCACAGCTTACCACTAATCCCACCTCAATGTTCACTTTCCGTTTCTGATCCAATCAAAATTCGATTAGTGATTGGTGCTGCTCCCCAAACAAGCATCCCCAAGTGTGTTCATGAATGCATGCCACATTTCCATTTCCCAGGTTCACCAAGTGGGAATGAGTGTCTCAATACTTAGAACTTTGTGAAATCAGAACTGATGCCCTATGTCTGCGATGTTCCCCATGATTTTATTAAAATGCCCAATCTCTCATTTGGTATTAAGGTTAGTAAGTCTCAGGGCACCCAGAAAGCTCAGTTGGTTAAGCGCCTGACTCTTGATTTTGGCTCAGGTCATGATCTCAGAGTCATGAGACTGCGTGTCTGTGGGGCTCTATGCTCAATGGGGAGTCTGCTGGAGATTCTCTCTCCCTTTCTAGAGAGAATCTCCAGCAGAGATTCTCCTTTCTCCCCCTACTCAGGCTTTCTCTAAAATAAATAAATAAACAAATAAATAAATCTTTAAAAAAAGATAGTAATTCTTTTGAAAGTTCAGTCTTTTTGTACTGACTGGCAAGGTTTTTGTTATGCATACCATGTATTTCTCTATGTCATTATTCATTGGTAAAAAAACTTCAGTGTTTTTCCCAGAAACAAGGGGAATAACTGAAGGTATGGAAGCATATTGAGAGTAACATACAGGTGAGCAATTAGAGGAAAAAAAAATGTCTTTGTTATAAAAAGAAAACAGTAGTCATTATATTGAATTTCTACTGTTCAATAAGATGTTTAGAGTATATATATATTCAAGAGGAAATCTATTGTTTTATATGATTTAAAGGCTCCCATATGAGAGGTGAAATACAGAATTCTCAGAAGAAATTCCTCTAGTCTGTTTACCCTCCCAACCTCATCTCATTTCAACATTCCTTTCTTACCAATAACTAACAGAAAACCAGGCAAAAGTAGAGATGACTTCTCTCTGTCCCTCGGAGGGTCACATGAATACAATTCATTGAAGTCTCTCTCTAAATAGGATTTTGTTTTTTATTTAATGTACTTCATTTAAAATTCTCTGTAGGTGGACTCGAGTGCCAGGACAGCATGTGACTTTCAGGGTCAGTAGTAGATCTTTGATTCTGGTGAAAATGGATGACAGGAATATTTTGAAAAGTAAGTTTTAGCTTTTTCTATATCCAGAGCTCACTGAAGAAACCATATACTGGAAAGTATTATAACAAAGAGCAGAATACCTAAGACAAAGAACCTGAGAAGAACCTCCATCATTTAGTGACACTGAATGAGCCATCAACTGGGTCCTCTTTCTAACTCAGCTAAATATTTTCTTTGAAGTGAATGTGGTACAGTAAAGAGAGTATCTTTCTGTCTGGAAAGGATAGTTCTTTCCACTGAGATAGGAAATTTGAGATTTGTCCTGCCAGTCTTAAGAGTATCATTGAGAAATAATGGGTTTGGCCAACAGTCTGTTTTATTCATATATGTATGTACCTCATAAATGTTGAGGCTCACAGGCTAAACAGTGCTTTCATTCTTGGCTAAACATGGCACACTGACTGGATGTTAACTAGGAAGTCTCACACTACAAATATGAGAGACAAAGGATTGGCTATGGGACATCTCATTAATGGGAAAATGACCCAAAACCCCACAAATTACTGCCTGGAATCACTACGCCTAAATCATTGCAGAGAGTTAGAGTTCATTCTCATAATGCCTAGGACAGTTCACATTTTTTCATGTGACTGCTACTTTGAACAATAATGACCATTTTTCTCCTCTCTTCCTTAAATTCTAACCCAACCAACTTGATGGCCCTAGACACATAAGGCAAAAGAAAAAAAAAAAAAACCCATATATGATCTGGTAAATTATTTGTACCTGTTTGAGAGGCTGTCATCATCTGAAGTGCATTGTATTATTTATCACAATGTATAAATATTTATCAAGTGTGCAGCATATCTTTTCTCCAAAAAGGAAGAACATCAACAGAAAACAAAACTCTATAAACTCTTTTGAACACTACCAAACTAAATATTCCAGTCAGATTAAAGCTTTCTGCAACAGGCCACTGATTTAAATATTGCATGCTTCAGACAAGCTGCCCTTTGGTTCTACTCACATGATCACATGACTCTCAATCTTATTTCTGGTCCCCTGTGTATACAGCCCCCGGCTCCCCATAAAACCCAAGGGAAAGTTTGAGAGAGCACTAAGTGAAGGGATATTTCAGTTTTGCTTTTAAAAAATCACAAGCATTTTAGAATTTCATCTCCTTATATCTTTCGATGTAATAACAGAAATGTCAAATAATTATTGAAGTTAAATCATTTTGAAGGAAAAATTAAAAAAAAACACACACAATCTTCCCTACTTATTAACACTTGCAACATGATGCATTTTGTTTATTTAGTCACCTTGAAATACCTAGTTCATGGCAGTCTGGAAATATTCTCACACTTTTCCGCAAAATCTTGGTGAAGAAATTCTAATATATTTGGTTGGCAAGTAAATAAAATGAATAAATAATTACTAAAACATACCAATACTCTTTCTATCTTGTCAAGTCTTTTTTTATGTCATTTCTTATGATTGTCAATTCTCTTTCTCTTCATGTGTTCTGGCATAATATCACAACATTGGGTCAAGTTAAATTTTTTTTTAGATTCCCATATCTGTGAACTCTTTGTATGCAGCTGTTTGTTACAGTTCTGATTTTTTTTCCTTTTAGAATGCATCAAATAAACACAGACACTCATACACAAACACACTCATACACACTGACATTCATATATACACTCGTGCATACACACATATACACACACAGACACGCACTCACACACACTTATACACACTCATATATACGCTGTTCCCTTAATACAATTCGGATCTTAGAAACACTATGCCCTACCCTGAAAAGGTTGTTTCTCCTATTACGCTAGTTAAGCATTCAAGAGCAGAAACTACAACATTAAATAAAAGGTAGTGTCTTCAGAATTAAATCATCTCATCACCAGAGCTACACTTGAAGGTCCAGGAGAGCATAGCCAATGCCTACCTGTTTCTATGCTCTACCTCCGCAGCTTGGTACAGTCACTGACACAGCATAGATGAATTGATGAGTTCACAAACGAATAAATTAAAAGTTGCTTTTAATTTTTACTTTTAATTTTTAAAACTGATGACTAAAGGAGTTCATTAAAATTGCTTTTAGTAAGTGATTACTTTGCTATTAAATATTAGTAATTTGGCAACTCCAATACTAAGCTGTGAAAAGATTCTGAAATTAATATGTGCTTCGAAATTTCAAAGTCAGTTTTTATTGAGGAAGCAATCTGACTCCAGTTGTTATAGAACAGCAAGAACATATAGCATGCAAGATACAATGAGAATTTAATTCTGAGAAGCAAATAACGTTAAAATCCTTGTGTTTCTCCTTCCAGATTTACTTCTGCAAATCTGTGAAATTTTAGAAAAGTTATATTATAATGCATACACTGGTTTGATAACTTGCTTTGTCTAGGTTTGAATACACTGTAGGCTCCTTCCCGTGATCATAAATTTATCATCCACATCATCTCTAATGGAGGTGTATCATTGATTTTATGCTAACATCTTTATTTTTAAATTAGCCTTAAATTAGTCTTTTTTTTAAATTATTTTTTCTGACCATTTTTCATCCTCTGACAAACTTTTTACTTTGTTTGGAAAATCATCCTGCTCCACTTTAATTAAGATTTAGGGCCAATAAGCAAAAGTGAGTTCTAAACCCTTTTCACAAAATGACTTGCTTGGTGTGGCAACTCTTGGCTCACATCTGTTGCTCTGATTCGAAAGTCTAATGTAATGCCTTGAGGATGAAAAGAGCTATAGAGGAGGCTATGATCTTCATTTTTTCCTAAAATCCCCGTTAAAGAAAAAAAGTAATTTGTCTTAGTTTATTAAGATGTAAAAGGGCTATAAAATGTAATGTATAAATATACATCATTGAATAGTATTTTAATTGTCTTCCCTTAAAACATTGACTCAGTAGTTCCACATGAAAATATATTCTACAGTAATAGTCTCCTTGGAATACATGAAACAGCATATTATAAAAATAAGATACATTTTATATGTGCATAACTATCTTTGTGAAGAAAATCCTCCTTGTAAGTTGTGATATCATTAGCTGTGATAATTATAACAAAAATAACATTATGGATATGTTCTGTTTTGTGTAAAAGCTGTAATTATAACCAAAGGGAAAGAAATCTTTACATTAAGTTAAAACTCACTAAACCAATGTGATTTTGCGATTCATTCTCTTGCTCTTTTTTGGTCACATTTTTTTTTTCTTTTCACAATAGAAAGTATGATTTTAATCATAACGGCTATCTTGCAAATAAATATTTTTCAATAAATAAAGTGAAATCCCCACTCCACTTGATTACAAAGCTTATTTAACTCAGAATAGTATTGCAAATAGTCACTCACTCTTTGGTCCTGGAAAAGTAATGATTTATGCCAAGCACAAGGCAGAAAATATACTTAATTTATTCATTGCACAACCTATACACCACCTCAGGGTGGGGTGGGGGGAAGGCTGGAAAAACATTGTGAGCTAATAAATTATTTCTCCTTGTTTGGAAGCCTGTCACTATGGTATACTGCTGGTAAGCTTATAAATGATTCTTATTCTGGAAATGTTGATAAAAAAAGGGGGGAAATTGGGCCGTGTGATTAAACTCTGCTTATTTTTCTTTATAAAATTTTGATAGGAAAATGGGTAATTAATTAGGCTTTCATCAGAAAATTGTGGACAAGGAATGACCATGAAAAAAATAATCTGAAGTGTCCATGATTTTTTTCTCTTCCTCACATGTGAAAATATGTTTTTCTGATTTCTGTAGTCTCCTCATATTATTCCCTGTAAATGTCAGCATTTGAATAAACTTCCCAGATCCTACTCCCAGACAGACGTCTACACAGTTGACATAATCCAGATAATTCATGCAAAAATACGCAAATAAAAAACCCTTCTTATTGCATTTGTAACACCCTTATTTCTTTTTTCTTGACCTGAATTACCCCCATATTAGCTCTCTGTAGAGCACCAATTCAAAAATAAATATTGACCCAACACTTTATTTTGTGTTGTGTAGACTTGGCAATGTACAGCCAATAAAAGCTACATTAGAGCATCTGAACACTCAATTTAACCCTGAAAATTTGCATTTATAATTGATGGTTATGTTTAGCTGATTAACAGTATAGAGAAACACTCTGAAGATTACCAGTGAATTCCACTTATTTTGTAAAATAAAACCTAAGTAAGACACTGGTTGAATTTCAATCTACCCCACGATGAGCTGGATTAGAAGTAATTCCATATGAAGGCTCCTAAATTCATTTTTCTAAAATAAGGTAAAGCAAAGACACAAAAAATTAAATAAATAAACACAGCAAACATAATCAAATAGTGAAAAGATTCTTTAGTAATTTTTAAATAGTTCAAGTGCTATTGCTAAATATCTTGAAGCTCTCAAAGACAAATAATTTATCATATTATATGTATAAGTTAAAGAAAAATAAATGGACTCAAGGAGGTTAACAATGCTGAATAGATCCAAAAATATTAAAATTCAAGTATTTTAACATTAGGTAATTTAAGATTCAGAAAAATAAAAGGGCTCTCGGGGGGAATATTTTCTTTCAATTTTGTGTCACCCTATAATTTCCTTTGGAAAACTCTCCCTTATAAAAGGCTACCTGAAATACGATTTAGTAAAAGGTAGCAACCAATAATTTAATAGTATTGCCTGACTTTTATTTAAATTTTAGACAGAAAAATTTTTATAGCAGTTTCTTTGCCATTACCAAAAGCTTCAAATGTTACTGTTGACATAGAATGAAAACAAACAAAAAACCCCACTCAAGGATTTTCTTTAATTGACGAAAAGATGTCATTTGATCAGAAGTGATGAATGGGAATTCCATTGTTGATAATTTTGTGAACGACTTTAATTTTGGGGAGAAGAAATAAGAAGAGAGTCTATCACATAAGAAACAGGATCATGTTGGGAAATGAGTGTCAATCACTACCACATTATAGTGGGTTTATCTAGATCAAAACAAGTCACACTTGGCTTTTCTCTTATTCCATGTGCATATACAGAGTTCATAGTATTACCCTGTGCAGGATGCTGTGGGTGATACAAAGAGGATTGTTAGTTTTGTTTATTTCCTCACAGCTCTCCTTTCTTCTAGAAAGAAGTTTAGATGGTACAAAGACATGTATAGTTCAATATTATTTAAAATATATTTTTTCACATCTTTTTCTCAACCTTATTCACATAGGATTCCAACTCTTTAAAACATGAGGGTCAGTATTTGGGGCATCAAGAGAGCAGGGAAATGAGTGCATTTGGGTTTGGCCAGTGGACTGGGATGTTCTCAAAACAGGCGCAGCCACCACTGGGTCAGGCTGGGTGGAAGTTTTAAGAGCCCTGATGTACAAGTTTGTCCACCAGTCCAAGGCCTCACAGATTAGCTCTCAGCTACAGTGACACTGCCGGATCCCACACCCCAAAGGACTTTTGGTCACTGACAAAACTAATATGAGCCTGATGTCGGTCAACCACGTTATATCCCTGATGGTCAGACTTTCAGAGAATCATCTTTTTTAAAAAATTTATTTTTTATTTTTTAGATTTTATTTACATTAAAATTTAATAATAGTAAATTATTAGTTTCAGGGGTAGAATTTAGTGATTCATCATTTGCATATAACATCCAGTGCTCATTACATCAAGTGCCCTCCTCAATGCCCATCACTCATTTACCGCATTCCCCCACCTACCTCCCCTCCAGCAACCCTCAGTTTGTTCCCTATAATTAAGAGTCTCTTATGATTTGCCTCCTTCTGTTTTTATCTTATTTCATCTTCTCAATTCTCCCCATATCTCCTACAACAGACCCCTCACCCCCAAAAAACTTGACTCAAAATGACTCAATTTAAATTGAATAATGATGGAGCTAATGGCTAGCAAAAAAGATGCAGATTAAAAATAACAAAAAACAAATTTGGTGTTTGTGTTTCTTTCTTCTTTTAAGAAAAGAAATCAGAATTGCCATGAGAGAAAGAGGGAGAAATTAAATATTTCTGCATCCATTTTATAATTTGTCTTTTAAAAAGGTAAACTCTTGTCCAACATAGAGCATGTCTATGACTCATGATAATATTTTTTTTGGTTAATATAGTTGAACATCTGGGAAGTAGAGAAAGAACATAACACATGTAATGATTAAATAAAATTTCACAATTAATAAAATGGTGTGGGGGAGTAGGTAAAATTGCCCCAGGATATCTTGAATACATTTACTTATTTCAACAGTCAGGGGTAAGGAAAACACAGGTATTTCTCTATATTGAATTTGACTGACCTTTTGATGCAGTCATAAGACTTCAGCGACATTTTAAAAGGGTCTCTAGATATATACACAAGCATGTATATATACGAACCACTTTCTAAAATGATTCTCTGACTCTCAGAAGAAAATAAACATATATTGCCTATAGTCACATATACATAGGACTTCCTTGCTTATATTTGCCCCACTCTAACTTTGTTCTGGTAGGTTTTCAATACAGTGTGTCACTTTCATTTGTTTATCTCACTCCCATATTTATATTGTTTTATACATAAGTCTTATTGTGAAGAATGTTCCAACTCACTACACAATGAGGCATTTCCTCTCTCCTGTATTTTTCTGTTTTTTTTTAATGTCCACTAATGACATATTTCTTTTATATAAAGTTAATGCTAAATTAAAATAAAGGACTAAAGATGATTGAAATGAATTTTGTGATATAATGCATTCCTAGTCTCTGCCCTATACTAGTACCCATCTTTCTCCCCCTTTCCCCAGGCATAGCATATTTGTCAGTTTCTTGACTTGAGATTGTGTGCCTACAGGGCAGATGTGATGTACTGCTCCATCATTCTGCATGGCTCAGAGCGGGATGTTGGTGCTTACAGAAATGCTAAACATAATACCAATAATAATTGTATGTAGTGCATTCAGAATACGTTCATTAAATAACAGTTATGCAGTAGCACGCTTTGTGGCTTCCCAAGAATATAGATGAGTGTGTCTGTGTGTGTGTGCATGTATGTGTGTGTGCATGCATGTAAGCATGTACCCAAATACACCCTGATACACACAAAACTAATTCAGGGCAAAAGCCTTTTTCTCCTTTATTTCAATATGCCTTTTTACTGTCATACCAAACATAAAATCTCTAATTATTCCTTATATACTATCAACATGCCGTATGTTTCAGTAACATGTCTAGCTCTGTAACAGACAGTATAGGAAAATGGTTTGGGGATCAATTCTCATAGAGCTAGCTTCATCAACATTTGTAAAAATGATTTGGCCTTGATTTTTTTTAGTTAACCAGATTTAATTGAAGTAAAAGTAAGCACGTTCTCATATGAATTACTTACTAATTAGTGAACAGTAGTGAATATAGAATGTTTCATGACATTTAACTTTTATTTTTCTTATTAATTCTTAATGTATAGCACATGAAGCACAAGCATGGGTCTTCAAGTGGCTCCTTAAAACTATCTTATGGGCAGTAAAACCAAAATTAGAATCCACTCATTACATGCCAGGTAATTGACTTGATGGAGAAAAATAATATTGGTTTACAAAATCTGGAATCCATTCATTAGAACTTGTGTATGATTTTTGGAGGGGAAAATATGAAAGTGGCATTGCCTACCTTCTTTATAGAATTGGTATTTTTAAAATCATCTGAGATAGGGATTTTTGAGGCTTCATCCTGCCTCTATAACTACAGGTAGAAAACTGGGGCTTTTAAAATAATGTTTTACTCTTTTTTTTTTATCCCTAGAAGGCAGCCCTGCCCTACTTCTACCTGGATGTAACTCTTCACATTTTATTTTCACAACCAGAACAAAGGCTGCTGCACATAAAGGTTCAGTTGCTCCAAAGCAAATCCATCTGATGCTGTATGGTTCTGTACTAAACAGACTGTAATTTGGTCTGAAAAGAAAATTAACTCCATGTTAGAATACAAAAAGAAAAATAAAGAAACTAGGCTTTCTCTTGAGTCTTCAAGCAAAAGAATGTAGGATATGTAGAATATTATGAAATTTGAGGATGCAAAATTTGGTTACATAAAAACATGTTTAAATAGGTCTTATTATGTAGAAAATGTGCTAAGTATCCCACATAAAGTATTCATTTAATTTATACAAGAGTCCTAAATGTAGATTTAATTGTCCTAATGTTATAACAGATGGAAGCTTTAAAGCTCAGAAAGGGTACACGTCTTTCCCAAAACCACATGACAACTCTTGTAGAACAAGCATTCTGACCGGGGCAAGTAGGATTTCTTCTACACATAACTACTTCTATAACTAATATTTATTTATCGACTTAAATAACAAAAACAATTTGACGTTCATGAATGCTGTAGATAAATTAAGATTTCAAAATCCCAAATGAATATTAAATATTTTGGGATATCATATATGACTTCTTTTTTTTAAAGATTTTATTTATTTATTCATGAGAGACACACAGAGACAGGCAGAGACACAGGCAGAAGGAGAAGCAGGCTCCCCATGGGGAGCCTGATGTGGGACTTGATCCCAGGGCCCTGGGATCACGACCTGAGCCAAAGGCAGATGCTTAGTCACTGAGCCACCCAATCACCCAGTGACTTCTTTCCTTTTGCAGTAAAATACAAATTAGTAATCTGCAACAAGGGAAGGTAAGAAATTTCAAATTCCTTCCTTTAGTTTTTTAATAGCTTTGATAGAACAAAATTTGAAATGCTAAATGAAGTGTTATGAAGAGTAGGGGATGGATGAACAGATCTGTTTTTAATTAATATATGTAACTTAAAACTCCTGAAAAAAGATAGAGTTTATAAAACTATGTTTCAGTTTCTCTTATACTAATCACCACTTTATTTTTCTTGTTTCTTTTGTTCAGTTTATAGCTAATGTCCAGGAAGCATTCTGATTTGCTTTGTTGGATGACTAGAGCAATTGCAACGAGAAAAACAATATGAGTACAACTCTCAGGTAGTAACACACAAGACAAATCCTAGCTGGACTGCAGATGGTAGCTTCTCTTCAGAAAGGCATTCTTCCTTTTCCTACTGCAGGAATGGAAGAACCTGAATTATGACAATGAATCTAGTTTCATTCTTGCTTGAGCACATAAATAAAGACAAAGTTGAAATACATTTTTAAATAGTTCACAAAACAATTAGCTCTCTTAAAATATGGCTTTCTTCTCAGAATTTAAAAGAGCTCCATCCCCATTAACCATCCAATGCAATCCTTAGACTTCTTAGATATCGTTTTCTGGTTGTCTGTGTTGTAATCCCACATGACTCTCCCAGAATGCATGAAATGTACACAAGAATATGTTCAAAGGCACAAAATAAGCAATATATATATATATATATATATATATATAGCCAGAATGAGCCAGTTATATGAGTGAGAAGACCCCAATTGAGGTGCCTTATCTATTCTGTTTGACATTGAATGAGTCAGTGCTTGTTAGTGAAAGTGTATTTTTCATTTCCCTGGCTTCAACCTCAGAATTACAAAAAAATCGTGTCCCACACATTAGTTTGGAAATTGAAGTTCACTTTCATTCCAGGGAAATCAATATAAGGATGGGAAGTTGAGTTCTACAAGTAGAGCATAAGCCTTCATATGACAGATGGTTATTATTAATGACCACCATTTGTGCAAGTAAAAGGTGAAGACTTTCCATCTGCAGAGGCAAACGTGGGTAAACTTTTATAATATTTGGTTAGTCTTGGGCACTCTTCCACTCTTATTTTCATAGACTCATTGTATTTATATTTCTGCAACTGTACTTTCTAGGGTAACTACTATATATGCCATCCCTAAGCTTAACAAATGACAATTATAATGTTTGTAATCATACTGATAAAAATATTGAATGAGCAGTGTCTATGCAAACCTTTATTTTCTAAAGGTTTCATAGCTCTTTGTCCTTTTATACTGTGGTACTATGGGGCAAATAGTTTTTTTATACCACTTTGTAAAATGAAAGAACTAAAACCTTCCTAGAAAATGGTATATGAAAAGTAAAGTAATCAATTCATATAAAATTGTAAATGGCTGATAACTATCAGCAATGACTGCAACAAAAATACAATTGCTACTTTGGAAGGCCCCCTAACTGATAAACTTTCAATCAATAAAATAAATAAATTAAAGAAAGTTTTTTCTGTGGTCAGCAAAAAGACATATAAAGAAGTCAACATCAATCAACAATTAAAAAAATCAGAGCAACAAAGAATAGTAGGGAACCTCCCTAATGTGATGAAAGTTTTTACCAAAAACTTGCAGCTGTCTTCGTACTTAATGGTGAGTATTATATTAGACAGGGTTCCCCAGAGAAGCAGAACCAATAGTATAAACAGATAGGTGACAGGTGGATAGATAGGTGATGATAGATAGATGATAGATGATAGATAGATAGATAGATAGATAGATAGATAGATAGATAGATGATAGCTAAAAAGGAATTGACTCATGCTATTATAGAGGTTGGCAAGTCCCAAGATCTTCAGGGTGAGTTGGCAACTTGCAGATTCAGAACTGCCAATGGTTTAGTTCCAGTCTAAGTCCTAAAATCTAAAAACCAGGAAAGCCAAAGATGTAGTTCATATCCAAGGCCAACAGAAATGAGATCCAGGAAATTCTGATGTTTTAGTTCAAGTACTAAGGCAGTGGACAACCTATATCTCAGCTTTAAAGCCATCTTTAGGGACCTCTGGATGGCTCAGTGGTTGAGTGTCTGTCTTCTGCTCAGGAGTGACCCCAAGATCTGGGATCAAGTCCCACATCGGACTCCCCATAGGGAGCCTGCTTCTCCCTCTGCCTCTCTCTCTGCCTCTGTGTGTGTGTGTGTGTGTGATGAATAAATAAATAAATCTTTAAAAAAATAAAGCCATCTTTAAAGCAATTCTTTTTTACACGGAGAAGGTTCAGGCTTTTTGTTCTATTCAGTTCTTCAACTGATTGGGGAGGATATTCTGCTTTACTCAGTCTACCTACTAAAATGTTAATTTCATTTAAAAACACCCTTACAGAAACACTAATATAATGTTTGACCAAATATCTGCACCCCTTGTGGCCCATTTAAATCGACACACAAAAACTAATCACTACAGTGAAATACTGGACACTTTTTCCCAAAAATCAGAACACAGGGAATGATGTCCTTTCTCACCACTCTTGTTCAACAACATACTGGAAGTCCTAGATAATTTAATAAGACTTGAAAAGAAATTAAAAACATATAGACTGGAAAGGAAGAAACAATGTTATCTGTGAATACAGATAACTTCATTAGCTATGTAGAAAATCCCAAAGAATTGATGAAACAAACAAACAAAAGAAACCTCCAAGAATTAATATGAAATTATAGCAAGATTGCAGAATATGAAGTTAATATACATAGGTCAATTATTTTCTTTTATGCCAGCAATGAAGAGTTGGAATTTGAAATTCATATAAATACCTTTTATGGTAGCACAAAAAAAAAAAAAAAAAAAGAAAGAAAGAAAGAAAGAAAGAAAGAAAGAAAGAAGTAAATAGTATAAATCTAACACAATATAGATAGTATCTATAAGCAAAAAACAGCCAAACTCCAAAAAAGGAAGTCACTGAAGATCTAAATAAATGGTGAAATAGTACCTGCTCTCAAAATAAAAGTCAATATTGTAAAAATATCAGTTCTTTCCAAAATGATTGATAGATTCAGCAATATCTCAATTAAAATCTCAGCAAGCTATTTTGGTTTATATACGGAGGCCAGAGACTCTGAACAAGCTAATATAATACTGAAAAAGAGCAAAGTTAGATGATTCACACTACTCAATTTCAAAATTAACTGAAGACTTACAGTAATCAAGATTCCATGGTATATAGGCAAAAAAAGATACTTGGATTCACATAAAAAAGTAGAGAGACCAGAATCAACCCCCACAAATATAATCAATTAACCTTTGGCAAAGGAGAAAAAAACACTTATTTACAATAAATGGTACTGAAATAATTGGATCTTCATACTTTTTTAAATGAACAGAAACACAAAACTTACACCTTTCGCAAGAATTCAAAATGGGCCATGTACTTAAGTATAAAATGCGAAACTATAAAACTTCTAGGAGAAAATCTATGTGACCTTGGATTAGCAATTATATTTTAGATATAACACAAAAGCACAATGCATGGAAAAAGTGATAAGCTGGACTTTATTAAAGTTAAAACCTTATGTCCCATGAAAGATACTTAAAAGAATAAAAAAAACAAACTATGAGTTCTAAGACAATACTTGCAAAACATATATCTGATAAAGGAATTGTATTCACAATATACAAGGGACCTTAAAACTCAACATAAGAGACCAATAACCCAATTTTTAAAAGTAGCAAAAGTTTGGAACCAACTCCTCATCTCAGATATGAGGTAGCAAATACCCATATGAAAGATACTAAATGCCAACTGTCACTAGGAAGTTGCAAAATAAAACAATATTCCACTGCACATATATTAGAATTGTTGAAACTCAAAGCTGATGGCACCTAATGTTGGTGAGGATGTGTAGCTCTCATTCTTTACTGATAGAAGTGAAAAATGCACAGCCATTTTGGTAGACAGATTAGAAATTTCTTACAGAGCTAAACATGGTCTTTATTTTAAATCGAGCAATCAGGTTCTTAGACATTTATCCAACGGATTTGAGAACGTATCCATACCTGACTGTGTATAGCATCTTTATTCATACTCACCAAAATTCGGAAGCAACCAAGATTTCCTTTCATAGGTTAATGAATAAACAAACTCTAGCATCTACATACAATAGAATATTTATCATTTAGCACTAAAAAGAAATGAGCTTCAAGCCACAAAAAGATGTGGATAAATCTTAAATACATATTCGTGAGTGAAAGAAGCCAGTCTGAAAATGCTAAGTACTATATGGTTCCAATTAAATGACATCCTGGTAAAGCAAACAATAGAGACAATAAACAAATCCGTGATTTTGGTGATGCTATGGCGAATGAGATAATAGACTCTAACTCTACTAAGGTTGGGACATAACCTTACTGAAGAGGTGGGGAAAAGTTTTCTGACCTAAGCTACTTTGGATCTGAGTAGAATTTGTAAGAGTAAGGCAAAAAGAACTATATAAAATCACTATACTATAGTTGATAAAATACTTTACCCATGGGTACACGGGTTAACAATTCTGATGCCACTCTACAGGTATACTGGAAACGGACATGTAAGTAAGTGAATGGGTAGTGACACACCAGGGTTCTCAAAGCTGGAGTGGGATGATGCACGACAGTGAGGGAAGGGTCCATTGTGCCTGCCCCTCCCCCCAAAAGAGCCAGTTGCTATAAGCTCTTCCTAAACTGTAGAGGGTTTATTTTCACTTTTTAAACTCTGAATTTAAAATTCTGTAGACGTTCTGCTTTGCTTTATCATTATTACTATTATTTCACAAAATAACAATACAAGGCATAATAATCTTAATACTAGCTGCCACCACTGGCCAAGAACTTTATCCAAATTATCTGGGGGCACCTGGGTGACTCTGTCGGCTAAATATTTGCCGTCAGCTCAGCTCATGATCTGGAGAGCCTGTGATGGAGCCCCCTTTTAGGCTTCCTGCTCAGCAGGAAGTCTGTTTCTCCCTCTCCCTCCATCCCTTTCCCTGACCTGCCCCTCTCATGTTCTCTCTCTCTCTCTTTTTCAGACAAATAAATAAAATCTTTTTAAAATAGAAAACAAAAAACAAATATTATCTCATTTTTTTTCTTTATAACCGCTCTGTAAATAAGGTAGTGTTCTAATACTAAATATGGCCACATTGAGGCTTATGATAACGGTGAGGAATTTGTGGTCTTACAACTAATTTCGGCATTCATTAAGCTGACACCTATTTTTGAGCACCTACCATGCTCCAGTCCTTATGTAATTATCAGGCATATGATGAGCACATTTGTAGGGACGGTGCCTCAAGAGAACCTACAGTCTGGTGTGAAGGACAAAAGCTATCCCAGGAAACATACCAACATGTAATTAAAGTGTCAGTTCATAAAGGAAATGGACCAAGTGGGGGTCCTTATTCGTTAAGTGGAGAGAGCCTTTCTGAGGGAGTCACATGCTACTGGAGGTACAGTGAGAGATCTGAGGTGATTGGGGATGTGGGGAGATGTGTAAGTACAGCTGACCCCCAACAACATGGGTTTGAACTGCCTGCGTCCACTTATAAGTGATAAACTTATAATGGCACAGTGAATATGTTTTCTCTCCTTTATGATCTTCTGAATAAGATTTTCTTTTCTGTACTTATTGTAGGAGTACAGTTACATAATACAACATATGTGTTAAGTGACTATTCATGTTACCCGTATTCTGGTCAATACAGTAGCTCTTTGTGATTTTTTTGGGGGGGTGGTCAAAAACTATACACGGATTTTCAACCATGTAGGGGGTCGGCACCTCTAACCCCTGTGTTGTTCAAGACTCGGCTTTATTTCCTGGTAGAGGGAACAGACTATGTATAGACTTCAAGGCAGCAACATGATGTATTCTACAAGCTGATAGAAATTAGTAAATGGAAGAGCAAGTGTATGACCTTAGGATTGTTAAACGCCACAATTCTTGCTTTCACCCAAACCAGCACACTGTAGAAATTTTCTTCTCAATATTTCCTCCTAAATATAAAAGATGTTTACTGTAGAATATTAACAAAAGTCAGAACAATAGGAGAAGAGAGCAAAAAAAAAAAAAAAAATCAGTAATCTCAGTGTGCACAGAAAAACACATTTTACTCTCTATTCTCCCGAAATGTGACTCCCTAAGACCAGCCCTGCTTACAGGCAACATCTTTCCATTTAGGTGTTTAAAATACTTATGAATGTCGTTCAAATACCACAGTATATGGAAAAAATTGTAGAAGACATTTGCTTCTCCTTTATCCCAATTTACCAAAAGACTCATAGATTTTGATCCCATAAAAAGTTAGTGAAACTGGCCAGGAGAGAAGAGAAAAGCAGGTTAGAACAGACCACAGCAGTCCTCTGCCACAGTCTGGAGACACTTCAACAACTTTGTAACGACCACCTCATGCACTCCAGTTTACCAGTCCCTGTAGTCACAAAAGGAGGACGGAGGATGGGGGTAAGGAATTATGATGGTTACTTCCGCACAGAAACTTATTTATCCCTGCACCCATGGTTATGAAATCTGAGTCTGCTTTCATGGGAACACTATGTGCACAAATCATATAACCCCTGTGAAGTTCAGGGATGATTCATTCCATGTGATTTTAGCAGAAGAACTCAGCATACGCAAAATTATTAGGAAGACAGACTCAGGGTGGGGAAACATTTAAATATGTGACCGCAAAAGTATTGGTCTCACCTTAATGTTTCTAGCTTGCAAACTATCAAAATAGATTATACGAAGTGGAAGAAGAAAGAGAGAGATAGAAACAGAGGAAGACCTGGGGGAGAGTACTCCAAGAGTCTGGAGAGCCACGGAAAGACACTTCTTTGCCCCTTCAAGCATGTGCCAAAAAGCTTGCAAGCTGATCCTTATCACGCTATGAATCAGAAGTGGAACATGAGTCAGTAACTTGGTCATAGTGTCTCTGCCACTCAAGTTAGCCTTCTCAACCATGTCCCAGGGGCATCTGGGGGACTCAGAGGTTGAGCATCTGCCTTTGGCTCAGGGTGGTAGTCCCGGGGTCCCAGGATCAAATTCCCCATCAGGCTCCCCAGAGGGAGCCTGCTTCTCCCTCTGCCTGTGTCTCTCTGTGTCTCTCATGAATAGGCAAATAAAATCTTCTAAATAAATAAATAAATAAATAAATAAATAAATAAATAAATAAATAAAATAAACCAACCATGTCCCAAAAGTCCCGACTGGGAGAACTTGGTGTCTCCCGCCCCTCCCCGATCCTTACTGCACTGATCCCAGTAAGCATGCTGAAAAGCGTGGTGGCTAAATACTGATTGGCCCACTCAGGAATTCTCGCCGCTGTCCTGGCCTTTGAGATGCTGTCCCCTCCCAGCTCGAGAATGAGGCCCTCTGGAAAAGGCAGGGAGGGCAGATTGGCTTATTAGTCAGAAACTGACAGTCATAGAAAGAAGGGCATGGGGGACCCCTCGGAAACTTCATGGGGACCATTGTGGGAGGATTAGCGAAGGAGAACACACTTCGGGAGGCCTGTGGGCATATCTCCACAAAGAAGGAAAACAGCAGGCAGAGGGAGGGGAATGCACACTTTCACTTATATGTTTCATTAGCTCTAATTTGGCATCCGGAGTCTTTTCTCAATGCTGCATGTCCATTCCCTCTCAACTTTTTACTATTTATACCATTCGGGGCATCATAGAGTCTATGATTAGTGGGCCTGGGCAATGTTCAATCTGGAATCATCTGTATGCATGTATATTGTGAGCTGCTCCCTAATTGGTTTTCATCCAAGTAATCCACAGAGAATAAGGTTCCGTGCTGGAAAGGGCTGAGGTGAGAAAGTGGGTAAAGGGACTGTGAACTCTTTCCCTGGCCTTATTAGGAATGCTGGGAGCATCTGCATTAAAGAGGGGGAAAAAAAAAAGAAACGTCCAAATTTCAGAGGTTCTGCTAAGTCATGCATAAGCACACGGTATACCCCAGAGTGCACCCAACAAGCTAGCAACAAAACAATCTTGGGGTAACCCCAACCACCCCTGCATGATGTAATAGCTGGTCTAGCAGGGCTCCAACATCAGGTTTAAAGGGAACTCGTGAAGAGAAGTAGTAGGAAAAAGAATTAAAACTGAGAAAAAGTAAGCATTTTATTTTAGCTCCAGAGACCTAGAATTTGGGAAGGAGGAAGCTCCAAGCGAGCATTTTCATATGTGTTTAAAAACGAGGGCAACTAAAATCAACTATATTTCTCATTGCTCCTTTTTATTGTTGTTTTTATTTCCCACGGGTCCTTTCGGGATGCTTATTCATCTTTAGCAGCACATCCAGTGTGGCAGGAATATGCAGTACGTGTGTATTTTTCTGGGCGTAGTCTGTCTCGTCGTAAAAGGGAACGGAGCCTTTGTAGGTCTGTGAATAGGTTTGACTAATATGATTTAAAGGTGAAAATATTGAGGCATTATTTTCAAGTTGGAAAACATGTGATGAAAGTTCACCTCCCTGAAAGAAATATTACATTTCAATTTACATAAATATTGCGATTATCTTTACTTGCTGAAAAAAAATGTCAATTTTTCCCTTGCCATCGTTAGCTGGGCTGGTGTCTCGATTAGGATAATTTGTTTCAAGTGCACTACGGTGCAGATAACACATTGCATAAGGAGTCTGGTTGTTCTATATTTTCTGCTATCGAATGAGAAGACCCGGCTTGGTCATAGTGCTTGTTTTAAAAGTAATTATCATTCCCCAAGTCCAATTCACTCCCAGAAAAGGAATCTGGAATGAGTCTTTCTAAATCAGAAAAAAAGAGACAGTGGTGTAATTGTTCTTCCTCTTGGGAAATATGCTTTTCCTTAACTACATAAAGCAACACAAAAACTTCCATAAATAATTACAGTAACAACATGCCATGCCAAGTAAATAAAAAATGCACTGTGTATTTAGAATTAAAGAGAGTGTTAAAACAACACTTTTAAAAACTCTGCATCAGAGCACAAAACGAAACCACCCAAAGAACTTGCAGAAATAAAAATAGGTGTCACGCCGTATGAGATCTCACTTTGAATGATCTTATTCTCCTGCTTATATGTCAAGTGACTTATTTTATGATGGTTTAAGTAGAGGCGTCGTATTAAAAAAGAAAGAATATTTTTCTAGGAAGAATCTTATAGGCTCAGAGGCCGTTTAACTTAGCTCAGTCATCTAGTTTATTTTGCATTAGAGGAACTTCTCATTTAATTTGCCAGTCCATAATAGGTAACTTTTTCAATATGGAGCTAAAGGTCACTATTATATGTAAGGAAAATTAAGCCGATGTTCTTGGTTGCCTTACAGTTCTCTCAGTTCAACTACTCCAATAAATGAACATGTACAACAAGCCGAAGGGCTTTTTATTACAAATTTAATTCATTTCTCTAGACAACTGTGAAATTTGCCATTGACATTAGTCATTACCCCAAGGCGAACTAAAAGATGATCTCAGTTAATAAATGATCCTTAACAAGGAACGCTCCTATCTCCTGTGATATTGGTACAGGCACATTTTATTAATGCAGGACTTGCTTCCTGCCAGAACACCAGCGTTCACGACTATTTGGTGTGCTTGTTTCCTCTTCCTGCTCCTGATATTAATAATTATGCAACGGGATAATTAGCAACACAAAGAGACAGTACTCCGAGCTGGAAGCTAGATTTTCAACACGTTAACCTTCTGGGAAATAAAGAACAGAAGCAAAGAGTCTAGCCAAATAACCAATGCAGGTTGATTTCACAGTGTGTAAAAGGCTAATTATCTGTGAAAAGTCTGACCTCAAGTAACAAAATTACAGAAATGTGCAGGCATTTTATTTTAAATAAAACTCAGAGCCACTGCTTCATATTCTAAAGAAACCTGATTAGCAAATGTAGGAAGGGAGCTCTTGGACACTTAAGCAAAAATAAGCTCTGAAGGGAATGATGGTATCTGGAAATAAATGCTAATGATCAACCTAGACACCTGATAAGGTAGGGTGAAAAAAAAAACAACAACCCACAACTCCTACTTCCTTTCCCTACCCCCAACACACAGCCATTGCAAGGGGAAAAAAATACACACACACACTCAGTCTGTGACAGAAGTAGGTTAAGTGTATTTTGTTTACTGGAGACAGGCTACAATAAAAAGCAGAAAATATTACTACTTCTTTACAGATACCATATGTAATTCATTCTGATATAGGAATATTTATCCACTAGCAGTAATAACAAACCACAATTTTTGTCATGAAAAAAATAAATTGTATTTGCAAAAAGCAAACACATTACAGAGTGTGTAAAAATGCAATATTCCCATTTTCTACTCAGAGTTCCAATTTATTGAAGTAACAGAGCAGAAAATGCACTGACAGCTGTTACATTTTATTGCGAATTAGTATATACGTTTTATATCCACTGAGCAAATGCATGATACATTGTATTCCAGTAATTGCCACTGGCTTTCCAAATGGAAACCGAATGATCTTAGTGCAATTACACTCAGGAGAGTACATAGAACAGCCTCCAGTTCTACATTATAGCACTTTAACAATACTAATATTAAGTATTTTTTCTGTTTTTTAAGAAAAAATAAAAGATTAAAAAGGTCAAGCTGGATTTTTATTTTTTTTTTTAAATCAAAAAGTAGCATTCGAATGATATCCACGGGGGTCTCTCATTAATCCCGAAT